>NW_020837950.1:23089910-23599058 GCF_003676395.1 Aethalodelphis obliquidens | reverse complement strand
TTTTTTTTTTTTTTTTTTTTTTTTTTTTTTGCAGTACGTGGGCTTCTCACTGTCGTGGCCTCTCCCGTTGCGGAGCACAGGCTCCGGACGCGCAGGCCCAGTGGCCATGGCTCACGGGCCCAGCTGCTCTGCGGCATGTGAGATCCTCCCGGACCGGGGCACAAACCCCTGTCCCCTGCATCGGCAGGCGAACTCTCAACCACTGCACCACCAGGGAAGCCCTGTAGCTTTTTTATGATGGCCATTCTGACTGGTGTGAGATGATACCTCATTGTAGTTTTGATTTGCATTTCTCTAATGATTAGTGATGTTGAGCATCCTTTCATGTGTTTGTTGGCAATCTGTATATCTTCTTTGCAGAAATGTCTATTTAGGTCTTCTGCCCATTTTTGGTTTGGGTTGTTTGTTTTTTTGATATTGAGCTGCATGAGCTGCTTATAAATTTTGGAGATTAATCTTTTGTCTGTTTCTTCATTTGCAAATATTTTCTCCCATTCTGAGGGTTGTCTTTTCATCTTGTTTATAGTTTCCTTTGCTGTGCAAAAGGTTTTAAGTTTCATTAGGTCCCATTTGTTTATTTTTGTGTTTAGTTCCATTTCTCTAGGAGGTAGGTCAAAAAGGATCTTGCTGTGATTTATGTCATAGAGAGTTCTGCCTATGTTTTCCTCTAAGAGTTTGATAGTGTCTGGCCTTACATTTAGGTCTTTAATCCATTTTGAGTTTATTTTTGTGTATGGTGTTAGGGAGTGTTCTAATTTCATTCTTTTACATGTAGCTGTCCAGTTTTCCCAGCACCACTTATTGAAGAGGCTGTCTTTTCTCCATTGTATATTCTTGACTCTTTTATCAAAAATAAGGTGACCACATGTGTGTGGGTTTATCTCTGGGCTTTCTATCCTGTTCCATTGATCTATATTTCTGTTTTTGTGCCAGTACCATACTGTCTTGATTACTGTAGCTCTGTAGTATAGTCTGAAGTCCAGGAGCCTGATTCCTCCAGCTCTTTTCTTTCTCAAGATTGCTTTGGCTCTTTGGAGTCTTTTGTGTTTCCATACAAATTGTGAAATTTTTTGTTCTAGTTCTGTGAAAAATGCCATTGGTAGTTTGATAGGGATTGCATTAAATCTGTAGATTGCTTTGGGTAGTAGAGTCATTTTCACAATGTTGATCAAAGACTGACTTTAGACATCACTGTGGGAATGTGATTGTAGAATATGTACCATGGGCTCCTGGCTAAATATATTTTTCTGTCTCGCATGTGATCTCTCTGTCCTCCAATATCCCATAATTCACTGTTCTGATTGTGCTTAGAACATCCCATTCTACCAAATTGTGAGGACCTTAAGGGCTGGAATTTGGGCTCAGTCTTCTTTGATTCTGTACAGTATTTTACAAACAGCAAGTGTTCACACAGACATTTATTTGTTTTGCAATTTCCTTATCTGGGGGGGCACCCTTTCTTTTGTAAAATTATGGTGTAAACTAAAAACTACTAGTTGGCATGTTTTTGGGTGAAAAACTGCAAAGGAAAAGTAGCATGGTATATCAGGGGAAAAGAGTATCAATTTTGAACTATCCCATTGTTCTTAGATCTCTGCTCAAAAATGAAGGAGCTTTTTAGATCATTAAGAACAGAAAAGAGGGACTTCCCTGTTGGTGCAGTGGTTAAGAATCTGCCTGCCAATCCCGGGGACATGGGTTCGATCCCTGGTCTGGGAAGGTCCCACATGCCGCGCAGCAACTAAGTCCATGTGCCACGACTACTGAGCCTGCGCTGTAGAGCCCGTGTGCCACAACTACTGAAGCCCGTGCGCCTAGAGCCCATGCTCAGCAACAAGAAAGGCCACCGCAATGAGAAGTGCACACCACAACGAACAGTAGCCCCATCTCTCCGCAACTAGGGAAAGCCTGCATGCAGCAGCAAAGACCCAATGCAGCCAAAAGTAAATAAAATAAAAAACTTTAAAAATGCTGTGAATTCAGAACACAGGGATAAAAAAAATTTATATATACAAAAAAAAGAACAGAAAAGAAAAGGACTTCCCTAGTGGCACAGTGGTTAAGAATCTGCCTGCCAATGCAGGGAACACAGGTTTGATCCCTGGGAAGGGATCTGGTCTGGGAAGATCCCACATGCCGTGGAGCAACTAAGCCTGTGCACCACAACTACTGAGCCTGCGCTCTAGAGCCTGCGAGCCACAACTACTGAGCCCACATGCTGCAACTACTGAAGCCTGCGCTCCTTGAAGCCTGTGCTCCGCAACAAGAGAAGCCACCTCAATGTGAAGCCTGCGCACCACAACGAAGGGTAGCCCCCACTCGCTGCAACTAGAGAAAGCCTGCACGCAGCAATGAAGACCCAATGTAGCCATAAATAAATAAATAAATAAATAAATTTAAATTAAAAAAAGAAAAGATGACATAAAATAGAAGAAGAAAAGAGAAGAGTCTAGCCCCAATTTTTCCATTCATTTAAATGTCCTTGAACATCTCATTTTACCTCTCTGCTTCAATTTTTCCTCTGCAAAATGAGACAACTGCAACATGGCTCTGAGGTGACTTCCAATACAATGATCTAAGGTGCTGGGGCACTAAGAATTTCCTTGAATAAAAACATCTCGGGGCTACCCTGGTGGCGCAGTGGTTGAGAGTCCGCCTGCCAATGCAGGGGACACGGGTTCATACCCCGGTCTGGGAGGATCCCACATGCCGCGGAGCGGCTGGGCCTGTGAGCCATGGCCGCTGGGCCTGCGCATCCAGAGCCTGTGCTCCGCAACGGGAGAGGCCACAACAGTGAGAGGCCCGCGAACCGCAAAAAAACAAACAAGCAAAAAAAAACATCTGGGAAGAGCAAGGTCCCCTATTGGTCCTCATCAGTGTTCTCCAAGAGGATGGGTACATAACTGTGGACATTTTATTAGTTATCTGTTGTTGTATAACAAACTACCCACAAATTTAGGGACTTTAAGCAAGAATACATATTTATTCTCTTACTGACTTTCTGAGGGCCAGGAACCCAGGAGTGGCTTAGCTGTGTGGTCCTGACTTAGAATCCCTCAGGAGTTTGTAGTTAAGCCGTTTGGGGGTACAGTTTTCTGAAAACTTGACTGGGGCCAGAGGGTGTGTTTCCATGATGGAGCACTCAGCTGGCTGTTGGCAAATTTGCTCATGACATGGAACTCCCTGTCGGGGTACTTGAGTGTTGGCTTCACTTGTAATGAGTGATCTAAGCATGAGAGCAAGGAGAAGGCATTATGCTTTTAATGACCTGGTCTCACAAGTCACACTGTCACATCTGCCGCATTCTATCGGCTACAAACAAGTTACTAAATACAGCCCATGCTCTGTATTTAGGGGAGAGAAATGAGGCTCGACCTCTTAAAAGGAAGAGTAGCAACAAATTTGGGAATTTGTTTATGAATTCGTGAACTTCTTTTAAAACCCACACTAACATCATGTGCTGGTTAAAGTAGAGTGGGTCACGCAAGACAGTATGGAAATTTCAACCACGAACGTTTCTACAGTGACTCACTGTTTGTAAAGCATCTCCCCATGTCTTCTCATTTGTTTGTCACAGTGACCTAGTGGATTGACAACATTAATATCCCCATTTAAAAATGAGGAAATGGAGGCTAGGTGACTTTTGTAAGGTTATTCAGCGAGTGAGTTACATAGCCGGGAATTAAAACCAGGTTTTCTGACACAAAACACAAAGATCTCTTCACTCCCTTTCAAATGGGAAAATTGGCAAAAAGGCCTTTGCACAGACAAGTCATTGGCAAGTTTGACTATTCCTTACTGCCTACTAATTTTGTTTACCCATCTTATTAATTTTGATATCTATTGTCAACTTACATCTAAAATTACTTGAGGTGGTTTACAAATAAAATATTTAGGAGGAGTAACCTCTAGGCACCAGAGTTGGTCAGACTACAACACTTGGCAATAAATTTGGTTCATATATTTCTGAGAGCGAAGGTGAAAGGAGAAACATGATAGGCTACAGGGGTTTCACTTTCTGACAGGCGCAAGCACACAAGTTATCATTGCCTGAAACTAAATTCAAGAAGGAATTTATTACATGGATCTGGGTAGAGACAATGCCACTTGACACTGTGGTCAATGTCTCCAGCTGTGCTTGTGCGGAAGATATTCTCATTTCAACCCTGTATATATTCACAGAGAACATACCTCACCTTTAATTTGGTGAATATATTTGAGCAAGAGGCTAATGAAAATGTGGTCCAGGCTCATTGCCCTCTAATTACTTTATTAAACTAAGAAATGTAATGTGGAGAATATACATAAATAGATGGTTAATCTGTCTGCTGGACTGTCTTAAGTATCCGGAATTCTAAGTGAGAGTGCTTGAATGACTTGCCTAATCTTATTTCTTTGTCTTGACATCCTCTACCAGGCACCTATAGTACAAATGTTCTATATTGTCAATTAACTTAAGGGCTTCAGCTACCTGCTATAAGGGAGCAAGGAATGCTAACATAATGTTATAGAAAAATGTCAAATAAGTAAGTTGGACCACATGAACTCCAAAGTCACTTCTGGGGCCAAATTGCTATGATTCTGTGACTTTAAGGGTGAGATACCATTACGCATTCCTGTCCCCATAGAGAGCCAGCCCACTTTGGCCTGGGTGTGAGAAGCAGTGCTGCCAAAAGCCTTGGCCAATTTTTTTCCCCCAAAAGGAATTTCAAGTATATCCAAGCTCCTGTGTTAGTGACTGATTGAAACCAAAGCTTTATACTGCATGACATAGGATCCTGGAATAGATAACTTCAGCCTGAAAAAAAAGTTAAGGCAGGTGCAAGCAGCTGTCCAGTCCTGCTATAAAAGAACTCAAGTTTAGCTTCAGTAATGTGCCTTCTTCCAAGTACTCTGGTTCTGTCAGGAACTCTCCAGTGAGCTGAAATATACACCCTAAATATTAACCCCAAAGTAAATGACTTAGTGTACTTTTATTTAGATATTATAATACTTATAAATGTTTCTATTATTAATGGGAATCCTCCTTCCAGAATAGAATTGTGAATGAAATACATAAAAATTAATAGCCTTTATTTCTGTTCTAAACCAGTTGGTCTTCCTTCAAGGAAGTAGATAGATAATAAAATAAATAATCCTTCATTAAAAAAAGAAAAAGCATTCTCCCTGAACACTGTTTATGTGCCCTGAGCAAATAGATATTCACTTATAAGGTTTTGCTTTCTCTTTATTAACTATATTTCTATAATACTTGTTTGAGAAGTGTTGTAAAGAGAAAAAAATTAATGTACATGGGAAGAGTAGAGAGAAATGAGTGTTACTTTGTGCAATGATCCAGAGTCCAGAAAAGGAGGCGATCAGAGCAGAGAAGCTACCTGTCAGAATGACTAGTATATTTAGATGCTCGTCTGGTCCATTGGTTAACATGTGCATTAGCCTTAACAATGCATCAGATGCATTGCCTTTTCAATTCAATAGGCCGTTGTTCAGCATAATCTTTTTTTTCTTGTTAATCAAATAGAATTGTAAGTATTAATATTCATGGCATGTAGAAAACTTCAAAAGTTGGAAAACTACTGGAAGATATTATTACAAAGTTGTCATTTAGAGTAAAAGAATAGGCTTAACAACTGTACAAACTTCAGAGCAAGGGGGAAAATTAAGATGTTAAAATGTAGTGGGAGCTGGGACTTCCCTGGCAGTCCAGCGGTTAAGACTCTGCGCTTCCACTGCAGAAGGTGAGGGTTCAATCCCTGGTCAAGGAACTAAGATCCTGTATGCTGCACGGTGTGGCCAAAATATAAAAAAAAAAAAAAAAAAAAAAAAAAAATTGTGGTAGGGGAAATCTATTGGGGAATTGTATGAACTGAATAAATATTTACCAGGAAGAAAAGCTAGTGAAAGTCCTTCTAAGTAGAGGAAAAGAATGGCAGGGCAAGTCTGTATTCCTGCATTGAGGAAGGAAAGACATTTGAAAATAGCTGGAGCACAAGACTCAGGGAAGGGAGTGAGAGTGAGGGGAAAGGCTGGAGAGGGGGCAGAAGCCACACCCTATAGAGCCTCAGAGGCCAGTTAGGGGTCTGTTGCTCAGCCTAGACCCCTCCTCAGGCCCAAGTCAGCTCTCAGCAGCCTCCTTTCTTCCTTGACTGCAGGTCCCCAGGGCTCTGCTAGCTTTCCTCCCTTTGATGGCCATCACCACCCACCCTTTCTCCTGACTCTGGAAGGTAGTGCCCTCAGTTCCCAGTTTGTTTCCTGTAAGACAGCACACAGCTTTGTTGTTCAAGAATTTTCAATGCTAATGATGATGACAAAATACTTGAGGAATAACAAAAATGGTAGACTTGTATATGGAAGGTTTTAAATTTGAAAGTAACATGATCCATGATTTACATTTTTAAGAGATCACTTCAGATATCCTGCACAGAATGGATTGTAGGGGATAGAGTAAAAGTAGAGAGAAGGTGGGAAGGTAGTGCAGGTACCTAGAGAGAGGTGATGGTACCCTGGGCTAGGATGTAATGGGGAGACGGTAAAAATTATTAGACGTGGAGCATAGTTTGAGGATAGAACCAACAGGACTTGCCAATGGATTGGATAGGGTTGATGATGAAAAGAGAGGAATCAAAGATGAATCATTGAGTACCTAGTTGAGTGTTGCCCTGTTTGGACCAAGTAGCTTTGGGCTTGGGGATGAAGTGCTGTAAATAATTGAAAATATTTAAAACATTTTTAAATATTAGGAAAATGACAAGATGGAATGCAGGACTAGAACATTGAGGAGATGGGAGTGAGAGGAAAATGCTGATAGCGGTAGGAGAGGTAAAAGAAGTGTAGTGATTCCAAAGGCCCACTTTACCCTACTACACCCAATTCTCAGAATCATTCCTGTGAAAAAGGCAAGTTTGCTGGAGGTCCCTTCCATCCTTGTTGGCCATGCTGCACCAAAGGATCAATCACAGGGCTGATTTGGGGCTCAAAGGAATGGCAATGGTGCTGAATCCTCACCACCTTGGTCCCTGCTCGCCCAGTAATTATTAATTCAAGGATCTCTGAAGGGAAAGGAGCCTCCTAAGGAATTCCCTGCCTCCACAATCGGAGCCCTTCTGCCAGGTTCACATTCAGATTGTGATGCTGTCGAGTTACCCCAGGGGTAAAATTAGAGGAACTGTGTAATTGTATAACCATAGTAAATCACTTCACTCCTGATGATCTTGTGGAGACAGCAGTAGGTGGTGGCTTGAAGGGAGATCTCAGTTCCCTGTCCAGGAACTGGACCTGGGTAGCCTGGATGAGAACCAGAAATCCTAGCCGCCAGACCAGCAAGGGCTAGAGACTCAAAACAAAGTTCCCCTGGCTCTTGCCCTGTTTGAAAGCAAGAATATTTCAAGGAGGCAAAAACAGGTACAAAGTTTATTATTAGAGACATAGCACAACATGTAGGAGAGCACACAGAGAAACAGTTTGTTTAGTTAAGACAGAAGCAAGGCAGAGAGAACACCCAGAGAGAAAGGGTGTGGGCATCCTCCCTAATGAGGGGGAGCGCGGTAAAGAAGCAGTTAAAGTTCCGGATCTTTGTTTACCTTTGGCCAATTAGCTCACTTTTTTCCACACCTGACCTGTCCTAGGTCCCTCCCCGACATGCGTGCGCATCTTTTAGCCAAGATGGATTCCAGCGCAGAGGCCAATGGGAAGGTTGACAACACCCATTATGGGGTGGCACCCTCTCCTTTTTGACCCCTAAAGAGCCCTTCTGAGCATGTGTAGTCGGGGAGGTCTCCTTGACCTGAAGAATGAGGAATATGTGGTCTCTTTATCTTTTATCTGGACAGGACTCAGCTACTCTCTGCCCCTGCCATTACTGTTACCTTAAAGTGTCCACCGGAGGCAAAGTCCAACTTTTTACCCTGTTCCTGTTGTTATTTCTATCTGGAAGTGTAAACAGGAGGCTGGCTGTAAATGTCTAACCTGGAGCCCATCTATTTCTTGCCTCAAGAAATATAAACATGGGCTTCCCTGGTGGCGCAGTGGCTGAGAGTCCGCCTGCCGATGCAGGGGATGCGGGTTCCTGCCCCGGTCCGGGAGGATCCCACATGCCGCGGAGCGGCTGTGCCCGTGAGCCATGGCCGCTGAGCCTGCGCGTCCGGAGCAGCCTGTGCTCCGCAACGGGAGAGGCCACAACGGTGAGAGGCCCCCGTACCGCAAAAAAAAAAAAAAAAAAAAAAAAAGAAATATAAACAGGAGGCTGGTTGTAAATGTCTAGCCTGGAGTTCATCTATCTCCTGCCTCACTGTGATGCTTATTTGATATCAGTAATTGTGAAAACAGATTCTTCCCATTTAGAGCTGCTATGATAGCTCCTGAATTAATGAGCCCAAACGAGTCCGAGTCCATCAGGGTGCAGTGGAGTGAGTGTTCCCTCTGCCTCCACTGAAGAGCCTTCCTTTGAATCTGTCTTAAGTGGAATTTAGAGGAACTCATTTGACTCCCTGAAATGGCAGTTTCTGTCATCACCACTAGTAGTATCACTTCCTGATGTCACCGCTTCTGTAGAATAGAAAAGTTGCAAACATTTAGCACAGTGATCTCCCACTATTATTACAGGGACACAAGACTATTAGTCACATCCCTACTTACCCCACTTCTAACAATGCCTACGTAGCTGGGAGTAGAACTGGACCTAAAAGTCTGCTGTTGAATGTAGGTGCTAAGTTTAAAGTGGTGGATGGTGTCCCTGTGTTAGAGCAATATCCATCAGGCTCAATATCAGTCTATCAGCTTAGGGAAGAAGGGCAATACTTACGGCATTTATTTACTCATTTATTCTTCACTCTATTTCATAAATGTTCTAAGGAAGCTGCTAAATGTGAACGGTTAATTTTTTTCTTTTTTTTAATAAGTTTATTTATTTATTTTTGGCTGCGTTGGGTCTTTGTTGCTGCACTCGGGCTTTCTCTAGTTACGGCGAGTGGGGGCTACTCTTCATTGTGGTATGTGGGCTTCTCATTGTGGTGGCTTCTCTTGTTGCAGAGCACGGGCTCTAGGCGCGTGGGCTTCAGTAGTTGTAGCACACAGGCTCAATAGTTGTGGCTTGCGGGCTTAGTTGCTCTGCGGCATGTGGGATCTTCCCGGACCAGGGCTCGAACTCGTGTCTCCTGCATTGGCAGGCAGATTCTTAACCACTGCACCACTGCACCACCAGAGAAGCCCTGAATGGTTAATATCTTATTCTTTACCTTGATGAATGACAAAAGATTTTACTTTAGCCTGTGACTTAATGTTTCTATCCTATTTTCTCTTAAGTAGAATCTTTTCCTTTGTACCTAATATAAGCTTTATACTTGCAGTTGGCTACCTACCTCACCCTCTGTGAAGATTAAGGTCAACAATGAAAGCGCTTAATACAGAGGCCATAATTCATTCTGCATTCTGTTAACAAGCAACATCCATTTAAAATAGCAACAGAGCTTTCAAGGTCCTGCTGTTATTCAGGCAGGGACTCCAAGTGATCACTTCATTGGATCACTTTCTTGGCATAGGTCGGAGCTCAAATGTAAGATGTGTTCTGTGGGCAACTGTCTGCTTATTTTCTTTTCTAGACAAGTGGTTAACCCATGTTGCATATCCTGTGTTTATAGAATTCCAGAAAGGTTATGTCATAGAAATCACTGGCATATGTGTGTGTGTGTGTGTGTGTGTGTGTGTGTGTGTGTGTGTGTATGTGTGCATATGTGTGTGTGAAAGAGAGAGAGAGGGAGAGAGAGAGATTGATTTATAGAGAGAATGTAAGCTTAAACATCTTGAGGAGAAATCCGTCAGTGTATAGTGACTGAGAATGTTTAAAGAGGATGCTGGCCTTAACTTACAAGTGTTCCTTATTGTGGGCACTGTTTTCTGTTTTCTAAGCAGAGGAGTAAAAGGATATATTCAAGAGGCAACAGGCAAAAGAACCAGAGCACAAAACAACTAAAGTCAGACACACCGGTTTATGAAGTCTATCATTTGTAAAGTTAAAAAACTTCCTGAAGTCGTAATCAGATGCAAAAAGCCTTAATTTACATTAAAAAATCCAATTCATTTTGTCAAAAAATCTATGAGGGTTCTTTAATGAGCATCAGCTTCTAAAATAAACAAAGAATATGAGGGGAAGAAACAGAATTTATTAGAAGGAAAAAGTCCCAGAGGAGCTTTTATATTTTTAACATTGCCTTAAATTGAAAAAATAAAAAATGCTATTATACTGTTTATCCTGATGAATTTAACTACTTTTCTAGGGGAGGGGTGCTATTTTAAATTCAAGGTTTTGTTTCTGATTTTAAAATCACAATTAGCACAATCACTAAAGAAAATGTTTCTCCTGATGTACATAAAACAGCTTAATGTTTTAATTTACCTAAACCACCAACTGAATGGTATAGGCCACTTTGAAAACACTCCCTAATCCTTGGAAATACTGTGGTTTCTTATATTCTTTCAAACACTAATCCTTGGAAAAAACATACCTTCTCTCATTTTCTATTCAATGTTTGCTATTGTTGTAATCTAAGTAAGGCCTCTTTGAAAAAATACAAAAATTAAGTTTAACCCACAATTGAGTCTTACATCCTGTGGTCTTGGAATTTTTAAATTTCATTCAAAACACATATTATAAACAAAGTCTCCCAAATGACCATCTAAAGAGGAATGTGGCAAAAATCCAGAAACTATTGTAATATTTAGAACTAGGATAAGCACAAATAATCAGTGTATTTTTTCAAGAGGGGATTATGGGTTGCAGTTTTACAAACCCTACAGGGGATTTACACGAGATGGACCAAGTTGTGTGCCTCCAAAAGGAACCAAACATTTTAGAGTGAATGAAGAGGAAGAAGAGGCATTAAAAGGATCTTCTTAATAACTAATATTTGTTCAATATAACCATAATTTGAGGAAACAGTCTGGCTTATAAATTCCTATAAAACTCAAGTTCAAAGCAGTATGCTTGGCAGGCCTGTTCTTATTAGTTAGGTGATTATTATTAATAGTGGAGACTGTTTCAGGGTGGGAGGGCATTGCAGGGAGAACACTGGACAACACCAAAAATGATGTCACCGATCAGGAAAATCCACATTTTAGAGGCAGGAAGACCAGTGAAGTTATTGAAATACAAAGTAAAAACAGAAAGAACTTTTAAGAAGTAAATCTGTCAAGTGTATTTAAGTAGAATTAAGTCTAACCATTTTAGAGGCATTTAAAATCTAGACTTCTAAGGGAAAAGGTAAGACAGAGAAAGCTGTATTATTATCTCAAAATCTGCAACCTGTCCTTTAGAAACATCACATTTCCCTCCAGCTCCAAAAAATGAAAGAAAAGAACTCCAACATAGGAATGAGGCTATGAAATAAATACTTTATACCTCAAAAGAGACACTATTTAGGGACAGGGCAGGGGAGGGAGAGTCCACTAAGAAGCTGGAAACCAGTCACATTTCAAAATGATTCTTATCGTCTTAGCAAAGTTTAATAGAACACCTTAAGTGCGTCTAATTTTGCACCTCAGTTAACTGTAAGGGTCTACTAATTTATCAACTCTTCTATAACTGTTTAGAAGAATCCTTACCTAGAGGATTCACCCTAAATTTCATGCTGTTTTCAGCATCATTATTAACACATAGTGTAGATCTGCAGATACTGACGATATCTAATTTTTTTTTGCTCATAGATAATTGAATGTGAGTAGAGTTTACCACCTCCATAATATTTCAGTTTCAGTTTTAATAACACCATTCTGAGAAATTTTGGTGAACTAATATAGTATTTTAGGCTGTTTTGCTTTTAATCATCATGAAAAGGCATCATTTCACTGGATGGAACAAAGGAAAAAGGTTTTCTTCATATAAACCTTGCTAATTTTATAATACACACACAGGACTTGTATTATCCTGGCAAACAACAAGCTGCTTCTCAGAAAAGATAGTTAAGACTGCTTTTAAAATAGTGTAGTAATCACTCTCCTTACAAATGGATAATTATTTCTGAATATTAGCTCTGATAATATGTGACTTAACAGAAAAAATGAAATGGGAAGTAACATATTGTGATTTTTTTTTTTTAACGATGCTGAAACACTTATGCCAAATCTCAACATACCCCACCTCCCTTCACAGTAATTTTTTTAAATGAAAACCTTTTAAATGAAGTAGCAAGGTTTTGGAGGGAATGGCAAATTATAGGTTACCTGGTATAAGTGAAAGGGTTCTTGACGTGGAGGCAGAAAGACGGCATCAAATCTGGTCTGTCCACTTCTGACCTGGGTGTCCTCGGTCAAATCACTTGAACTTTGGGAGCTTCACTTCCTGCACCTATAAAATAAACATAAAAACACCTAACTCCCAGCACTGGGTGGGAGGATGGGATAGGGGTATGGGGAGGTGGATTATAAACGTGAATAGCTGGTAAGAGGCTTCGTCCATTTATAATCGGCGCTCAGAATTTGAATGCTAATCACTTTCCTTTTCCTATGTAAACTTTACCAAAGAAAGATAGAATATCCAAGTCTATACTTTTAAAAGACCTCGGTATCTACATCCTGCTAGAGTCTAAAGAGTGAACTTAAAATTGTAAAGGTTGTTGTATTTTTTGAAAATCTTTTTAAAAGAATAACACAATTAAAGTACTTCTGAGCAGTTTAAGCACAATGAAAGGAATTTACCATTAAGAGGGCAGTTGATCTAAATAAAATGAGCTTCCTTCCCCTCTTAGCATTTTTCACTCCTGTTTAATATTTTGTCTAGCTTTCATCATTATTTAAAATGGTCTTACTTATTTGTTTACCCCTTTATTATCTGTCTCTATCTTTGAACACAAGTCCCCTGAGGGCAGTGATCTTGTCTTACTGGCTCAGACCTGTCTCCCCTGCGCTTACAAGAGTTCCCGGCTCAGAGTGGGTGTTCAGTAAATATTTCTTTTTCAATCAACAGATGACAGAGGGATAGATTCAATAAGGTGGAAAGTAGGATAGGATAAATTGAGCCATCGTATTTGATGGAGTAGAGGCTATAATGAGGCAATTGAGTTAGTTACTTGATTGCAAATTTAGAAGGTTATACTGAGACACCCTCAGTTAATCTGGCCTGTATTTCCATTCAGGGGCCTTCAAGTTGAACTTCTTAAGAAAGTTACAGATGAGTATCCCAAAACACCCAAACAGGGAGGGAACTCTGCTGATCTGACGCCTACGTTGTTATGACAGGCATTTTGCATGTATGTTGTACGTATATTATTCACTACAAACATATGAGGTGATTATTAATATTTACCTCCTTTTGTAAAGGATCCTAGAAGTTAAGGAACATACCCAGTTGGTATGAACTAAAATTCCTCCTCTGTGCATTGCATGGCCTCCATTAAGTTCCTTTAGTAACTGCTATGAGTCCAAATTAAAAATACGGACATCATTATATTGTTTAGATCCTTTTTTTTTCAGATTCTGTTTTGTGCTGAGGCTTGATAAGGTGACTCCTGTAAAAGAAAGTTGGCTATGGAATATCCCTGGAAGGATTCTCAAGAAACTGGTGATAGGATTTTCTTTGGAGAGGGCAACTGGGTCCCTGGGAGACCCCAGCCAAAGGGAGTCTTACATTTCTCTGCATTTAGTGTTGCCAGCTAAGATACAGGACGCCCACTTAAATTTGAATTTCAGATAAATAACAAATAATTTTTAGATAAGTATGTCCCAAATACTACATGGGACAAACTTATGCTAAAATTTTGTTGCTGTTGTTTATCTGATATTCAGCTGTAATTGGGTGTCCTGTACTTTTATTTGCTAGATCTGGCAACCCTATGTGCATTCCTTTCTGTGAATTTAAAATTTTGTTTCATGTGTACATATAGACCCATTCTAAAAATAAATAATAAAATAATTTTTTTTAATAAGGCAGTTTTTGCTGTTTGTCACATATTTAAAGGCAATTTTAGCTAAGGACTGGAAGTGGACATCGTTATCGATTGAAATTAAATATGAGACTTAAGGATAATTTTTAAAAATAAGTATAAAAAGACTAAGTTTGCAAAGATGATTTTGATGGCATGCGTTTTGCCAGAATAGTGCAGCTAAGGGGGAAAAAAGTCAGAAAACACACTTCCTGATGAAATTGTAAACATTGGAGACGTAAAGGAAACACCTTCTCAATCATGAATCCTGGGATAAGACTAAGTCAGGAGAGGAAGAAATAGTTATCTGAATTCCAATTACCTTCAGCTCCACAAAGGTGGAATCTTAAATTGATTGAGCTTTAGAGAGGGAAGGAAACTTTGGGGCTTCCTTTTCAATTTCTTCATCACTTCCTCCACATTTGAAAATAAGGAATTTCCATTTCCATCTCCTCTACATCCCACCCCCACCCTCCAACTCCCCATCACCAGCTCTCAGGAATAGCCTAGAGGTGGTGTCCCAATTCTTAGGTCTTCAAGGTAATATTAGCATACCTATTATGTAATTACCCTACAAGTCCCTGGACTTTGGGTTCTTAATTCATCAAAGGTAAGGAGGGAGAAGGTGACCCAGTAGGTCCAGCATAGGGCAAAAGACAGGAAATGTTCATATTCTGCTATATCTATAACTGTGAGCTAAGGAAATTTAGTTAATTTCTCTGGGCCATAGCTTCCTTAGCTATTAAAAGGGGGAGGAGTCCTATTCAGGGGTGTAAGAGCATCAAATGAGATCCTGGACATGAAGTCCCTTGGATTAAGTTGGTACTCAACAATTGCAGCTATTGGGCCTTCCCTGGTGGCGCAGTGGTTGAGAGTCTGCCTGCCGATGCAGGGGACACGGGTTCATGCCCTGGTCCAGGAAGATCCCACATGCCGCGGAGCAGCTGTGCCCGTGAGCCATGGCCGCTGAGCCTGCGCGTCTGGAGCCTGTGCTCCGCAACGGGAGAGGCCACAACAGTGAGAGGCCCGCGTACCGCAAAAAAAACAAAAACAAAAACAAAAATTGCAGCTATTAATCTTATCTTAAAACAAGGTCAGTTCACTTCCGAAATGTTAAGAAATATCATCCTTGCCAGAAATATAATCTCAAACTTACTATGATGCTAGAGGGTAAATCAGTTGACATAGTGATGACGATTCTCTAATTTTCTACGGAGCTTATTATTTATTAGTCCACACATGAACATTTATATCAGCATATGGCTAAGGTAAAGGTTAAGATCATATTGACTTTTAAAGCAACTAAATGAATAAAGTTAAATTTTAATTTTTTTCTGCTTTTTTTGTTAACAGCTTTATTGGGATATACTTCACATACCATATAATTCACCCTTTAAAGTGTACATCCAATGGTTTTTAGTATATTCACGAAGTTGTGCAACAATCACCACAATCAAGTTTGGAACATATTCATCATTCCAAAAGAAGTCCTATATGCTTTAGTGGTCACTCACAACATACCCCTCCCAATACTCCCTAGCCCTAGGCAACCATTAATTTACTTCCTATCTTTATAATTTTGTCTATTCTAGATATTTCATATACACAGAGGGCCTTTTGTGACTTGTTTCTTTCATATAGCATGTTTTCAAGGTTTATTCATGTTATAGTATATATCAGTACTTCATTTCTTTTTGTGGCCTAATAATATTCCATTTTATAGATATACTACATTTAATTTATCCATTCATCAGTTGATGGGCATTTGGTTTGTTTCTACTTTTCAGCTGTTACAAATAATGCTTCCATGACCATTCATGTACAAGTTTTTGTTTGGACATATGTTTTCAGTTCTCTTTGGTATATACCTAGGAGAATTGCTGGGTCATATGGTAACTCTATTTTAACCTTTTGAGGAACTGTCAGACTGTCTTTCAAAATGGCTTCATCATGTTACATCCCACCAACAGTGTACAAGTGTTCTAATTTTTCTACATCCTTGACAACGTGTCGTTATCTGTCTTCTTGATTGTTGCCATCATAGTGGGTACGAAATGGTATCTCATTGTGGTTTTGATTTGCATTTTCCTGATGCTTAATGATGTTGAATATTTTTCCAAGTGTTTATTGGCCATTTGCATGTCTTATTTGGAGACATGTCTATTTAGCGCCTTTACTCATTTTTAAATTGGATTATTTCCCTTTTTTTATTTAGTTTTTTTAAAATTGAAGTATAGTTGATTTACAATGTGCCATCTCTGCTGTGCAGCAAAGTGACTCAGTTTTATACATATATAAAATCTTTTTTTTAATATTCTTTTCCATTATGGTTTATTCTACTATTCAGTTTTAAGAATTCTTTATATATTTTAGATATTAGATCCTTATCAGATATATGATTTGCAAATATTTTCTCCCATTCTGTGGGGTGTCTTTTTCACTTTCTTCAGAGCGTGCTTTGAAGCACAAAAGTTTAATTTTAATGAAGCCCAGTTTATTTATTTTTTCTTTTGTTGCTTGGGCTTTTGGTGTCATATCTAAGAAACCATTGCTAATCCAAGTTCATGAAGATCTATGCTTTCCTCTTTATGGTTTTAGTTTTTACATTTAGGTCTATGATCCATTTTAAGGTAATTTTAATATATGTTGTGAAGTTTGGGGCCCAAGTTTATTATTTTCCATGTGGCTATCCAGTTGTCCCAGCACCAGTTATGAAGACTACTTTTTCCCCATTGATTTGTTTTTGCACTCTTGATGGAAATCAATTGACCATAAATGTGACAGTTATGTCTGGACTCTCAATTCTACACCATTGAACTATATGTCTACCTCATGCATGCACCACACAGTCTTGATTACTGAAGACTTGTAGTGAGTTTTGAAAAGGGGAAGTGTAGCTGCTCCAGCTTTTTTTCTTTTTTTTTTTCCAAGATTGTTTTGGCTATTCTGGGTTCCTTAAAACTTCATATGAATTTTAGGAACAACTTGTCCATTTCTGCCAAGTGGACACTTGAAATTTTGATAGTGATTGTGTTGATTCTGTAGGTCAATTTGAGGAGCGTTGCCATCTTATTAGTATTTTTCAATCCATGAACATGAATGTCTTTCCATTTATTTATTTAGATCTTTAAAAATTTCTTTAAAAAAATTTATTTCAACAACGTTTCATAGTTTTCAGAGTGTAAGAACTGCATTCCTTTTGTTAAATTAATTCCAAAGTATTTTATTCTTTTTGATGCTAATGGAATTGTCTCAATTTTATTTTTGGATTGTCCCTTGCAAATATATAGAAATACAATTGAGTTTTGAATATTGACCTTGTATCCTGCAAACTTGCTGAACTTGTGTATTAGTTCTAATACATTTTTAGTGGAGTGCTCAGAATTTTGTATATATAAAGTCCTATCATCTGAAAATAGAGACACTTTTTCTTCTTCTTTTCTAATCTGAATGCCTTTATTTCATTTTCTTGCCAAATTATTTGGGTAGCACCTCCAGTGCAATGTTGAATAGAAATGGTCCAAATGGAAATCTTTGTCTACTTCCTGATGTTAGTGGGAAAGCATCAATCTTTTATTTTTTAAAATGACACTGATTCTTGATTTTTCACAGATGCTTTTATCAGGTTGAGGAAGTTCCCTTCCTAGTTTGTTCAGCGTTTGCTGGAATTTTGTTGAGAATTTTTGTGTTTATATTTATTGGTTTGTAGGTTTCTTTTCTTGTAATGTCTTTGGTGAATTATTTTTTAAAATAATAAACATGGGAAAAAATCCACAAGGGTATTAGGTCTTCTCCCTGCTTTGGCTACCCATCCTTAGCCACTGTTACTAGTTCATACGATTGATTTATGTATATAAAATATTACCTGCTATTTAAAAATAAATCTTTTGCATTCTTAAGCATTTATATTTTTGTAAGTAATTTTTAAAATTATAATCTGATACTTTGAGTATATGACACAAGATATTCTCTATCAGGTTGTAATAATAAAATAACTTAATATAGCAAAAAAGTCCAAACAAATCTCACAAGCATAAATTCCACTTCCAGAACTATAACTTGTACAAATCATGCTCTCTGAGCCTCAGCTACAACAGGAATAAAATTATCTATCTGCAGCTTTGTCCTGAGGACTGACTGAGATGATATTTGTGAGAAGGCTTGGGATGGTGTAGACTCACTCATATTTATTGTCATTTCACAAATTGCATATCACAGTATCCCTTTAAATAGAAAGGGGTTCGGTTGCATGTTAGATTGGCATACAACTTTAAAAAAATCCTCTGTTTCATAAAACTGAGTACTTCTGTATGTAATCTGTTTTTCAGAAGTTATCTTTCTGTTCTTAAGTCCTTTTGTTTGGCTTAGATTCTGTGATTTGTTGCCTATTTTGGAAACTTGGAAAGTACCATGCAAATACAGATATAGCTTTGCTGGTTAAAAATAAAATACTTAGTGTTTGCTGGTGAAGGAAACTATGATGCTATGTAGGTAAAACTGCATGATGAAAATCAGATTCACATTTCATAAGAACCTTTCGGGAGAGCTTTAGACTTGAAAAGTAGGAGACAGTTGTTTCTCCCAAACAATAGTTTATAACTCTCACTGAAGTCAGAAGTAATTCTGAGGGTAGAATTTAAGCCAAGTGTTTTGAAAGCTGGGAGAAAGAAAAAAAAAAAAAGAAAAAAGAAGCATGCATAAATTTCCAAATCTTCCCAAAGAACTTAAGTGGGAGGAGATTTGCAGTTAAGATCTTGAGAAATGTTTTTTCCACTAGTGGGATATTAGTAACACCTTAATACAATTTATTTTACCTTCCACAGAATGCTAATCATGATAGAATTTTGTTAAATAACCATTTAAGAGAAAAAAAGTTCATGTAAAACAATACCAGTTATAATATGTAACACGGAGTCTTCAAAGGTTCCTTTAAATAGTTTCTCTAATGCATTTTACAAATTAAGTACATCATTATGAGACTGAGATGAAACATTTATTTTTCCTATTACATTAAACTAAATCTGTACTCAATATTTATTGATAGCTTACTTAGAAATTATCTTATATATTTTTTCCTGCAGTAATTTCACAAGATTTCATTTTTAAACTCCCCTTGTTGACATGACAATTAAAATTTTTTTAATTAATTAAAATAAAAAATATTGACATACTGACATCATGGCTGTTTTAAAAGTGACAATGTACAATTTTGATTATGATGTTCAAGGGGATTCTCCATTGTCTTTGATAGCTGTCCTTGACAGAGTTTGGTTTTTCACAAGATAGGAATCGTTTGATATCTTTCACTGTTTGTCAGTGGTTGAATAGACTGGTTCCAAAGTTGATCTTCTTAGTTCTTAGTCTATTTTGGACAAGGATGCTAGCCACAAAGGTCATAACTGCAAGTTGATGCTTATCATTACACTATCTCTGACACAAAACAACACAGATGCAAAGGGTGAAACCTTTCTGGTAGGCTTTCTTTGAAAAACTGATAAAGGTCATTTACGCCCCAGGTTAATAGTAACATGGGCCAGAGGAGAAAATTTAGGGATCTTTGTCTGTTCTATTGATTTGGTATAAAACCATACTCAAATTTTTACAAATAAATGTGCCAACCAAAAATAAATACAATAAACTTATTTAAAGATAATTCTTGCCATTTAATTATCTATGTCGTTATCTGATTTGATCTGTGTAACAAATCTCTAAGGCAGGGAGTCCTAGTCCATCTAATAGAAAAGAAAACAGCATTGGCATGGGTGGTACAATTTCCTAAAGCAGCAGCATTTAGTGAGTACTTACTATGTACCCAGTTATTTCATGTAATATCTCAAATAATTTTCAAAATGACCGTAAGCCATAGGTTTTACATTCCCCATTTGCACATGAGGAAATATTAGCTTGCCCAAAGTTAGCCAGCTGGCTAGTGGTGGATGTAGGACTCAATGGGAGAGCTGGTCCAATGCTTTTTCCTTTATACCCCAGCTGTTTTGTTAATTATGAGTGTTCAACATTGACCCAACACAGAACCAAAAACCACAATATATGATACATGACAAAGGGGAACGTTTAGAAAATCAAAACTCAAATGTATTCTTTTATAAATAGATAACTGGAATTTTACAACTCATACGCTGTTTTCATTGATTGCATAGATAGTGTTAACTGGCTTTATCTTGTTTATGGCATAGAAAGAACAAGATGTATCAATCACACATGGAAACATTTTCTTTCAATTACATGAGCAACAACTTTTGATAGATTATTCACCTTGTACACATTCTCACCAAAGGTACATTTGATTCCATTCGCATTCTACATCATTAGAGTAAATGGCGCATTCTTTTTCTTGTTTCACCTTTTTAAAAAATTATATTTTATTGTTACGTTGTGTATGTTTTTAAATTTTTATTTTATTTATTTGGTTGTGCTGGGTCTTAGTTGCGGCAGGCGGGCTCCTTAGCTGCGGCTCCAGGGCTCCTTAGTTGCAGCTCACCAGCTGCTTTTTGCTGCATGTGGGCTCCTTAGTTGTGGCATGCGAACTCGTAGTTGTGGCATGTATGTGGGATCTAGTTCCCTGACCACTGATCAAACCCGGGCCCCCTGCATTGGGAGCTCAGAGTCTTAGCCACCACGCCACCAGGGAAGTCCCCTGTTTCACCTTCTTGAACTGCTGCACATGTTAAGCTTTGTTTTACTTGGACCTAAAAAAAAAAAAAGAAAGAAAAAAAAAAGAAAATAAATCAAATTCCCAGGGCCAAAGAATCCTGTTTAAAATCAAACGCAATTGGAAAGCAAAGGGTGAATATTTACTTTTTGTTTCTCAAGTTCTCCTAAAGCCCACTCTGTGACTTACTTTCAATGTTCTTTCTTTCTTTTAATCCTAGAATTAGAGCTTGTTTTCCTTATAGAATCACATAGTCTTTATGGAATCCTTCTTGACACTTTTTCAATCTTCTATACATTTTATTAATTTTAATTAACACACAGTAGAAAATGATAGGGATACTTTTATTAAAAAAGGGAGGTATTAGGATGAATGAAAACCATGAGTTAAGAGACTTCTGTGGAGTAAAAGGCTCCTAATTTCTAACGTGAGCTATCAGTAAGGTTTTCTTAGGCACACAACCACCTCACAATCTGCTCACATCAAGCCCTGCTCTTGTCGGCCATCTACAGCAGGTTTCCTAACCTTTTTGGCCACGTGAATCTCTTAGAAATTAAATAATAATAATGATATTGCCATTTCTGAATGGGTATGATAAAGAAATGAATCAACATCAATCTGGATAAAATCATCACTATGTTTGGCTATTTTAACATTGATTGTTGAAGCATTAAAGACATTTTGACATGCTTTGCAAGAATTTTCATGGGATGAAGGCAACTTATGGATTTATTAAATAATGATAAAAATGAACACTACTATAGCAATTATGTTACAGGTATCATTCTATGTGCTTTAGACAGAATAAACACATTGAATCCTCATGACAACCCTATGAATTAGCTGCCATTTTCTCCATTGTATACGTGAGGAAACAGGCACTGACAGGTTAAATAACTGGTCTAAGGTCTTACAGCTGGAACCATGCAATGTGATGCTGGAACCCATGTTCTCCATCATGGGGCTGCCTAGTATTCAATAAAATTTTCAATATTTTAGTGTGTCTCATTAATATGAGTTGGTGTAACTTAACTTTAGAATGAAAGCAATGTTGAAACATGCCGCTGTGTTTAAACCACCACAGCGAAACGTGATCCCATCACAAATGTGCTGATCTCACTGCCACTATCTGCTCCACATGTCTATTGGATATACACGTAGGGGCCTCCAAACTTATTCCTCTTAGTAGCTAAATATTTCCTTTATTGTTTTAACAAAGAAACTACACACCATTGGCCCCTTTAATGTGAAACTCCTGAAGAAAGAGTACACCAAACTCCTACAACAAAGATTCAAAGCTTGGTTCATGGACAATTTGCATCAGAATCCCTGACCAGCCTGCTAGAAAAGCCTATTCCTGGGATTCAACCCAGATTTACTCATTTTAAGTCTTAGGGATTGGGCCCACCAACTTTTGAGGACCACCCTTCTACCAGGTCCTTCTCGTGACCCTGCCTACGCTGCCTACCCCCGCTTCTACATGCACCACCTGGAGTTCCCCTGAATACAAGATGCTGTTTCACACCTCAGAGCCTGAACATGCTGTTTCCTGTGCTTCTTATGCTTCCTCCTCTTATTGTCTTCTGAACTCCCACTCCACTAAGATTTAGTTCAAAAGTCATCTCTGCAAGGTTTCCCTGGGCCCATCAGGCAAGAGTTAGGTGCTTTTTCCACTGTACCCCAATGCCATTAAACTCATGCCTCTACCCTAGAATTATCCTGCAGCTGGTCTGTGTACTCTGCTGGCCGGGGGCGGGGTGGGGGGCGGTCCCCTGAGGTCTCTGCACTACCTATCCTTTGTAAACTACCAAAGATCATGCCTGACATAGAGTAATAGGGACTCTGAACTTGCTGCTTGAATGGACTGAGTTCAGCGTTACCAAATGATTGGGGTGAAGTCCTGACAGTTCTGCAGTTCTTAATTCTATTGAGACAGTACATCAAGTACATGACTTCTATTAGAAAATAATTTTTTAGCAGGTGGGAAAAAGGAAACACTTTGGTCATTGTTTTCTTCTTGCACATTTATTCCTTTTCTTTCTTTCCCCCCTTTTAATTAAAATGTTTTAAATTTTGAACAGGCAGTACATGTGCTTGGTACAAAATTCAAAGGATCCAAGATAAGCCACCTCTTCACCTACATCCTCCAACAACTGAGTCCCTTACAGTGAACCAGTCACTGTTACAGTTTCTCCTGTGTACTTCCAGAACCCTTTTAGATACATATAGGCAAATAAGTATACATTTATCTATCACTAGTTTGCACCTTTTTTTTAAAAAAAAAATTTATTTATTTGGTTGCACTGGGTCTTAGTTGCAGCAGGCAGGGTCCTTAGTTGCAGCACGTGGGCTCCTTAGTCGTGGCTTGTGAACTCTTAGTTGTGGCATGCGAACTCTTAGTTGCAGCATGCATATGGGGTCTAGTTCCCTGACCAGGGATTGAACCCAGGCCCCCTGCATTGGGAGTGTGGAGTCTTATCCACTGCACCACCAGGGAAGTCCCTTGCGCCTTGTTTTTTTAAACTTTGCGATCCTTCCACATAAGCACATAAAAAGCAGCCTCTGCTTATTAACAGATGCATACTATTCAATTCTATGAATATATCAGGGTGGTTTTCTTTTTTTAATTAAATTAAATTAATTTATTTATTTTTGGCTGCATTGGGTCTTCATTGCTGTGCAAGGGCTTTTCTGTAGTTGTGGTGAGCGGGGGCAACTCTTCGTTGTGGTGCGCGGGCTTCTCACTGTGGTGGGTTCTCTTGTTGCAGAGCACAGGCTGTAGGCGCGTGGGCTTCAGCAGTTGTGACATGTGGGCTCAGTAGTTGTGGCTCACGGGCTCTAGAGCGCAGGCTCAGTAGTTGTGGTGCACAGGCTTAGTTGCTCCGCGGCATGTGGGATCTTCCTGGACCAGGGCTCAAACCCGTGTCCCCTGCATTGGCAGGAGGATTCTTAACCACTGTGCCACCAGGAAAGCCTGGTGGTTTTCTTTTAATAAGACATCTCTTCATCGACATTTAGGTTGTTATCAGTATTCTCTACTATCAATAATGCTACAATATATGTACAGGTTGTTTCACACACTATGAGTTTATTTGCAGGATAGATGTCTAGAAACAGAATTGTAGGATTAACAGGTAGTGGTAAGTTTTATCACAATGGTTTTCATAAAGATTATACACGTTTTCACTCCATTAGCAACACATGAGAATACCTGTTTCTTTATATTCTGCCAATAGTGTTTTGTTTCCTGAGGTTCTAGGATGGAGAGTAAAGGAAACCCTTCAAGTTAAGTATAGGTTCATCTACTGGTCTAACTCAGGAGTAAGAATATTTTTTGCAAAAAGTCAACACAGGTGTTTGCTTTGTAGGCTCATTTCTCCTCTCCAGGCAAGCTGGCATTGGGATATTCATTACTGGTCTAACCTCGGTATTGTTCTGAACCCTAGAAGGCTTAGTGAGTCTTCAGAATCATTTCTACTCTGTTCTAGAAGTGGAAGACATCCCATTCATTCTACAAATACTTACTGAGCGTATATCCTGCACCAGGCATTGTTCTGGTGGCTGAGGCGTGAACAATGAACAAAATAGAAGTCCCTGCCCTCATTAAGATTGCATTATAATGGGGGGAGGCAGAGAGTAAACACAATACACAGATATGATATATGGTATGTTAGTTTACGATAAGTGCCATGGGAAAAATGAAGGAGTGAACAGGGGGTATGAGGAGTTACTTTCGTGAAGGGTGGTCAGGGAAGGCCTTGCTGAGAAGGTGACATTTAAGCAAAGACCTGAAAGCAGTGAAGGAAGGATCTTTAAGGCATCTGGGGGAAAGAGCAAAGGTAGGAGTTGAGGGGGTGCCTGGTATGTCCTAGGAACAGCAAGGAAGGCTGCTGCTTAGGGCTCAGTGAGCAAGGGGAAGAGGTGAGATCAAGGAGTTCAGGAGGTCTGGGCGGCAGGCCTCATAGGAAAATAGGAAAACCACTGGAGGGTTCTAGAGGGTGACTCTGAATGCTCTACTGAGAACAGACTGAGGGAAGGCAATAATGGATGAAGGCAGAATGAGTTAGGAGACTTCCTGAAAACCAGGTGAGAAATGAGATGGGTTAGGCTGGGCTGGTTGCCATGGAGGTGTGGATGTGTTTGGACTGTGGGTCAATTTTGATGGTGGACCCAGCAAGATTTTGTTAGATTGGATGTTGGATGTGAGACAGAAAGGAGGTGAGAATGATTCCAAGGTTCTTGGCTTAAATAAGTGGAAGAATGGAATTATTTACTGGGATGGGGAAAGAACGCAGGTAGAGCAGGTATTAGGGTGAAGGTGAGTTGTGATTTGACTTGTGGTTACCATGGCTCTCTGTGGCTGGGGCTCTCAGATGGTCATGGTTCCAGATGCAATTAATGGCCTAGACAAGGCCATGACTGAAATACCTTCTTGGCATGAAGGCTCAAAGGAATGTGTGCCCATGGGCATCATTCTCCTCCTGGTGCTAGACTATTCCAAATCAGCCTTGCAGTGAGATATTGCATTAAATGTTCTTGCATCTTCTTTTTGTGAAATACTTAATCAAAGGGATATGCAAATGCACGTGCACACACACACAACTAACCTTGGAAACAACTAAAAAACTTGATTTCTTGTCCACTACATAACTAGCAGGACATGAACCCTTATTAAAGGACTCACTGTTCTCCGAAAATAAAAAACTCAATTCAACTCTACATTTGTGGGTCTACGATGTCATCAAGACACCAGTTCCTAGATAATGCCAGGCTAGGCTGGTTACAGAAACCACACCAAGGCAATCTGAAATGTGCCTGGTTGAAGAATGCAAACCGGAATTTACTGGACAGATAAATAAACCAAGAAGGAATGCACTTAAAACAGCTGTCACTAAAGCATCTGATGAAACAATACCTAAAATTTGGAATGAATATTTCAACGAACACATAAAAAGGTGAAGGAAAGCAAAACCAGTATTTTAAGTTAAATTAGGGGAAAGGAAAAAAAACCAAAAAAACCCCGCAGAAACTGATATATACGGATTACTTCAAAAGGCTAAAAAGAGATTAAGGGGGAGAAATTAAAAAAATGTGTCCGAGTGGGAGGCGGAATCTATGCAAGTCTACAACGCAAGAGCGCACAGAGCACAATTTTTTCCCTACCCAACTCTTGAGACCAGCGGGTACCTCAGAAAGAAAACAACCATTCGCTAGAAGAGAGTAGCTAAGGGAATCCAAACTTGTCTTAAAGCAAGTAAAGTGGTGGCCAGACTGGGTGACTCAGAGGCATGACTCAAACCCGACACTGGGGGCCGTCAGCTCCCGGAGGCCGGGGGCGCGGCGTCAAAAACATTTTAGGAAAGTACCAGGCGCGTGGAGGGCGACAGGAAACCTCCCCGGTGACCGGCCTGGGGCTCCTCCTGCCCTAGAGTCTGACCTCTTACCATCCACACCAGGAGGAGTTTCTAATCTCCAGGCTTCCCCTTCTTCTTTCAGAAGCTGCCTCTCCACCACCCCCATTTTCCTTCCACAAAGCGTCACGCAGCGTGTGTGTGCGAGACGTCGGGCCCCTCCCAGCAGCCCTCCGCCCCCCGCCCCGCGCTCCCAGCCGCGCGCACCCCTCCAGCCCGCCCCCGCGCCTCCTCCAAGAGCCGCTCCCTTCCCACCCCGCCCGCGCCCGCCGCCCGGGCACGCGCGGCACGAACAGCGCCGGGAGCTGCTGTAGACAAACACCTGTCCCTCCTGGGTTCCGCGAGATTTGGAGCAAAAGCATAGGCAACAGTGGGAGGGTTCTCGCGAGGTTTAAGAAATTTCCCACGGCCCGTGTTGTGTCTGAATCGAGTAGTGGAAGGCGGTGGGAAGGAGGTGTAGCGTGAGACTGGGCTGCCCGCATTGGGCACATGCGCAGTGCCGCTCGCTCGTGCCGCGCCAATCCTGCAGCGCCTTCAGCAGGTTTCGGGCTCTGGATTCCAGTTCTCCGGGTTTTGGGACTCCCTGCGGGAGGCAGTGCTGGATCTGGGAATCTCTAGGAATTGAAAGGGCAAGGGTGGGGGGAAGAAAGGGGTGCTGCAGGTAGGGAGGAAGAGGTAGGGCTCGGGTCCTGCACCTTTCTAGTAAGTGCCCAGACGGGCCAAGTTTGCTCGGGGGCTTCCAGGTTTAGATTGTCTGAGATGCACTTCGGGCAACGAGCAGCGTCCTCGACTGTGCCAGGCCCACGGGAGGACCTTGTCAGTCTGTCCCCGTATACATCTGGGTTCACACAAGTCTGGGGGCTGCGATGAGGTCCTAGGGAGATTTACACGACAGGCAGCTCTCTGCCCAAGCAAAACCTTTGGCTTGAGTGCAGGGTGGGGGAGTGGTGGCTTTCAATTACAACGCAGTTTTCACTTATGGAGAAAGCTTCGCGGTGCTCTGGCGTGTGTATGCGAAGTGGACACAGTAGGGGTGTCTTTGCCAGAGGCCTTGGCCTGACCTAATTTCACACCCAAGGAGAAGAAAGCTAAGGCTCTAATAGAGCTCAACTGCAAAAGTTGTTCATTTACAGAGTTCTGGAGGATCGGACCACGATGTAATATTGTCTGTCTCTCTGTTAGCAAGGGGGTCGAATGAACTAAGATAGTTCTTGGTATGTCACTCGTCCGAACTCCAGGCATCTTTGTAGCTCCAGCACCTAACGCTGACATTACCGTAATGGAGGCGTCCAATGAACGTTTGAATGAATGAAAAGGGCTGGGAACTAGAGTGAGCGGGAAGCCACTTGGAAAACACCCATTTGAGGAGGTGTTTCATCTAGGCCTGTGAAACGCGGCAGATTTTCCCAGGACCCCTCCGCTCTTCCCCTCGGCTCCGCCTCCTGACCCCTCCATTCTCCGTCCCCGTTGTAATCCCCTCCGGTTTTCCTCAGTCTCCACGTACGTCCCTCAGGGCGCGTCCCAAAACCCGGATAACCGGAGCGATCCCCATGTACCAGATGGAGGGCTCGCCCGCGGAGGAGCCGCCTGCGCATGCTCCATCTCTTGGGTAGGTTTCCAGGGAAGGCAGTGAGCTGTATCCCTTACTCCGCTGGCGGCGCGAGGCGTCTGGCTCTTCGCGGCTGCTGCGAGGGAAAAGGGGGCGCGGGGGCTGGGTGGAATCGAGGAGTGAGGAAAAAGGGAAGGGGCGGGGGAGAGGGACCAGGGAAGGCGTCAGGGGGAATCTCGCGAGGGTTGGAGTTTTGGCGAGAGTTTGTGGAAGATGGCGCCTGTTGTGACAGGGTAAGTCTGGGGGAATCGGAGCGCTGGGAACCGGGAAAGTTGCGGGCGTCTCGCAGCCCGCGGCTGGTGGCGGGTTCGAGGGCCGCGGCACGCTTGGCGTCCGGGGGCCGCGGGGGCGGTGTAGCGTGCGCCGAGCGCGGCGGCGGCGTGTGGCCGTGCGCTGCCCGCTCTGCGCTGCTGTGGCTCGGGCTCCGGCGCGTGAGGGCGGGTGGCGACGGCGGCGAGGCCGGTGGGTGCGGGCGTGAGTGCGGCCCGGAGCGCGGGGCCCGCGGGCTCCGTGCCCGCAGCGCGCCTTCCGCGCTGCCGCTTGCTGGCCCTGCCTCCCGGCCCCGCGCAGCTTTGTTCCTTGAGGCCGTCGTCGCCTTCTCGCCGGGCGGGTGCCCCCGGCCCCGGGCGCTTTGTCTCTCCCCGCTGCCCCCCGCGACTCTCTACCCCCGGCCCTTTGTTTCGCCGCCTTGGGCGCTTTGTCCGACCCGTCGCGCCCCGCATCCCTTCTTCATCTCCTCCCCTCAGCTGTCCTTCCTCCCGTGCCCCTTTGTTGTGCCCCTCTCTATTCGGTAGCTCAGTGACCTGCCACAGCCCAGGTACCACATTTCTGTTTTTCTTCTAATTTTTCTCCCATTATTTCTCTCTTGCGTTTCCCTCTCACCTTTCTGCTTGGCCCTTGATCACCCCCGGAGGCTTTGTCTCCCCCGTTCAGTGGTTTATTCGTTTGGTACCCCCTTCACCTCCCATCATCGGTTGGTTTATCCACTATCCACGGTGTTTGTCGGCTGAACTGTCCCAGCCCCGGGGACTCCATCTGGTACTCCTAAGTACAGACAGACCCTAGGGTTTGTTGTTGTTTTTGTGCGTCTGAAAGATGCGTGGGGATACTTGGTTTCCTCCTCAGCGCTCCTCCTCTCCGCACCCTTTTCTCTCGGGATTGCGTGCACACCTCCCCACCACCCCTTTCTCTCGGGATTACAGTGTCTCCAGTTTTCTTCGCGGTCTCTTTGGGCCCCTGGTTGTTTTGCTTGGCAACAGTAGCCCTGGAAAAAGGTCTCTTGGTTATTCGCCCCCCCGCCACACCAGTACCCGCCCTCCCGCCCCTTGGTTTCTGATGGCCTAGGCCAAGGGCAGCTGTCGTAGCTTTGCATCTGGGTTACCTGAGGGTGTTGTAGAGACGAAAGGTGTTTTTTTTCTGTTGGCGTGCGAGAATAGTTTAAATTGTTACGTTGGATATTCATTTGGTACGTGCATAGCAGTTGAGTATTTGGTGTTAAAAAACTTGTGAATGTTGGTTTGGGGTGGAGAATTTCAGCATTTTCAAGAGTTCAGTTATTTTACCAGTAACTGCTGCTTTGCAAGGAAAAAGGGAGGGCATCCTGCTTGGAAATTTGATATAAATATTTTACTTTTTCTTAATTTTTAGATAGTTTACAGTTATGTGCTTTTGCTCTGTAGATTTATGACAGCTCTTCTGCCCCATCTTCGAAGTTGAAACGAGGAAAAAGCACTTAAGAGTGCAGTTTGGGTTGATGACTACTGCTTCTGGAATCTTTGTGGAATGCATTAATCAAATGCAATTAAAAGACATTTAAGTAATAGTCTTTAAGTAAGGTAAAGGCACTTCTAGTGTTAAAGGAGCTTTAATTTGTTCAGAGTGCTTATTGTTATGGAAATGTTAAAAGCTTCGAGTTTGGTGTGGGAGTTGGGGGACGGTGGTATGGTGCGTTTAAATGGCCTGGATATTCTGGTGCTGGAATGAGAGGTATTAGATTTACCAGTATTACTAGGCTGAGTAGACTGTTCAGGAGGTACACCCCCGCCCCAACTAGCTGATCACTACTTTTAGAAGATACGTTATCCATAAAATCACTTGGAGTGTCATTTCATTTGTAAACCACACGAAGTGCTACTAGTAGAGGATATACAAATGTGAGGAATGTTGGTGGAGAAGAAAGCATTTTTTTTATAAGGCTGTGATTAGAATTAGTATGAATTAGTTTGAATTTTACTTAATGGAAAATCATCTTTCATGATTGATATGTGAGGCTTCTGTGAAAATTTGCAGTCTGGGTTCCATGAGTGGATTCCACCTATAATCATTTGTCTTCCTTACTTGTTCCTAGGGCATAATCATTCTTTTTGAAGGTGAAATCTTGAGCACACACTGTTGTTTCTGACTGTAAGCAAATACCTTGTAATAATGGAAGGTATTTTGCTCTGATGTGTGCAGATAAGAATGATCACACAAACCTCATAAAAGCAACTTTTAAAAATCAAGTTGTGTTTTTTTGTTTATAAATCGTGTAAGACCTTTACTTCATGACCAAATAAAACTACCTTTATTGAATCATATTAAATAGCAGCATATTTAGAAACATACAGTATTAGTTGTAATTGGGAAACTTTCATTTTGAGTATTGACTATTAAAGCTTTAAATGTATTGTCCATGCGTATTGCAGATGGATCTGCAGAGGGTATACTTTCAGGAAAAAATATAAGAGGCTTACTTGGGGTATTTTGACTCCTGTTCTAATACATGCTTCTTAAATAGGTTTGTTTAAAACTTACCTATTCTATACCCACAGATTTCTATCAGTGTCTTAAGTGGCTAAGATAAAAAACGTTTTGGGGGTGGGAGGGAAGCTACTCTTGCCAGATGTAATTCATTAAATAATCTTTGGCTCTCTGGATGGATAAAGTATTAGGGAAAAAAATGGTGTGTTTGAAAGTTCTTACAAATCTTTAGTATTCGGTCATTTAAAAAAATATATTTAAAAAACCCAGGACTTGGCTTTAAAACATTATTCACATTTTGTTTCCTCCTAATACTAAATTTCATGTTATTTCAACTAGGGGCAGTATTTTCTCATGGATTGGCTAAAAGTTGTTATTTTTGGCATCTGGCTTTGTGATTATTTCCAAGTTACTCTACTTCCCCTGGGCCAATTTCCTAACTATGTAGTAAAATGGGAATTGTAGTAACTTGCCACATCTGCACAGGATTGCTGTGCCTTAGGATTTGCACAGAGCATCCTTGGATGAAAGGTGTGGTTAAAAAATCTAGGAATTGTTACTGAATTAAGCCAGTGTGAAGTAGGTCATATTTTATAGGAAATCAAGTAGGAGGTTATGAACTAAGTTCTTGGCAAATCACAGTGGTGATAGTGGGATGAAAAATCTCCAAATATGTATTATAGTTAGGGTAATAAAATTGATACTGTTTTTAAGAGGGAGAGGGATAAGTAAAACACATTACAGGGTGGGGTGTGTGTGTGTGTGTGTGTGTGTGTTTGTGTTGTGTAGGAGAGTGAAGATCTGTCAAACTCAAATATAATAACACATTTTAAAATTGTGGGATGCCTTTCCTCTGTTGATTTGTTTTCTGCATGTGGTACTCTTTTGTTTTAAATGGTAGCACAAAATGTTTTCACTAGACTCTAGGCCAAGTCTGTTAATAGTAGTGATTAATTTTCAATATACCTTATATTTTTTAATGCTTTGTCATTTACTCTCAATATTTTCTAACAACCAGTACCATAATTTCAGACTTGACCTTTGGCCTAGAAAAGTGTTTCGCATTTGGGAGATACTCTGTAGATATTTATTGAAAAAACAAAACCAGTTGTTTCTCTATTCCTGGTAGATTATGTCATGTCCCAATAGTTCCCCAAGCCAGGTTTTCTCTCTCACACTAACTCTTTATGTTTAATCACTAAGAACTGATAATTTTCCGTCCTGAAAAACTCTTGAATCTGTCTCCTTCATCCTCACTGCCACAATTCATGCTCTCATCGTTTCTCACCTGGATTGCTACAGACATTGGCAGCTTCCTCTTTCTGCTTCTAGACTCACCCCCTTTGTCCAACTTCCACATAGTCGTTCTAAAGAGCAAATCCGATCACTTCACTCCTTATTTTAAAAACCTTTCAATGGCTCCCCCTAGCAGCCTTCATTAAGAGAGGCAGTGGAGTGGAGAGTTTATGAGCTCACTTTTAGGATTTAATCTGAACTGGGTTCCAGTTCTGTCTCTGCCACTTAAAACCTCTATAAGATTGACAAACGATCTAACCTCTCCTTGCCTCCTCCATCAGTTGCAAGGTAATTATTCTTAGCTCAGTGGTTCTCTGTGAGGATTAAATGCAAGAGAGCATTTGAGGATGCCTGGCATATAGCAAGTGCTCAAAAAATGTTAGCTAGCATGGCATATAGGGTCCTGTATAACTATTTCATTTACCTTTTCTCCAGCTGAACTGTTTTGCCTTTCTCTCCCTTCATATTCAGTTCTCCAGCCATATTCAAGAACTTGGAGTTCCTTGTATGGGCTCCACAGTTTAATGTATCCCTGTGCTTGAAAAGTGCTGGTGTTAGGTAGGTTATTATTCAAGATTTTGGTCTGAGGATATTCTACCCTGATCCACCAGGCTGGGTTCAGTACCCCTCCTGTGTGTTCTTAAAGGACTGGGTATAATTCACTTGGAAGTGTCATACTGAATTGTAATTGTCTGTCATACCCAAAGGCTGTTGGTCCCTTGATGACAGATAACGTTAAAAAAAAATTATATATTCTTAGAAGAGTGTCTAGAACATGATGGGGACTCAGTAAAAAGTTTTTTGAACAAAGGACTCAGAGAACTTTGAAACCATGAAGCAACATGGTTCGTGTAAGCAGAATTTGATGTGTACAGGGAATATATTGATTCTGTAGGGTATTTAATTGCTGAAGTACCCAAAGGAATTGATATTTTCAGTCAAAGACAGTCTTATAGCCCCTGACAACATTGTAGTAAAATTCTTAGGCAAAAGTTCCTTTGGATTTTTAGAAAGTAGTGTATTTGTACAAACTGACAAGCTTAAATATTTTGTTTTTTTGTATGGTTGACTATTCAGTGTTTTTCAAAAGGTTTCATTATTTTTAAGTGTTTTAAGTACTTCTTAGATGCATAGGGACATGCATTAAACCTTAAGACACTGTAGGCTGCTTTTTTGGGGGGATCCACACGATTGAACCAAATAAGTTTATAATCTTCAGGAAGGCTCAGGTTTTGTGGACAGATTACTTATAGATAATTTCTTTAAGCTTCAGTTTCTACCTCTATAAAATAAGTAATGATAATTTTGTTGTGTTTATCTGCTGGATACATTGTGACTATCAAGTAAGGTAAAATGTGTGTCAAAACAATGGATGTGTAAGTGATTTGTAAATAGTAAAGCACTGTATACAAATACTTTAATTTTAATAATCAGTTTCTTTTGGTAACCTTTCACAGGCAGGATTCAAGATGAACTTCCTTATATTGCAACCTGTGGTTTGTGGCTCATGTCTTAGGAAGGCAGCAGTGTATTTAGTGCAGAGGACTGCAGCCCTTTGAATATATGCCTTGGCATTTTGAGCAGACATATTTGATACATTACTGCTTGACCACACATGTTGTCATTGAGTCGCCCCCAACTTTTTGGGGTCTGCTTCTTCCTGCTCTCTTCTCTGCTTGGACAGCTATAATGATGTAGGAATGTTGAATGCCCAGCTGCTACCATCTCTCAGGACACCTTGCCCATAGTTCTGGATGCCCGTTAGGCCTGGTACAACATCAAGATGTCACTTATGTCTCATCAGGCCTGATTCTGCTTCAGGGAGTGAAATGATAATCCTAATGGTGTGAAAAGGGTAATGCATTTCCTGAACACAACTTACTACTGGGGAAAAAGCAAGCATTGGAGGCACTCTGGCTTGGTTTGTATAATTGGTAGTAATTACTTATCTGTATAAATATTTGTGTAGGTTTGTTGTGTTGAGACAATGAAGAGTGATAAGCATGACAGCTTTTCAGTCACATTGGTAAGTTCATGGCAGTTTTGGGAATATTTAAATTTACAAAAACGAAAAGAAAGAAACCACTGCATCTTGGGTATCCTAAGTTGCCTTGCAATGAAAATGCCTTGCAATGAAAAAGCCTTGCAATGAAAATGCTGTGCTGATTGGATGTAAGATGGAATACACTAGAAAATCAAGTTGACCCTTTTTAATTCCCCTCCCATGCTTTCTTTTCTATATTCAGTATTTTAATTAATTAATGAATTGTGGCTGTGCCAGGTCTTAGTTGCGGCAGGCTGGATCTGTAGTTGCGGCGTGCGGACTCTTATTTGTGGCATGCATGCGTGATCTAGTTCCCTGACCAGGGATCGAACCCTGGCCCCCTGCATTGGGAGCGTGGAATCCTATCCACTGGACCACCAGGGAAGTCCCATCTATATTCCATATTTTTAATTTGGCCTTAGAACTAACATTTTTTGTACACTTGTTAATTAGATGATAGAGTTGTAAATGAATAAGAATAGTTTCTCATAAACAGTTTATATAACTAGGAAAAATGTTCATCACTTTATGAAACCCTGTTATTTTTTACTAGTGTTGTAAAGATTGTGTTATATAACTGCAGTATCAGTTGCCTTATAAAATAGAGAATCAGTGTTATATATTTTTTCTTTAAACAACTTCTTTTGGAAGAGTGGTATTCCGTTTTTGGAAAACTGCAGATCCACTAAGATCTTGCTTTTTTATCCAGAATACTTTTTTTTTTGGCCGTGCCACACGGCTTCAAGGATCTTAGTTCCTCGGCCAGGGATCAAACCCGGGCCCCAGCAGTGAAAGCGCCGAGTCCTAGCAACTGGACTGCCAGGGAATTCCTTTTTTTTTTTTTAATTGGAACTTATTTTTTAGAGCAGTTTTAGTTTCACAGCAAAATTGAGGGGACGGTACAGATATTTCCTGTGTACTCCTTGCCCCCCCACAAATAGCCTCCTGTATTACCAACATCCCCCAACAGAGTGGTACATTTGTTATAACTGATGAACTTACACTGACACATTATTATCTCCCCAAGTCCATAGTTTACGTTAGGGTTCACTCTTGGTGTGCATTCTGTGGGTTTGGACAAATGTATAACGTATCTACAAATGTATGTGCCGTTGTAGTATCAAACAGTAGCTTCATTGCCCTAGAAAATCCTCTGTGCTCTGCCTGTCCATTGCTCTCTCCTGCCTTATCCCATCCTGCAACCACTGAATTTTTTATTGTCACCATTGTTTCCAGCATACTTTTTCAAATCATTTAACTTTCGGTTTGAGTATGAGGAACTTTTTCATGGAAAAAATTATGTAGTTCTGTACAGAGCTCCTGATCCATACACCAAGTGGAAAAGGTAGAAATACTGAGATCCCCAGACATGAAGGAATGGTTAAGGGAAATGAAGAGTATAACCATGCTTTAGTGGTTCTTTATAATTGTTTTAATAATGTATTTATTAAAGTTATTGAGCACTTAATAGGTATAAGACCGCTGTATAAAACCTTTTAAAGATGGCTAAAAAATGGTCCAGTGAAGCTCATGATTTAGTGGAAAGTACACAGATAATAAGGGAGATTATATGTGTTTAACAGATGTATAATGTTGATGGGAACATGGGTGCAAATGATTATCTTTTAATTCGAGAGGAGAGGTCATAGGGAGTGGTAGAAAATAAAGCTAGAAAAGTGGTTGGGGCCTCTTAGAGGACCTTGAGTGCTAAGCCAAGGGTTTGAATATCAAACAGGCATGGGGGGGGGCACTGACCGAGTTTTGAAGAGGTGAGGCTGGGTGTAGATACAGTTGACACTTGAATAACACAGGTGTGGGGGGGGGTGGGTTGGGGCGAATAGCTTGTAGTAGGACCTTCAGGTACCTGAGGTTCCTCTGTACCCATGGTTCTCCATCTTCAGATTCAATGAGCCTGAGTCACGTGGTACTTAGTATTCATTACTGAAAAAAATCTTCATGTAAGTGGACCAGTGCTGCTCGAGGGTCAATTGTAGTGTAAAATAGATTGGAGTTGATGGAGAACATAAGAGAAATATATATGAGCAAAGTCTGATTTTGGAAAGCCTAGGAATGGAAGGAACAAAGCAACACTTTTGGGGGCAGGGTGGTAATAGGGAGCTTTGGAATCGATGCAGTAGATAAAATCTGTGGCTGTGAGCATGTCACTTAATCTAAGTCTTGCCCTTGTCTAAAAAGTGGGAGAAAATAATACTTCATGGTATCAATATGAGGATTAAATGAGATACAGGATATAAAATGCCTAACTCAGTTCTGGGAGTAGTAGGTGCTCAAAAAATAGGTTCTCCTCTTCCCCCTTTCTGGAATAGAATTTAAAGGATATTAGATGGGGGTGGGGAGAAGCATGGAAGAGAAGGTGGGACCGGGTGGGGGGACACTGAACGATTGAAACCTGGGTGATGAAGTATTTACAGGTGGGAAAGTCTGAGTGAGGTGAACAGGTGTAAGAGAACCTACCTAACAGTGTTTGTTTCTTTTAAATAAATACTGAATATTTTTGCATGCTTCTGATATAACATTTAACGTTTTTCTGCAGTTGTGTAAATATACTTGTATTATCTTTTTTTTTTCTTCTGTCTATATCCATTTATCTAATCTATCAGCGAGCTTTGTAAAGACTGGGCCAATATTTTACTTTTGTTGCATGATTGTGGAGCAACTGCTATTGGCCAGTTTGTACTTGCTGGATGAACATGGCTTGAATGGATTTAATAAAATACAATACTTGCCACTAGGTGGCACTTAGTCTAAGTGATAAAGCTGAAATTCAGCATAGATTGGCTTTTGTATGTAGAGCCCACTGATAAACTGACCCCCTGGATTATTGTTTAGCTTTCTGCCAGTTCTGGACTATACTTTTTGAAGTGGGATATGAAACATACAGCAAATAGAAACCTCAGAGTATTGAAAAACAGAAAAGTGTAATGGCATTAGAATATGTCCTGTAAAAAGGAGCTGAAGTGAAGCTTAGTTAAAATTCACATCACAGTGACTAAATTACCCATCTCTGAGTGTATTTAAAGTGAAGCCTGGTGCCTAGATTTTAGGCCTTGTTTTTTTTTTTTTTTTTTTTTTTTTTTTGCGGTACGCGGGCCTCTCACCGCTGCGGCCTCTTCCGTCGCGGAGCACAGGCTCCGGACGCGCAGGCTCAGCGGCCATGGCCCACGGGCCCAGCCGCTCCGCGGCATGCGGGATCCTCCCGGACCGGGGCACGAACCCATGTCCCCTGCATCGGCAGGCGGACTCCCAACCACTGCGCCACCAGGGAAGCCCCTAGGCCTTGTTTTTTCTTAAGACTTTGTGGATTGCTTTAAAGGAGAAGATTGGGAATTTGTTTGTTCCTGGATTTAATGAAAGATGATGATGAAGTGTGGTCTGTAGGGATACTGGACACGGTTCTGTATTCTCTTATTTATATTCTGGTGTACTGTGCTCTCCCTGTTGTGGAGTAACAAACATACCATAGAAAGAAACTACATCCTGTGTGACAAATGTTACAGGTTGTTAAATCTGTTAGATTCAGGAAACTTCAGACCTGGAAAAGACCTTGTTAATCATATGTTCTAAAGTAACCACTCATTTAAACGTAGGCAGAGACAGAGTAAATAATTTACAATTAGTTAATGGCTGAGACACATTCAGTGCCTGAGCTGAGACTTGTTCTGTTTTTTTTTTTTTTTTTTTTGCCGTACGCGGCCCTCTCACTGTTGTGGCCTCTCCCGTTGCGGAGCACAGCCTCCGGACGCGCAGGCTCAGCGGCCATGGCTCACGGGCCCAGCTGCTCCGCTTCATGTCGGATCTTCCCGGACCAGGGCACGAACCCGTGTCCCCTGCATCGGCAGGCGGACTCTCATCCACTGCGCCACCAGGGAAGCCCCTGGTTTGTTTTTTAAGGGGAGAGATTTATGCTGGGCTTTCACTCTTTTGTATTTATACCGCTAAGCTGCCTTTTAATGTTACATGCACTTTGTTGTTTAAAATACTTTCTTCCCCCTATTTTTGTGGGCTTAGATCAAGAATACAAATTTCTCAGCCCCAAACCCGGGAGTACTGCTGCCAGTGTTGCTTAATAAGAGGTCAGCTCTGAGCCTGCCTGTTCTTTCTTCCTTTGCTGTTTTCCTGTTCTTGATGCTGCTTGCCTTCTTTATCTTGTACTGTACTTGTGACTGACCAGGGTGGCCACACACTTGTTCTCACTGCACACCTCCTCACCCAGTCTGCTTTAGTTGCCCCTGTGCAAGAACTGCCTGGGTTCACTTACCCCTGGTTCACTCCAGTCTCTGCTGCTTGCCTCCTTAGCTTCTTAGTTTTGCCACCTGCACTAAATTGCAGCTGGCTATTTCCAAGAAAATGGACAGGAGGGGAGATTGAGAAAAAAGAAGACTTATATAGGGAAGGAGGCCACAACTTGAAATCATATACTGAAAGATGGGCTTGTTTATGAACCTTATGATTTTCATAGAGTGATTTTTTAGTGTATTTATGTCAAAACAATATGATACTCTTGACTATGGAATTCATTAAATCTGTTGTGTCTGTCATCTGTGCTTATCCAAATGTCAAGGAAGTGAATTGAATCCATTTCAGCATTCCAAAGATAGTAGTGGTAGTTTTGGTTTGGTACTCTACTTACAGCTTACAGTAATGAGTGTCATTATTTGATTAAATGGATTGTACTGAATTAGTGGGGGTTGTTGCTTCACTGTTGTAATGTTAAGAAAACAAACCTGGAGAGCCATAGCTTTCAAAGATGATTTCATAATTATTGGTAACAAGTATTTTTCATTCTGGCCTTCCCCTATGCTATCGTGTCATAGGTACATTTTAATACAGAATTTAGTGGCATGTTATTCATTTAATCCTAGTTTCTTAGCTGTAAGTCCTGGAAGTTGTCAGTTGGTACATTAAATATCGTTTAAATTACATTACAATTTAAGTTCACATGGTAGCTTAGGTGTGCAGTTGATTTACTTTTTCATTGTATTTTACCTTGTTTCTAAAATTATTTCAGGGAAGTGACTATCGAGTGGAAGTTTTCCTTAAGGGCTAGTTAGTGTCATCTGTAAACACTCATCTTGATTATTTTTCTTGTTGGAAAAATGTTTGTTATAAGAAACTCAAAAGTTATTTAAATATGTCATGTAAAGTGAGCCACTGTAGTCTTCCACCAGGAAATTAACTACTGTTATCAATTTGGGAGCATATTCTTCAACTTTTTTTGTTTTAAATGGAAATGCTAACACTCTATTTTATTGATATATTAAAAGATGTCAGTAGTTTAGCAAACAGAATATTTAAGGGGATTAGGGAACTGACATTTTGTTGAATATCTACTGAGTCCTCAACTACATTGTGAAGGGAGATAGTATCTCCATTTTATAGATGTCCGAGGGTCAGGGATTTAGTGATTTAACCCAAGTTCACACAGCTTCCCTTCTGCCTTTGTCATTGCACTACCATGTACTCAGAGAGCTTATGTTTATCTCTCCACCTAAATGTTAATCATTTGAAAGCTTCCAAGCTCTCTACTAGGTGGCAAGACAGTCCCAGACATAGGTAAGCCTAACACAAGGCTTTAAGGAAAAGGAGATTATTATATTCTTCTCTATTACATTACTTAAAAAATAAATATATATTCTTGACTAGTGTTTGAACTCAGAAGGTTCTCTGAAGTAGCATCGTTTATCTTTAAGTAAAATTTTGTATCATTTAAAAAATAATCTTGTCAGGTACTCCTGGGTTGATGTTAAATCAGTTAATCCTCTTTCTCCTATTTGTGTTTTTAGTTTTTATCTATGTCTTATTCCTTCTCTTCCTAAAGACCAATTTTCAGGTCATTTAATTATTTTGTATACACATTGTTTGGCTTTGGACAAGTTACCTAATTGTGTTGTAACTTAAGTTTCTCCATTTGTAAAGTGGGGAGCATATGTCAGAATTCTTGTGAGGATCAAATGTATGTATGCAAGGGGCTGCCAGACTAGGCTGTTCTGTAACAATTGCTTACTGTTGATTTCCTTTCTTATTTCTCATTCAAGCCAGGGCCAGATCTTTTCTTTACCACTTATCTTTTTTGTTAAATGTTAAAATCTGGTTTTTCATCCCAGGCCATCAATAAATAACCCTTCAACTGGATCCCAAAACCTTGTTTAATTTTTCTGCCTCCTTTGTTTTTATTGACCATGGTGTCTTTATTCATGACTAATAAGACACTATCTTTATCTCTTGGACATTCCATCTTTTCTACCTATTCCTCCTCTAGTCTTAAATATTGTGGTCTGCAATCTTTGTCTTTCTCTTTTTGTCTTATCTATTCTTTGACTTGATATGTGTATCATCACCTCAGATGTTTAGGTACATATTTCTAAAACTACTACTGGTTGTTTTGTAGGCCCACCAAACTTGTTTTATCCAAAGCAACATGTTTTTTTCACCGAATAGACCTGTTATACCATCTTATAAAATAGGCTTGATATCTGTTATTAATGCCATTGTTTATCCAGCAGGTAAAAATGAACTTCCGTATTTTCCTCATTTCCTCCTGCTCTTGTATTTTCTTATTTTGTTGATGACCAAATCATTCCCTTTCTGCTTCAAGATTACTTGTCTCATATTCTGGGCTCTCCTCTCCTTGTTCACTGCCATTGCTTTATTCTCCAGGTCAGCTTCATCTCCTGGTTGGACCACTGTCATAGCCTTGTCAGTTCCTTCTTCAGTCTATGGCAGTTGGTGGTTTGCTAGTGTACAGTTGTTAGTATTTAGAGGTTTGGGGTTACTTGGCAACCTAATTTTGTTGTAAATGGTGTCCATAGATTTTGATTTTGTTGTCTAGGTGCTCTTTTATGTGGAGAGATTGAAAACCTGCCGCTGCCACCACCATCCTAAAATCCTGTCTTGAGTTTTTTAAAAAGTAATTTAGACAAATACATGTTACTTGTAAACTGAAATTAGTATAGAGTGAATAAGACAGTTCCTCTTCACACTTAAATCCCAACCCCCAGAGTTAATGCACTGCTTACAGTGGGGTGAGTATACTTCCAAACTTTAGGGCAAACTCTCTACTTGTGCCCTAGATCCCTTCCCTTCTCAGCTACTCTAGGACATTGGTTAGCCCTCTAGCCTTTCCTCTGGTCTCAATTTTTACCTTTCTAGTGAAGCATTCTTTTCTTTTTTTTAATAAATTTATTGATTTTTTATTTTTAGCTGCGTTGGGTCTTCACTGCTGTGCACAGACTTTCTCTAGTTGCGGCGAGCGGGGGCTACTCTTCGTTGTGGTGCGCGGGCTTCTCATTGCGGTGGCTTCTCTTGTTGCAGAGCATGGGCTCTAGGTGCACGGGCTTCAGTAGTTGTGGCTCGCGGGCTCTAGAGTGCAGGCTCAGTAGTTGTGGCGCACGGGCTTAGTTGCTCGGAGGCATGTGGGATCTTCCTGGACCAGCGCTCGAACCCGTGTCCCCTGCATTGGCAGGCGGATTCTTAACCACTGCTGCCACCAGGGAAGCCCTAGTGAAACATTCTTGACAATACAAACATGCTGTTATTTCTTCTCTGGATTCAGCCCTCGCCTCTAGTTCCTATTTCTCTATTCCTCTTTGCAACAAACTTCGTATGAAGAGTTCTTTCTATCTCCAGATACTCTTACTCCATTTCCCCTAAACCTTTTCCAACCAGGCTTTTTGTCTGGACCACTTCAGCAAAACTGCTTTTCTCATGGTTACCAGTTCCCTGCACACAGTTGAATGTAGTAGTTTTTTTTTTTTTTCAAATGTTATTTGACTTGACTTGATCAGTGGCATTTGATGTCTTGTTCAAACATTTTTTTGCCTTCTAGAATACCACACTTCTAGTTTCCCACCTCACTGGCACCTTTTTCTTGGTCTCCTTTCTAGTGCTTTCTGATTTTACTACATTTATCCTACTTTTTATCCCACATTATGTGCTCCTTCCCTGTTTTATTTTTCTCACTGGCATGTGTCAGCTTCTAACAATATATGTTATTTGCCTTTTATTTATTTCTCTTCCCTGCTAGAATATAGTGCTTGGCATGTAGTGGCTACTCAGTATGTATTTGTTGAATGAATGAACGGAGTGTTCTAACAGCATCACTTTTTGAATGGTCTGTTGTTTTCTCCTTGATTTGAAGTCCTACTTTTAGGACTTTTAGTCCTACTTTTAGTCCTACTTTTACTACTATGTGTTATACTTATAAAATTGTATAAGCCCCCTGGTATAAATACTGATTCATCTAATGTGTTCAATACCTGAATATGGTGTTCAGTAGTCTTGAGGTCTGTTGTTGTATTTAGCCCTTGCCATCCTCTAGTGAGAAAGATAGTGTTCCTCTGTTTTACAGAAACTTAAGCAAGCTTACCTGTTGGTTGGTGGGAGAGTTGAAATTCAAACTCATGTCTCTGGATTCCAGTTCCATTGCCATGAACGTCTTCTAGTGATTGTGCAGTCTAATATGTGATAATGCTTCCCCACGTGTAGTTACTGCTTAGTTATCCATCAACACATGATTGGCTGTGCCCACTAACCAGAGGAGCCCCTTCCCTCAGTCCAGGCAGAGAATAGATCTGAGGCAGGAGGGTAAAGTTGAATAGGGAATTGGTTTATGCAGGATTTTTGTTTTTAATAGACTTTTTTTAATAGATATTTTTTTAGAACAGTTTTATGTGGGATTTTTGCCTCTGAATTTTAGAATATGATTTTGGAAGGAAGGTTGTGGAAAGAACACAGGCTGGTGGTCATGAAATAGATTCTCTTCACCGCTAACTAATTTGGTAATATCCCTGCTTTGCTTATTTTCTGTGTAAATGATATCTTTGATCTAGGCTTTAAGTTAGAAATGATACTATATGTGCCAGAGAGCTTAGAGAGTAATTCTTACACCATGTAAATGAAAGGTATCACTATTAAAAATGACTCAAGTCTCATGTTTTTGGTACTCTAGATACATTCATTCTTTTTATTATGCTGAAGTACTTTTAATTTTGTTTTATGTAAATCTTTTATTTTAAGGTTTCTGCTGTCAAATTTTGTTGTTTTTCTAACTAAGACAGCGGCTGTGGATGTGGCTTAAAAACTGATGAACTTCTACAATGATGAGCCTTTATGGAGCAATGAAAGGCTGCTTACAAATTGTAGCCACAGTTGCAATGAATTCTGTGTTTGTTCCCTAAGGGTGAATGTGTTTTGAGGGGAGTGAGTTAGGATAGTACAAATTGAGAGAGTGTTTCTATTCTGGGAATCTTTGGAGCAGTCATTTCTGCTACTGCTCTTTATTTCTTATGACTTTGAAGGAATTTGGAATGTTTTGCTTGACTTTTTGATGATCTTTAAGTGTATTACTTGGATATGTGTAAAGGTAAATTGTCATTTTAGTTGTTTTATGGACATGGTTTCTGTCATCAAATATTTTTGCCCTCAGCAGTTACTGTGTGTAATAGCACTTATGGATGATGCTTTACCTGTGTCTGCTGTTTAAATGTTGGATTGTTTGGAACTAAATATTTTCCATTTGGTGTGATTAGCTCATACATACAGTTTTAGGTACAGTGCGTATACCTGTTTTCATTTCAAAAGTATATGGTTTTAATACGTTGTTGAGCAGATCCAAATAGTTAACTATAAATTATTAAAAGTAGTTTTACTCTGAGATACTAAAGCTCACACCTGGAGCTGAGTTACAAGAAATAAGGTGAGCCTTGGTATTTTCTATCAAAATATCTAGAAGATAAATTTCTCCAATGAAAAGAATTCTAGGAAATATTTATTTCAAAAAAAGAAAAAAAAAGGGGAAGAGTGGTAGGAGCGATAGTTGAAACAAATGAGGCTCCCTGACCAAAGAAAACAAAAACCAAAAAAACCCATAACTGTATATGTGAGATTATAGTGAGTATTTAGGAAGTTATTAGAGTATATATTTGCAAACCTATAAACTATTTATGTATTTATTTATTTTTATAAATTTGTTTATTTTTGGATGCATTGGGTCTTTCTTGCTGCTTGCAGGCTTTCTCTAGTTGCAGCGAGCAGGGGCTCCTCTTCATTATGGTGCACGGGCTTCTCATTGCAGTGGCTTCTCTTGTTGCAGAGCAGGGACGCCGGCTCTAGGCATGCGGGCTCAGTAGTTGTGGCACGCGGGCTCAGTAGTTGTAGCACGTGGGCTCTAGCGCGCAGGCTCAGTAGTTGTGGCATACGGGCTTAGTTGCTTCGTGGCATGTGGGATCCTTCTGGACCAGGGTTCGAACCCATGTCCTCTGCATTGGCAGGCGGGTTCTTAACCACTGTGCCACCATGGAAGCCCAAATTGCTTAGTATTGAAGATATTCAAAAAGTACAGGTTGAATATGCTGTTAAAATGAACTTTTTTGTTGTTAAATTGCCTCATTTTTCCTCGTAGTTAAGAGAGTTTAAACCTTGACAGTAACTTCTTTTATTGTGTGGGACAGGATTTTATGCACATTAAAAATAACAGTTTTTGTGAATTGTAGTTATTATCCACAATTACTTTTAGATATAAAAGCATTCCCAGCGCCTGAGGTGCACGTGGCTCCGGTGAGAGCAGAGCATGTCTTTTCGAGGCAGAGGTTGCGGCTGCAGAGGAGGATTTGGACGAGGGGCGGCTGCAGAGGAGGATTTGGACGAGGGGCGGCCGCGGAGGTTTTAACAAAGGCCAGGACCAAGGACCTCCAGAGCAAGTAGTTTTATTAGGAGAGTTCATGCATCTCTGTGAAGATGACATAGTTTGTAAATGTTCCATAGATGAGAATAAGGTGCCTTATTTCAGTGCTCGAGTTTATTTAGAAAACAAAGAACAAATTGGAAAAGTGGATGAAATATTTGGACAGCTTAGAGATTTTGTTTTTCAGTTAAATTGTCAGAGAACATGAAGGCATCTTCCTTTAAAAAACTACAGAAGTTTTATATAGATCCATGTAAGCCGCTGCCGTTGCAGAGGTTTCTACCTCAGCCTCAGGTGAGAAGGGATCTCCAGGAGGCGGTGGCCGGGGAGGTCGGAGGAGGAAGAGGACATGAAGTGTAACAGTTGACAGAAACATCGCCAGTTGACTTCTGCATTAACCTCATGATCTACTTCTGTGGATCAGAAACTTGTTTCTTGATCAAATCTTAAAGAACTGGTCATTTTATGACAGTGGAGCTAAAACGTCAATGTCAACAAAAAACAAGTGAGGCAGAACAGGCAATTTTCCTCCAAAAGAGTATGAACAAGTATTCTAATATTCTGTACAAAGCTTGAAACTTGTGGGTGTTTAATAAAGGGGCAGCTTTCATTTGAAGCGTATTCGAATTTTTAAAATAAAGTGTTTTATTCCTTTAAGTTTAAAAAAAAAAATGCATTCCCAGTGAGTTACTTCTGATTCATAATCAGATTTTAGCAGAGCAGATGTGGGCTACCAAAGGAAAAATTAGCCAAAAATATTAGGGCGTTAGAGAGCACTTTGTGTAACATTTAACTTTAGTTTCTTGGCTAGTTTATATGAATAATTAAAGTTTCGAGGCAGTTAAATTTTCTTTTCTTCTCTTGGGATCTTACAGTTGTCACTAGTAGCTATAATCACTAGGGAAATGGAAGTATTATTTCCATAAACAGATAGCTTTTCCAGCACTGGTCCCTAACAGTGCTACTGAGGTTCCTGTTTATGTTGGATGATTTCCTAATCACACCAACTTGGTATACTTTTGAAAGATGACACCTGACAATAGAATATGATGTAGTTATTAAAATGACTTAGTGAACTTGAGAATTTACAAAAGTTGAGAGTATATATAACTCCCACGTTCCTGGGGGAAGATAGTCTGTTCCTGTGAGAGGAATCACCTAGTAATGGATACTGATGCCTCAGCTATCCTCTCAGGGATTCCTTAGCTACCTCTTCCACTTTTTGACTTTCATTAGCTCTGACATCAGTGCTTTTTTCATTTCTGCTTGGTCAGATGACTAGCCCATCCAGTGGTTTGAGGCATTGGTAGGTTTTTGTTAGGATTAAGGATAGGTTTCTGTTGTGTACAAGGAAGATTTTCAGAGAATACAGTGATACAATTACTTAAAATGACAAAATCACTTATTTTTTCTGCTCTAATGTGAGCTTTTATTTGCTATTAATAGTATTATCTTCTCCCTTTTAATGTGTCTGTTTTCCTTTTCCTGTTGGACATTTTGTTTTGTTTTGTTTTGTTTTTGGCTCTGCCACGCTGCGTTGCTTGCGGGATCTTAGTTCCCTGACCAGCGATTGAACCTGTGCAGTGAAAGTGCAGGGTCCTAACCACTGGACCACCAGGGAATTCCCCTGTTGGACATTTTAAAACAAAGACATATTGGGGATTCACATGTATACTTACGCTCCTAAAATTTCAAAAACACGAGTCAACTATTAGGATTCTAAAAACTTTGCATTTGTAAGCTATATTTACTCTGTAGCAAGAATTATCTGTATTTTTGAGGTCATTTTTAAATATATGAAAGGAATCTAGTGACAAAATTTGTGAAGACAGGTTGCCTTTTGAAAAGACAGGGTAGTGCTTTATTTCTTTAGTATAACTGGTTGGGGTAAGTTGTAAGAGTGAATAGAGTCTTGGCATATATATCTCGATTTTGGAGCTATTAAAAATTTGTCAAGGGACTTACCTGGTAGTCCAGTGGGTAAGACTCTGAGTTCCCAGTGAAGGGTGCCCGGGTTTGATCCCTGGTCGGAGAACTAGATCCTGCATGCGTGCCACAGCTAAGAAGTCTGCATGCTGCCACTAAGACCTGGCACAGCCAAAATAAATAAACACTAAATAAATAAATATTTAAAAAAATTGTAAAGAAGGAAAAAAAACCTCTGGTGCTTTACACATTTTGTTGGGGTGGGGGATGGTGGTGCCATTTGTTAAAATTAGATGGCACTGTGACAAATGGCATAGTAGAAGAGTAGAGTTAGTGTTGGTGGGGAGTTCTTGGTTTTGAACATGTTTTGTTTGAGGCCATTGTGAGAAAGTTAGATGAAGATATCCAGTGGCCAGTTACATATATAAATTGTGTGTGGTTCCTGGAGCTCAGGAGAGAGAGGTCAAGGTTGTACACACATACTTGAAGACTGTTAGATGTTAATTAAAACCTTGGGAGTGGGCAAAATCTCAGGGAGAGGTTGAGTTAAGCAGAGACAAACCACTGGTGAGCATCAATACTTCAGGAGTGGGTAGAGGTGTAAAAACTAGTAAAGGAAAACTAGTAATAGAAGAGGTGGGACAAAAACCTAGACAGTGTAGTATCACAAAAATGAAGAGAGTCCTTCTAGGAGGAGGGAAACTTGTCAGTTGTGTCACATGCTACAAAGAGGGCAAATGGGATAAACACAAATGCTCACTAGTTTAGCACTTTAGGACTTCAAGTTGGTAAGACTTTAGGACTTCAAATTGGTAAGAACTGGTGGGAGCTAAAATGTGGTTTGACATAGGTTGAGGAAGTGGAGACAGGTCTTTCAAGAGCAGTGGTTCAGAACTTGGTGGGAATGGAACCTAGGTGTTGTGATGGAGGAATAGGCTTGACATGTTTAGATGCTTATTGGAAGGAACACAAAGAGGGAAGGGGATGAAATTTATATGGGAACTCCTGTTGGTGCCTTTTCTGTAACATTGTGCAGTTTCTCATGTATTAATGGAAAGTCAACATTAAAGGGGGTTTTGTTGGGGACAGGGGCACACATTCAGTAATGTGACAATGAAGACATTCATGAACTTGATTTTCTTAACTTTTCAGAGTCTTTCCACATTGACTATCTCATTTAAAAAAAAATTTTTTTTTTTGGTCACACTATGTGGCATGTAGAACTTCCCTGACCAGGAATTGAACCCGTACCCCCTGCAGTGGAAGCGTGGAGTCTTAACCACTGGACCATCAGGGAAGTCCTGACTATCTCATTTTAATGAGGGAAAATATTCTGTATTTTTCTCCTCAAGGGTTGATGTTTATTCGTTGATTCTTTCATATATTTTTGCTTGGTGTCCCTAGTGACTGAGGTGGTGGATTTAATTAATTCATACGAAGCCAAAGAAGATTGCCTGTCTTTGGGGTCTTGATCCATATACTACAAGAGCTATGTGGCCTGTGCAGCACTTTGTTTTGCTTTGTACTGTACTATAGTCTCAGACTTTTGGTTGTTTACCTATATCAGTAGAAAGTTAACGTGTACCCCAGTATATGTGATTGTGTATTAAAAAATTATAATGAAGTGTTGTACTTTACTAATATACACATTGAAGTATCTATAGAAATTTCAAATGTTAAAAAATTTTGTGATAAAAATGAGGTAAACAAAATTTTGAAGATACTTTTAATAGAATGGTAGAACCCCTTTTTATCTTCACAAGTATTTTTTGAGAGTAGTGTATTTAAGTTTACTTTGTTATTTTTTAATTGTGGTATATATAATATGCATCATTTTTTAAAAATCTTGGTTAATACTTTGAGAGTCATTCAAAGGGCTAGTTTTAAGTTAGTTCTATACAAATCAGGTGATTTTCATAGTTGAAAAGCCATTGTTTAAAATGCCATGCTTACCTTAAGTGTTTTTAATTTTACAGAAGTAACTGCTAGATCACATACTACAGGAAGCTGCATGTCTTCACAGGAAAAGTAATCAATTTGGGGACCTTTTTGTGTAAGAAAAATGAGTAACTCGTCAAGTTTCAAAACCTTTTAAGTGCTTTGCCACAAGATGAAGAGCAAACCTCTATGTGGTACAAAAGGTTTTCAAGGTTACTCCCTGTTTCATGAAGATATAGTGTAACTAACCATATCCATGACATCTGGTAGTACTTTGTGTCATTCTGTTGTCATTTTCTTTGCTTCCTAATTGAAAGATTAAATGAATGAGTTTCTTGTGTGATGGGATCTCAGTAAGCTTTTTATAGAAATCTTGTTTTATTTTGCTTAAAGCAGCCACTCTCATAGCAGATAATACTCTTACTGATTTTCCATAAAAAGCTTTAATTAAAATAGGTCAAAGAAGCTCCCTCCTGAAGACATTGTGTCTTTTTGTTCAGTTTTCTATCCCTTGTACCTATAAGAGTTCCTGTCATGTAAAAGGCACTCAGTAAATATTTAACTGTAGAATGATTTTGCAGTTGAGAATATGTTTTCCTATAGATATTTTCTTAGAAAACTTTGCATTTCATTAAGAAGCCAGCAAAGACTAAATAAACTGAGGCATATCAGAAAAAACATAACTACCTACTGTATGACAAATTTCCCGCACTATGTAGTTTTTTCTAATACCAATTCCCCCCCCATAATCTTCAACAGTGTTTTCTGTGCATATTTATATAGTAATTTACTGACAGAAAAATACATTTTGGTTTATGTTCATGTTATTCCCCAAGTCATACTTCAGCCTTTTCTACCATGACAGGAAGAATAAGTCTTTCCCATGATATGTGGCTTCCTTTTTTTTTTTGACCGCTGCACGCGGGATTTTAGTTCCCCAACCAGGGATCGAACCTGTGCCCTCTGAAGTGGAAGTGTGAAGTCTTAATCACTGGATTGCCAGGGAAGTCCCTGTGGCTTTTTATCTTACACTGTTTTATAAGAAGTCACAAAAGAAGCATGTAAACTCAATGACATTTTCCAAAGTACTGAATTGAAAATCATGACTTTAAACCTTGCCAGAGAGAAAAAACTCACAACCTATAGAGACCTGTTATGTTTTAAGTACTTAAAATTTTAAGTATTTTACTAATTGTGATTGCTTTGCACTGTCATTTGCTAATATTTTGGGGCAAAATTTATATATACAGTGAAGTTACTGTTGATAATAGATGTAAATCTATATTTTAAAAAGTTATCTTGGTTATTATTATCTTCTTTTTGACTGTCTTGTTATATCTGATTAATCATTATTTTTACTTGGTAAAGAGGGAATACTAGGAGGAAGAGGTACCCTTCTGCCATTTATTTATTTAGTGTGCTTAAATTATTAGTACTATCTCCAATACCTCTTTTGTTGCAGAAATTATCTTAAGTCCCTCACCTGTTTTTTTGAGGGCTCAGGTCATTAAACTAGGAAATTTGTGATGTGCTGAAACAGATCAGTCAGTGAGGACACCATTATCAACCTTTCACATTGTGGAACACCTTTTATTCCCTCAGGTTGGGATCATCTGACATAGACTGAGCCCTAGTGATGTATTCAAAGGATTTTGAGTGCCAACTATGTCCCAGGCACTAGGATATACCAGTGGACAAAACAGACCAAAATATATATATAAAAATATGTATAATCTGCCAGTGTATAGAGGTTGCATTTTAGTGAGAGAGACAAAAACCAAATAAGTTAAATATTTATTGAGATTAGGGCTTCAGAAGAGAAAGAGTGTTGGAAATAGGACAGGGAGTATCAGAAAGAGGTTGCAACAAGATAAAGTGGGTCTCTGAGGTGGTGACACTTGAGCAAAGGACCTTAAGGATAAGTTGAGAATGTGAGGCATGTTTTATGTGGGGACAGAACATTCCAGCAAGCAGGAACAGCAAATGTAAAGACCCTGAGGCAAAGCGTGCCTAGATTAGATATGGTATGTGAAGTAAAGACAAGAATCAAAGCTAACCTCATGTTCTGGTTTGAGCAATGGTAATTACAGGGTTGCTATCATTTGATATGGGAAACAGGTTTTGGGTGTGAGATTGGGAGATGAGGATGTATGTACTGGAATAATTTGCTGGCATGGCTTCTGGATTTTGCATGGTGATGGATCAAAAACTGTCCCTCAGGCAAGAAATGTGATTTTGAATAACTTTCACTCTAAATTGATGACACTTAGGGAAGATAAACTAATTTATTTGCTCAAGCCAAAGGTAATTAATAAAGGAAGGGAACTTTCCTGGAGTAAATGAGTGTTTACACACTAATTTTGGAATTCTTAAATGATTACTTGAAATTTTCTTGCTTTATTCTATTAAAATGCAAAACGTCTCTCCCAACCCTGTTTTTTTAAAATTAATTGATTTAATTTATTTTTGGCTGCATTGGGTCTTCGTTGCTGCATGTGGACTTTTCTCTAGTTGCGGCGAGCAGGGGCTACTCTTCATTGTGGTGTATGGGCTTATTGCTGTGGCTTCTTTCTCTTGTTGTGGAGCATGGGCTCCAGGCGCGTGGGCTTCAGTAGTTGTGGCACGTGGGCTCAGTAGTTGTGGCTCACGGGCTGTAGAGTGCAGGCTCAGTAGTTGTGGCTCATGGGCTTAGTTTCTCTGTGGCATGTGGGATCTTCCCAGATCAGGGCTCGAACCCCTGTCTCCTGCATTGGCAGGCAGGTTCTTAACCACTGCACCACTAGGGAAGCCCCCAACCCTGTTGATTTAAACAATACATGTGGTAATATTGTATAGATTTGTATGTAATCTCTGACATATGAGGATCATAATTCTGAGACTGTTTAGATAGAAACAGGGAAATAGGGAGGTATAATATTAAGACTAATGGGAAGAAGAAACAAATTTTTTACCACTGTGATGTTGTGATTTATAAATCTGGTCATCAGATGACCAGAATATATTTCTCATACGTATTTGGTGTTGTCCACGGTTCCTGGCTCACAGCTCCTAAAACCCATGGAATTTCCTGAGTGATAAAGGTGTCTTTTGTTATGTTAATGTGGTAACATGTGGCCCTTTCCCCATACCGAGCCCTTTGCATCTCTTCCAGTTGGCTATTCCTGAGTTATATCCTTTTATAAGAAACCGGTAATGTAGTAAGTGTGAGCCACTCTAGCAAATTAATCGAACCCAAGGAGGGGGTCATGGGAACCTCTGATCTGTATAGCTGGCTGGTCAGAAACACACGTAATAAGTTGGGCTTGAGACTGGCTTCTGAAACCCGAGTTGGAGGTCATTGGAACCTCGGAGATCTATCTCCCGGTAGATAGTGTCAGAATTGAGTTGAATTGTAGGACACCTTTCTGCTGTCCAGGGAACTGCTTGTTGGTATGAGAAGTCCCCTTTCCATGTTGGAATTAGTACCAGAACCTGAACCTACATTTAACCACATACTTCAATCTCAAGGCATCACTTGAATGATTTTTTTTTCTGAGAATGCTTTATGTTATAAACAATTAATTCTGGGCAACTGTGTATCAAAATATCTGCATTATATGGCCTGTTTTCTATACAAACTATGTTTATCTTTCTATATGAGCTTTCTGTTTTGATGCTGTATTTATAAATTTGGAAATACATGCATGCTGGGTAGGCTCCATTGCCTTAGTTTATATAATAGATTATTCAGTAGAATCACTCCCCATAGGATCATCTTCTCTAGTTGATATGTTAAGAAATGAAGTACATTAAGGGCTGCTTTGAGGTGTGTGTGTGTGTGTGTGTGTGTGTGTGTGTGTGCGCGTGTGCGCGCGCGCGCGCTTCATGTCTACTTTAGGATCACAATTGGTTGACGTTGATCTTTGTTTAAAGATCAACAACAGGGACTTCCCTGGTGGTGCAGTGGTTAAGACTCTGTGCTCCCAATGTAGGGGGCCCGGGTTCGATCCCTGTTCAGGGAACTAGATCCCACCTGCATGCCGCAACTCAGAGTTTGAGTGCTGCAACTAAGAGTTTGAATGCCACAACTAAGGAGCCCTCGAGCTGCAACTAAGGAGCCCACCTGCTGCAACTAAGACCCAGCACAACCAAATAAATAAGTAAATAAATATTAAAAAAAAGATCAACAGCAAATCATCAAAATATCATTAATCACTACTACTGCATTTTTGTCCTAATGGTAGCAGTTTTAACACACTTTTATTATTTTCTCTGTAGCATTGACATTTACGTCACACTTTTACTTTTTTTTTTTTGCGGTACGCGGGCCTCTCACTGCTGTGGCCTCTCCCATTGTGGAGCACAGGCTCTGGATGTGCAGGCTCAGCGGCCATGGCTCACGGGCCTAGCCGCTCCATGGCATGTGGGATCTTCCTGGACCGGGGCATGACTGTGTCCCCTGCATCAGCAGGCGGACTCTCAACCATTGCGCCACCAGGGAAGCCACGTCACACTTTTAAAAGCCAGAACCAAAGCCAAACAAAAAGCTAACCGTGGCATTTTGATAAATCCATGTACTAAAGATTCATAGGGATTGTTTTGTCTAATGCACACAGGGGTTTCTGCCATAATGCCATATACAGTTGGTCCTTTGTATCTGTAGATTCTGCATCTGAGAAGTCAACCAACTGTGGTTTGAAAATATTTGGGGAGAAAAAAAATCCAGAAAGTTCCAAAAAGCAAAATTTGAATTTGCAACTTGCTGGCAACTATTTACATAGCATTTATGGAACATTTACATTGTATTAAGTATTATAAGTAATCTAGAGATGAATTAAAGTATATGGGGGGGGACTTCCCTGGTGGTCCAGTGGTAAAGAATCTGCCTTCCAATGCAGGGGATGTGGGTTCGATCCCTGGTCAGGGAACTAAGATCCCACATGCCGCGGGTCAACTAAACCCACGTGCCACAACTACTGAGCCCATGTGCCTCAACTAGAGAGCCTGCATGCCACGAACTACAGAGCTCACGCGCGCCACAACTAAAGAGAGAAAACCTGCATGCCACAACTAGAGAGAAGCCTGTGCACTGCAATGAAAGATCCCAGATGCCACAACTAAGACCCAACGCAGCCGAAAAAAAAAAAAAAGAATAACAATAATAAAACTATATATATGGGACGATGTGCATAGGTTATATGCAAATACTATGTGATTTTATATAAGGGACTTGGGTATCTGCAGATTTTGGTATCCAGGGGGGTCCTGGAACTAATCACCTGCAAATACTGAGGGGTGAATATGTAGCTTGACAAAACTTGAGATTTGCAAAATTGTGCAGTGAAAGTAATAAGACTCGTGGGGAAAAAAAGGTTTGGGACAGACTATTGAAATTCCATGAAACTGATCTTGGATACTAACTAAAAACAATAGCAATCCTAAAAAAACAAAGGACTAGCATTTGTACCTTGTGTTACCATCAATCTTTGGAATCTTGAACCTTGGATTCAGCCTCTTCTAGTTGTAGGTCCTGGAAGGACATTGCTTCTAAGAGACTATTTTCATTAAAATTAAAAATCTAATCCTATGTGTAGCTTTCTTCATTAATCCATTTTTTAAAAAAATATTTATTTGTTTATTTGGTTGTTCTGGGTCTTAGTTGCGGCTCGCCGGCTTCTTAGTTGCGGTATGCGGGCTCCTTAGTTGTGGCATGCGAATTCTTAGTTGCGGCCTGCATCTTGGATCTAGTTCTCTGACCAGGGATCGAATCCGGGTCCCCTGCATTGGGCTCATGGAGTCTTAACCACTGCACCACCAGGGAAGTCCCAATCCATTGTGTTAATACAGGGTGAATTTTTTGCAGCTTCTTCATCTGCACAGGCAGCTTTGTCAAATAGCTTAACCCAGTTAGCTGAAAGAGTAGCAATTCCTGAAGCCGCTAAACCAGCTACTACTCGAAAGAAAGAAAAGTACTTTTGTAGATTTTCAGGGCTTTTTCCTTAAAATATTCATCTGTTACTAAGCTTTCATCTTTATTTGTGGAAAAGCTTTCCCCTTTGCCTCAAAACATTAACATGCTAGGAAAAATAGTGTATGAAGCAACATAACTTCCTTTTACACTAGCATCATTCACCTATTTCTAGTTGCCTAAGAAGTAATTCACAGCAAAGAGCATACATTATAGCTGAACAGACTTTACACTTGTTTTGATTTGATTTGTTAAATGCATAGGGTGAGTGGCAGGTGAGTTCAGCTGACGCTTGAACAACTTGGCAGTTAGGGACATCAGACCCCTGTGCAGTGGAAAATCCTCATGTAGCTTTACAGTCGGCCCTCTGTACCCACAGTTCCGCTTCCTTGGATTCACCCAACCATGGATTGCATGGTATTATAGTGTGTATTTATTGGAGAAAAAAAAAATCCGTGTGTAAGTGGACCTGCATAGTTTAAATTCATCGTGTGTAAGTGGACCTGCCTAGTTCAAATCCACGTTGTTCAAGAATCAACTGTATTAATTTTGGAATCGGGAAGACCAGGCTTTGAATTCTGGCTCTATCACTTAAATGTCACTTTCTGCAAGTTACTTGACTTCTTTAAGCCTCAATTTGTGTATCTGTAAAATGGAATTAATTATACCTGTCCATAGAGTTTGGTAGGAAATAAAGGAGATAATTCCTGACAATTTTTTTTACACACTGAATTTACTAATAGTAAGTGTTAGCTCTTAATTTGCAGTTGTCATTTATAATTCATAGTACTCTTCAGAGCATAGCATAACATATACCACTGTCAAGAAATATTTTCAGCAAGTTTAACATTTTTCAAATAATTTTTAGATGCTTATCAATTTTATTTAATATAAAATATGAGAAGGCAGGATTTTGTTTTTACTGTCAAATGTAGGTCACAAGGAAAACAGACACAAAATGTGGTAAATGAGATTTGTATTTTCATTTTTTGGCAAAATTTTATATAGGAAACTGGTAAAATAATCAGAAAGTGAAGAGGCTGTAATTGTATTTAGGCTCGTGTGATGTAAGGGGATACAAACAGGTTTTTTCCTTTAGGTTTCAGAGGAGATGAACTTTTTTCCGTTTGAACGCTGTTAAAAGTTCTATACTGCTTTTGCCTATGACATGTAGTGGTTTTTAAGGTTTATATTCTCTCTTCCAACTCAAAGCTTTCATTTAACCAAATAAGTTGAACAGGAACTCCATTTAAAACTTCTCATTGATCCTTCTTATTTGATTTGATATTTCCTATTGACATTTTTATTCTTAGTACTATGCACTGAACTATTTTCAACAAATTCTATTGAGGAGTCATTTCTTGAAAACCTGTTACAGGCAAGATCTTTGAACACCTTAAGTTTTATAAAAGATGAGTTAAGACAGTTTGGTCTTTGGCTGTTTGTACCTTAGTGCAGAATCCAGCTATGCTCAGAACTTTTACTGTAATATAAAGATGAACATAATGACTCCTGTAATAGAGACATTTCACAAATACAGAAGAAGAAGGAGTGATTAATTTGGACTGGGGATTTCAGCAAAGCCTTCATGAAGGATTTCTTATTCCTCTTCTTATTTTTAAACTTAAAAAAAATTTTTTTTTGACTGCGCTGTGTGGCTTGTGGGATCTTAGTTCCCTGACCAGGGATTGAACCCGGGCCCTCAGCAGTGAAAGCACCGAGTCCTAACCACTGGACCACCAGGGAATTCCCCTTAAACTTTTAAATTATGCTAGAGGAAGGTGAGTTCTGGAAATCGGGAGATGAGATTTTGTTCAGGAATACCTGGGTATATGGAATCTTAAAAAAAAAAAAAGTGGTTCTGAAGAACCTAGGGGCAGGACAGGAATAAAGACGCAGATATAGAGAATGGACTTGAGGACACAGGGAGGGGGAAGGGTAAGCTGGAACAAAGTGAGAGAGTGGCATGGACATATATACTACCAAATGTAAAATCGATAGCTAGTGGGAAGCAGCCGCATAGCACAGGGAGATCAGCTTGGTGCTTTGTGACCACCTAGAGGGGTGGGATAGGGACAGTGGGAGAGAGACTCAAGAGTGAGGAGATATGGGGATATATGTATATGTATAGCTGATTTACTTTGTTATACAGCAGAAACTAACACGCCATTGTAAAGCAATTATACTCCAATAAATATGTTAAAAAAAAAAAAAAAGAATACCTGGGTACTCTCTGTTCTCTGTCCCTCCCAGTCAGGGTGTGGTTCTCATAGGAGACAGATGGATTAATTAAAAAACCATGAGTGCTCAGTTTGTAAACATTCCTTCAAATGGATGAAAACAAAGTCAGTCGAAGAGTAAGCCTGAGTAGTGGCGGAGTGAGAATGTGGCTGTTTTCTCCCTGGACCTGAGGCGTGTGTCACTGGCAGCTGTGAATGTCATTAGGGAGCCTGAGCCAAGATAAATCTGTGCCAAGATAGGCTGCTTGTGCTTCTGTTCTGTGTAGCCAGTGCCATTCAGTTAAGTTCTGTATCATTGGATAAATGGAGTAGGAGCCAGATCAGGCCAAATAGATCAGGAGTGAGAGAGATTGTCTGTATAAGCTCTTCCTTTTATATATATGTATATGTGTATATATATATGTGTGTGTGTATATATATAATATATATACACATATATATTATATATACACACATTTATATACGTGTATATATATATATATATATATAAAAAACATTTCTTCCTTGAAATGTTATACAATTAATACAGGAATATATTCTTGTATCATTATTATGATAGTTTAGAAGCCTCCAGTTCTACTTCTTTCCCCAGAGGTAACCAGTTTTAAAATTTTGAGATACATTCTTCCAGACAATTTTCCATATACTTTGGGCTTTCTAGAGGGCAGATGGGCTCATATTATTGTATTTGTATGTTATATATTATGTTTACTTTAAAAAGTTAATCATTCTTGAGTTCTTAGCATGCATTTAGAATTATTTTTCTTGGGAATTCCCCGGTGATCCAGTGGTTAGAACTTGGTGCTTTCCCTGCCATGGGCCTGGGTTCCATCCCTGGTCGGGGAACTAAGATGCTGCAAGTTGCGTGGCGCGGTACCCCCCGCCCCGCCCCCCCCCCAAATTTTCTTTAAAAAAATCTGTGTAGGGCTTCCCTGGTGGTGCAGTGGTTAAGAGTCCACCTGCCGATGCAGGGGACGCGGGTTTGTGCCCGGTCCAGGAGGATCCCACATGCCGCTGAGCAACTGGACCCGTGAGCCATGGCCGCTGAGCCTGCGCGTCCGGAGCCTGTGCTCCGCGACGGGAGAGGCCACAGCAGTGAGAGGCCTGCGTACCGCAAAAAACAAAAAAAACTGTGTAGTATTCCATATCCATAATATAGATGTAACAGAATTTATTAGCCAGTTTGCATTTGGCATACAACTACCTGTGTTTCTCTTTTAGGAACAACGCTGTGTCGTAGCCACATATCTGTGAGTATTTTTGTAAGACATACACTTAGAAGTGGAATTGCTGGTGGCAGGGATATGTACATTTGTAGTTTTGATAGATACTGCCAGCTCCAGAACCTTATATTAACTCACACCCATATGTATAGCAGTGTGTGAGTTGATGACTGGATTTCAATAGGAATTGAGAAGAAGGGACTTCTGTACAGATGGAGAAGTGTGAGAAAAAGCATGGAGGCAGGACAGCCTAGTAAATACGGTGAGACAAAAGGGAGTAAAGAATCTGATGTGTAGAGTATAGGAAGCAAGAGGGGCTTGTGGACAAGTCTAGAAAGGTAGGTTGGATCAAGTAGCAAAGTATTTTTACTGTGTAGCTCAGAACTTTAAACTTGAATGGACAATGGGAGCCTTTGGAAAGGTTTTAACACATGAGCTTTATTTCAAAAGCAGTAACTGTGAAGGCTAGGTTTTTGAGATGGGAAATTGGCTATGAGACTGTTATAGTAATCAAATGCTGTAATGAAGACCGTGACATTAGAAATTAAAGAATCAGATTCAAGCAGTGGTACAGAGTTAAAACCAGTTTGTAAGCTTAGGATGACAACAGAGAAACTGAATGTTGTGGCTATCTGAGTGGGTAGGCGGCACCATTTACAAAAACAAAACTAGAATGAGAAATAGGTTTGGGGTAAAATAAGGGAAACTTTATTAAAATATAAGGAAGAAGATAATTCACTATCTGCTGTTGATGTATTTCCATGATGTGTGTTCAGTTATTTTATTGTAGCAAAATATATGTAATGTAAGATTTATTACTTTAACCATTTTTAACTGTACTGTTCAGTGGTATTAGGTGCATTCATGTTGTTGTACAACTATCACCACCATCCATCTCCAGAACTTTTTCCATCTTCCTAACCTGAAACTCTGAAGTCATTAAGCAATAACTCTGTTCCCCCTTACCCTGAGCCCTTGGTAACCACCATTCTCCTTTCTATCTCTATGAATTTGACTGTTCTAGTTACCTAGTCATACAGCATTGTCCTTTTGTGACTGGCTTATTTCACTTAGCATAATGTCTTCAAGGTTCATCCATGTTGTAGCATGTCAGAATTCCTACCTTTTTAAGGTAGAATAGTATTCCATTGTATGCACGTACCACATTTAAAAAATCTGTCCATCTCCTGGTGGACATTTGGGTTGCATTTGTTCGAGTTTTTTGTTTGTTTGTTTTTGTGTTTTTGTTTCTTTGGTGGGGGGAATCTTCGGTTTTTTGTTATTGAAGATTGCATATAATAAAATTGAGTTTGATAAAACTGTGCAAACCACTACAGTCTTGTAGAGACCCACTGTTCGAAAATAGTGTTTGCTGCCACAAGGATGATTACAGAAGATCATATAAATACTTTGTACAACTCAAATATATTATGACTTTTGGAAAAATGACCTAAAATGCTTATCCTGCTAGTGGTAGACACCACAATGGAGGTATAGTATAAAGTTAACCGGACTTAGAAGGCTTGCGGTTTTTAATATAATCATTGGATTATTGTGAGGATTAAGTAAAATGTACAAAATTATGTACACTTTGAAGTGCCCAAAACAGAGATGGTGTTGTACATGTTCTAGTCTGACTGAAGAACTGCTTGAAGACCTTCAACTATTAGATAGGTGAAATAAAACAGCCCCTGCATCTGATGAAAAAAGTTGTGATAAGGTTATCCTAAAATAGGGATGAATTGTCAAGTGTTACCTGTTAATTTTGAAAGTGTCTCTAAAATCTTGATACTTTGTGGCAGTAATTTTCTAATTGAAGTTAAAATAAGAACAGTGAGGTGAGAATAAGTATATCAGAGAGGTTCCTTTATCTTTTTATTCATTACTCCCTAGAAAACACATATTCACTTTCCAAGTTCTCTACAGTTCATTTCTATTTAGCAGAGTTGTAATTCTAAGCCCACAGCCTGAAATTGTGACTTCTGTTAATACATTTCAACACAGTTCCATCTCAGGAACATGTGTTGGAACTCTTTAATACATCATTTTCCTTCATGTTCCTTTCCTATCATTTGGCATTGGAAAATGAAAAGCCTGAAGAGAACACAAAATCTAGATGAAGCATGGTGATGGAAAATTAAAGCAACAGATCAAAAGAAGTCCTTAGAGACTTTTAAACTAGTTCTTTCTAGTATGGCTAAAGTTATAGGACAGTTCTTTAACTTTATTAATTTCTTTCAGCCTCATTGTAATAGGTAAGCTAATAGAAGGTAGTTGGTAATTTAAATGAGATGCTTAGCATGTGGAAAGCACTTCATATGTGCTGTCTGTTAAATTTATTGTTTCTAGTCTATGGGATTGAGACTGAGAAGCATTTTGGTGACTAGAGAGCATCAGATAATAGGTTCCTGTTCTTATCTGAGATTGCCTTTATTATTTTACCTGTACAGTGTTTGAATATGGACTGTCTCCCGTAAGTTAGTCTCTGTAATTAGAGATTTTAAAAAATATTTTTACCACATTATCATTTATTTAACACTGACAGATATAGATGGCAGAGGATGCATAATTAAAATGCTAAGATTATTAGAACACTTGTTTAGTAAATAATACATTTACCTCATTTTTTAAAAATTCCAACTACAAGCAAGAACTAAATAGACTAACTTGACTTGTCATACCTCCCTACTCTTTGCAGAAAGTTCTGATAAACTGTAATAAATTCTGTTATAATATCTGAGCATGTCCAATTTATTATATCCAAACTGAGCTACTGAAACCCCCTCTTTTTTTCCTAATGTATTTTTTCTTCCAGTTTTATTGAGATATAATTGACATACAGCATTGTATGTTTATGGTGTATAGCATAATGATAGCTTACATACATCACAATAAGTTTGGTGAACAACCACAATCTCATATAGATACAAAATTAAAAAATGAACCCTCCCCACCCCAGATCTTCTCCTTAAGTTTTCCCCATCTCATTAAGTAACTTTATCCTTTGGGTTGCTTAGGCTAGAAACCTTGGAGTCACCATTGCTCTCTTCCTCTTTTTTCTTCAACTCCACGATCCAGAGTGTCATCAGATGTTGTTAGTTTTGTCTTTAAAATATGCCCGGGCTTCCCTGGTGGCACAGTGGTTGAGAGTCCGCCTGCTGATGCAGGGGACACGGGTTCGTACCCCGGTCCAGGAAGATCCCACATGCCGCGGAGTAGCTGGGCCCGTGAGCCATGGCCGCTGAGCCTGCGCAGCCTGTGCTCCGCAACGGGAGAGGCCACAACAGTGAGAGGCCCGCGTACCGCAAAAAAAAAAAAAAAAAAAGGCCATAGTTTCATCACCTGTGACACTTCCCACTGCTTCCACCCTGTGTGAGACTTTTTCATCTTTAACCTACATAGTCACCATAGTCTCTTAACTGGTCTCTACTGCTTTTTCCCTTTATACCTTTTCTCTTTCCCTGCTCAGCAGCCAATTCATGCTGATCTTCCTCTGCTTAGATCTTGATCTTCCTTGACTCAAAATTTGGAGTAAAAAGCTCAAGACCTTCGTGATCTGTGGTGTCCCTTGAACATGTACATGCACACCGCCACCCGTACTCACACAAACTCACATAACTTCTCGTCTCCTGATACGCCTCTCCTGTAGTCTCTGTTCCTCGCTGAAACACTCCTGCTTTAGGGCTCTTGGACCTACTTTTTGTTACCTTTGCATGAAATCTTCCTCCTTTCATCACCTCCTTCAGATCTTTGCTCGAATATTACCTCACTGAGGGCTTATTTAAAATTGCACCTCACCTCCTGTCTTTCTTATCCTTTCCTTCTGTTTCTCTCCGTAGCATTTGCCACTATCTGACATTCTAGTTACACCGTAAACTGTGCTGCCAAGCGTTTTGGTCTTATCTGTACAGTGAGGTATCCTTAGTACTTAAAAAAGGGCTGACACATTGTAGATGTTCAAATATTTGTTGAACTAATGAATTTGTCAAGAGAAAGAATGCTTGAAGGCATGAATTAAGAGCTACAGATTGGATCATCATCCACATAATTGAAATAAACATAAGTGTGAAAAATTTAAAACTTAAACATAAGTATTTATTGAACATTAAATTAAAAAATTTTTAGGAAAATGTTTTATTTTGGCTTTAGAATTGTGACATTAGCAGTAACTGATTATCAGATTGTGCCTTCAGAGTCAGTAAATGTTTATGCCTGCCCTGGTGGGCAGTGTTCTAGGTACTTTCACATTTAAGCAGTATTTAAGCATTAATATTGTAGTTTATTATTCTCTTATTATCTACAGAGAAGTTGTGACTGGTCAGAAGTTACATATCCAGTGCGTTTCTAACCTATGACGCCTGACTCCCAAGCCCAGAACTCGATCAGCACATTCTTTATACTCATGACCACACTATTTTTCAAGCCACCAAAATTTACGTTTTATTTTAAACAAAAAGAGACCTAAGCAGTGAAACCAAAGGAGAAAGAAAATGGTATGGAGAAACTGAATTCACTCATAACCATTTTTATAAATATTTACATAAAAAAGAAAGTAGAGGTAAATTTGATTCAGACTCTTTAGCATTTCTTCCTTAGTTTCCTCTCAAATCCTAGAAAGGAAAGAAGCTTCTGTTGATTTGCTTGTTTTGAATAAATGTATAGTAGTTTTTATGAGCTGATTTACTGTATTACTACTTTTCCTTCCTTAACATCCTTTACTCAGCACTTTTGAACAGTGTAGTTCTTCCATCGCCCTTACCACGTTCCCCACCCTCCTAGCTTTGGTCAACTTGCTAACACTAATCTGTTTGAAAAAAGATAGTTGTGTGTGTATATGTGTGTGTGTATGCATGTGTGTATTTATATTCAAATTATACCTGTCCATACTGTGCCATCTAGAATTCTAGCAAAAAATTCAGGCATATGCCAATTGACACCCTGGATGTTTGCCACTTTAAGAGCAGCAGCAGCATCAGGCACTTTGATAGTTTTTATAACGCTGTTACTGAAAATTTTAGGATATACATTTTGAGAAAAGAGCTTCCCCAGTTGGGAGTTCCTCAGAAATAAAATTAGCTGAATATTCCATCTTCCAGAATTGTTAGATGTCAAGCGTCTTTTAGTCAGTGGGTCTCATTGATCTTCAGTTAGCCTCTTAGGTGCTTAACTTTCCCTTGCCCCCAGTGTTTAGCTGGAAAAGGAGTTACAGCTTTACTATTACGATGGAATCAGAATAGTTTATGATTCTCAGAAAGATTCTTGGAAAGTTACTCAAACCAGATTTGAAACCTTTATTAGCACTGGCAAAAACAAGTTTAGAATTGAAATACCTGGAATATGTGATTTTCATACTTTAGATAATAGCAATGGTTAATTTTCTGTCATTATTTAACAAGACTGTTTCCAAGTACTTCGTTGACAAAATTCATTTAAAAATAAAGTGTCTGTAGAACACATTCCCTAAATTATGGTATCTAATTAAAAATACGTTGCTTCATCAATTCAGTATTTAGTATTTTTCTTCTTAAAAATATCTTTATATAATAAGCTTGTGAGAATTTATGGAAAAACACTAACTTAGCTCAGCATGTAGAATGTCATCTATTGCAGGCACCAAAAACATTAAAAAATTTTGTTTCTCATTCCTAGTCTCACCTATTTCATTTTTTCCCTTCTTTATTCTTTTTTGTTGTTGGTGTTTTTTTTTTTTTTGCGGTACGCGGGCCTCTCACTGTTGTGGCCTCTCCCGTTGCGGAGCACAGGCTCCAGACACGCAGGCTTAGCGGTCATGGCTCACGGGCCCAGCCGCTCCGCGGCATGAACCCGTGTCCCCTGCATCGGCAGGCGAACTCTCAACCACTGTGCCACCAGGGAAGCCCCCCTCCTTTATTCTTATATTCTCCTTTTAAACAATACCATGTGACGTTAAATTCTATTTTACCCACTGCTCCTGCAGTTTGTGCATGTGGGAGGGTGGGGCGAAGGTCCAGAGATCTGAAACACCATGGTGTCCTCTGAGAGATGTACAAATTTCCAGTGTGGCCAGAACATATGTTTTGTTTGTATGGCTAGGAGGAGACCAGAAGCTGGATCAGGAAGGATCCAGCAGTTGTCCAATTAAACCAAACCCAGCAACCTTTTTTCTTTCATACCTCTTAATGTTGTGTTCTCCCTTTGTCAAAACTTCACAAGTAAGTCTACCTAGGTATATTTTAAAAGCAGGCAAATTTTTGTATCACCTTTTGATGATCTTTTAAAGTTTTCTATTGAGATTTCTGGTGGTTTAAGAGTAAATAAGGGCTTCCCTGGTGGCACAGTGGTTAGGAATCCGCCTGCCAGTGCAGGGTACACAGATTCGAGCCCTGGTCCGGGAAGATCCCACATGCCGCAGAGCAACTAAGCCTGTGTGCCACAACTACTGAGCCCGCGTGTCTAGAGCCCGTGCTTGGCAACAAGAGAAGCCACCACAATGAGAAGCCCGCACACCACAACAAAGAGTAGCCCCCGCTCACCACAACTAGAGAAAGGCCGTGCGCAGCAACAAAGACCCAATGCAGCCAAAAATAAATAAATTAAATAAATTAAAAAAAAAACGTAAATAATAAAATTTGGAAGACTATAAAACAAAACTAAAAATATATAACAGATTAAAGCCTTTTCTGGAGTTTTAAAAAATTTTTTTTATTATTTAAAAAATTTTTACTTTATACGGGAGTATAGTTGATTTACAATGTTGTGTTAGTTTCAGGTGTACAGCAAAGTGGGTCAGTTATACATATACATGTATCTATTCTTTTTCAGATTCTTTTCCCATTTAGTTTATTACAGAATATTGAGTGGAGTTCCCTGTGCTATATAGCAGGTCCTTGTTGGTTATCTACTGTATACATAGTAGTGTGTATATGTTAATCCCAAACTTCTGATTTATCCCTCCCCTCCACCTTTCCCCAGTCTGGAGTATTTTCTGACCTTAGATTCTTTTTTTTTTTCCCATTTTATTTTTACTTATTTATTTATTTTACTTTTTATTTTATATTGGAATATAGCCAATTAATAATGTTGTGATAGTTTCAGGTGCACAGCAAAGTGACTCAGCCATACATATACATGTATCCATTCCCTCCCAGACTCCCCTCCCATCCAGGCTGCCACATAACATTGAGCAGAGTTCCTTGTGCTATACAGTAGGTCTTTATTGGTTATCTATTGTATATATAATAGTGTGTATATGTTAATCCTGAACTCCTAATTTATCCCTCCCCTGCACCTTTCCCCAACCTGGAGTATTTTCTGACCTTAGGTTCTTGATATAATAGTTAATTTTTCTTGCTCCTTGTTAAGAAAAGTTAAAGTGGCAGGATAAAAATAAAGGAGAAATTATTTGTGAGTCCATCATTTAGAAAGTGATTCACTAATTGTGAAATCCATTTATTGGGTTACAACCAGCATTTTAAGTAAATTCATGATATAAAATAGAATAGATTTTATCTACCAGAATGTGTGTGTGGCTGTTACGTTAAAACCTACTTTCGGTTGCGGTTAGCAAAGTTTGAAAAACCCTGTTTAATGTTTGCATATGCCTACTAACATTTCTGTGTATGTTTTAAAAATAATGTCTATTCATTTACTTGGGTATTTGAGAATCTACTGTTTCTCCTCCATACCTCCCCAACCCCATTCATTGAGTCATCACTATGTGCCAGATACTGTTCTAAGGGATTTACATATATTAGATCCCTTGTCTCCTATTACATGAAATTTTTATCCCAATTTCTCAAAAGGAGAAACTAAGTTACCTAGTGATTAATTAACTTGCTCAGAGTTATATATTGGTAAGTTATGGATCTGGGATTCAAACCCAAGCCTATTCAGAGTCCATTCTTCTAACCACCAAGCTTTATTGCCGGCTGTGTGAAGTCACTGTGATAAATGCTGGCGATACGTTTGAAATGGTTCTTGATCTTATGGAACTTAACATATTTATATTTATAAATATATTTATAATTTTCTGTACTTTATATATATATATACACACACACACAACATGTAATGTGAGAAAACACCATTTATCTATCTATCTATCTTATCTATCTGGCTGTGCAAGGTTTTAGTCTCGGCACGTGGGATCTTCATTGCCACGTGTGAGATCTTTTAGTTGCGGCATGCAGGATCTAGTTCCCTGATCGGGGGTCGAACCCGGGCCCCTTGCATTGGGAGCGTGGAGTCTTAACCACTGGACTACCAGGGAAGTCCCAACACTATATTTAGTTAACTAACCATGTTTATAATTAGAATATTACCATGTTATAAATTTCAACATTACTGACTTATTGCCATCATGATTTAATTATTCCTGTGTTGTTGGAAATTACCAGTCCTTGCTTGGTAATATTGCAGTGAGCCTCGGAATGCATTCATTACTGTCATTTCAGCTTTCTATGTGAGACTGTTTATAAAAGCATAGAAGTTTGAAGTTACTGGCATTTGTTTCTAATTACATTCCTGAAGCTTATGTTTTAGCAGCAGTGCTAATCTTATACCTTAATAATCATTGTGTATTATAAATTCAGTAGTCAGAAACAAAACAAACAAAATTCAGTAGTCAAAAAATGGTGTCCATGTTAAATCATCTTCTTTCAAAGTCTCTGTTGTTCTTGATATTGTTGCAGCATGTATAAGCCATTTCTAAATAATTTCTTCAAATCACTCGAATATTTGTGTGCCTAACATATTTTAGAGCACATGAAACAAGCACTCCATCACGAACGTTCTATATTTAGGTGTCAGTTGTGTGTCCCAAATGGGGTTTATAACATTTTCACATGCTTAAGTCCTGAGTGCCAATTGTGTTCCAGGCTTTGGTGGTTAGATAATAGTTTTACAGAGATGAAAGACAAAAGCTACCCACTTTGGACACAACATAGTGAAGGAGGCTGTAACAACTGTCATGAAAATGTATTTCTGTCTCTTCCAAAAGAAGTGAAATGTTTTGTAGACAATTGCATAGAGTTTTTTTTTTTTTGCATAGAGTTTTAATACACATTAATTTTGAAATTAAAGTTATGTAGTTGGGGGACTTCCCTGGTGGTACGGTGGTTAAGACTCCGCCTGCCAATGCAGGGGACACGGGTTCCAGACCTGGTCTGAGAAGATCCCACATGCTGCGGAGCAACTAAGCCCTTGCACCACAACTGATGAGCCTGTGCTCTAAAGTCCGCGAGCCACAACTACTGAGCCCAGGCACCACAACTACTACTGAAGCCCGCGTGCCTAGAGCCCATGCTCCACAGTAAGAGAAGCCACCTCAATGAGAAGACCGCAACGAAGAGTAGCCCCTGCTCGCCGCAACTAGAGAAAGCCTGTGCACAGCAATGAAGACTCAACACAGCCAAACATAAGTAAATAAAAAATAAATATATTTATTAAAAAAAAGATATGTAGTTGGGCATCAGAATTTCTCGTTTTTTTTTTCGGCCGCATTGGGTCTTTGTTGCTGCGTGTGGGCTTTCTCTAGTTGCAGCGAACAGGAGCTACCCTTCGTTTTGGCACTCGGGCTTCTCATTGCGGTGGCTTCTCTTGTGGCGGAGCACGGGCTCTAGGCACGGGGCTTCAGTAGTTGCAGCACGCGGGCTTCAGTAGTTGCAGTGTGTGGGCTTCAGTAGTTGTGACTTGTGGGCTCTGGCGCTCAGGCTCAGTAGTTGTGGTGCACGGGTTTAGTTGCTCCACAGCATGTGGGATCTTCCCAGACCAGGGATCAAACCCACGTCCCCTGCATTGTGAGGCGGATTCTTAACCACTGCGCCACCAGGGAAGTCCCTGATGAAGATTTGTTAAATGACTATTTAATTTCTTCCTGTAACAGTTTTGAACCCTTAAATATGGTAATTCTGCAAAATTCTGTTTCAGCAATTTAAAAAATGGTTTCTTTGAGTCATCTAACTTGTTACCAAAAACACTGGTATAGTAGTTCTGTTGATCGCTTCTGCAGGCAGTTTTGGAATGCAACGTGAGTGCTGGATTCTATTCAAATTTGAAGTTACTTAGGAGTTTCCTGTCCTTAATTTGGGGAATTTTTCCAGTGCTTTTTGTTACTCTTAGTTTAACATGGTTTGAAGCATTGTAGAGAGCTGACCATCTGCTTGCTCTCTCTCTCTCTCTTTTTTTTTTTTAATTACTGATAATCTGACTGAATGGCCTCACCTCCCTCACCTAATAAATGGTTTGCTTTCCATGAGCCCAAGACTGGTAACAGCAGTCCATGGGAAACATGGTAGTGCACCCTCTTAAGGAAAATAACTTTTATGCTTATTTTTGTTTTGTCAACTAAAATTTATATTGATAACTACCATGATTTACAAGTCAGTTTTAAAAGATCTTCAAGTGCATAACTTCATGAAAAAACTGGATCTCATTTGTAAGAATCAAATGAACTTTCTGATTTGAGTTATTAAATATGATTCTAAGCCTTCTTAGTGGCTTTAGTGAATGTGCATATAGTGTCTTGTTAAACCATAGCTAAAAAATCTGTTTATATACACTGACTACATTTTGAGTCAGCAGCATTTATAAAATTAGATTATTGTTAGATCAGCCAGGTTGAAAAATAAAACTTAAGTTTGGATTTGATTTCTTCTGATTGCTTCTGGGAGATAGATTGGCCAAGCAACGTGAGTGTGAGTTTTAGGGTTGGACATATGAGACAATATCTGACCAACCTCTTTCAGTCTCAGATGCATTATGTTGAACAGATTAATGCTTAAATGTCTATGAGCCTCAATCTCCTCACCTGTAAAAGGAGGCAACTAGTCAGTCTTATGAGTGGTAAATCAGGATGAAATAAAATACCATTAAGTCCCTAGCATGATTCTTGGCATATTGGCAACAAATGTTAGCCCCAATACCACCTCCTTCCTCCAGCAATATTTTACAACAATGTTGCATAGAACAAGTGTTGAAATTCCAGCTAGAGGGTCTAGATTGAAGGCCTAGTTCTTTTCTCATATTGCGTGTTTTCTTTGGTCAGTCACTTGACCACAGAGTGTCAGTTTTCTCCTCTGTAAAATGGCGTTATGAAAAATTAAATGAGATAATGAGTAAGTGTTACAGACCTAGGCTTTTATTCTTTCCTTTATTATCTAATGTATTTATATCCTGCCTTGTTTCCCAGTGATTAACATCATTCTTTATGTGCAAGGGAGGAACTGTACTTCAGGAACATTAACCTGATAGTCCAGAGTTTATTTGGAGGAACAGAGTGTAGGAAACATGGAGGAACAGAGTGTAGGAAACAATGTGTGTTTCCTCCCAGGAGGTTGTAACACATATAGAGCCTTTGAAAGGTTTTAAGCTGGAGGGGGAAGGGTCGGGAGGTTGCACTAAAGCGGTAAAATGATCAGTTTTAAAGATGGTTGTGGCTACAGTGATTTCATTGGACCAGGGCCCTTGTTTCTGTTCTTCATTAGTATTTTCCCAATTATGCCACTATTACCAGCTTTCTGAAGAGTGACCTACATTTTGTAGTCTGTATTCCCTACAACCTGCAATAAATCTAAATCTCAGCAATATGTAATTTTTCTGACAGTGGACCTGAAATGTTTTCATCAGTTGAATCTACCCTTTCAAACAGGAAATAATTTCTCTTTCTCTTTAGCACGTACTTTTTAGCTCTAGCTGGGAAACTTTGTTGTCTGCCATTCCTTGTCTATTAACCTTTGCACGAGCTGCCCCACAAACCCAGAGTATAACAAACCTCTCCCAGCTACTTTCTTTCCTTGGAAGCCCCTTTTATTGCTTGCTTTTATTAAAAGTTTCCTATCAGTCATCCTAAAGTAATGTTAACTGCTTTATGACATAAATGTATGTGTATTACTGATAATTTATCAGTTTTACTTCCTTTGTGTAGGTTGAGTATTCGTTCGTTCTTGTAACTATAGAGTGCCAAACTTGAAGCAGAAGTAGAATGAATTCTTAGATTTAAAATGTGATACATAGACTTCTTACTGTATCATTTAAGTAATGAAGTGTTTTTAATGTTTTTATGTAAGAAAGGTGGAGTGGGGTGAGGAGGAAGGAGGAATCAGGTAACCTGTCAAGGCAATCACAGAGAAGCACTAAAACCTGATAGTTAGCCATGGATCTGTTCATTTATCTGCATGCTCTTCATAGAAGTAAGCTTTAGAAACTGTAACTTTTTACAGTTTAATGACTTCCATGGAATTAAAATGATTCAGTAATATTAACACCAGAAGGGGCATTGTTTGAAGGAATCCCTGTTGTGTCTATTAATGAGTTCCCTTTTATGCAGGTGTGTGGGTGATTTCCAGCTCTCATTCAACACAGAATAGTTGGTCAGAGGTGAACCTGGCACCTCCCAAGTATTCAGACCTGTCTTTTAGGTTATTTTCTTTCCTTGAGAAGAAAACTGAAGAATCAGTTGGGGTAAAGAGATTTGTGGGCTTTGGATAGATCTCTATAAAGCAAGGGCTGTCACTCTGACCACTAAGCATGTACTCCTCCTTATTCACATCAGGGTCATATTAAAAATGTTACGTGGTAGTAGCAGTAGCTGCTTTGTTTTTCTTAGCCGTGGCAGCAATTAACACAGTGCACTCACTAGTGGCTTAACATACCAACACTTAAGTTCTTATTTTTTGTTTTTGTTTTTAAGTCATTGAAATTATGAAACTGTCATTCCAATGGAAGCATTATAGTTCTTCGGAACCATTATGATCTCAAAAGGAAAGGAGAATGATACAGATAAACTGGCTGAGGTGTTTTGAGGTGCATCGAAGTGTTCCAGCCTGTGACTTACCTTAACATGTTCTTGAAGTATCATGGCGTGGATTAAAAGGTATGCTTTAGAAATCTTCCAGTGGCCCCAAGGTCATGCGTAGAGTGAACACTCATGGTTCTATATTTAATTATTGCATATTTTAAGATATTTTAATATTTAGATTGCAGATGTGGTTATGGCAAAAGTATTTGTTGTTGTAAAAAAAACCATGTATCACAAGCTTGTTGAGTGATTCCCCACCCCCCTTTGAGATATGGTTATAGGAGACACTAGGGTAGATATTTTTGCTAGATTTTAATAGTAATGGGCTATAGTTTCTTTCACGAAATAGTTTAGTGATTATTCATATGTTAGTCTGTAATTATCTTTCTGGTTTACATCATAGACTAGTTTCTCTGTAGTGCTGTCATTTCATGGTAGCCTGAACAGGAAATAATTGGATACAGTTCTTCAGTTGGAGTATTAATTTGACCAAACGAAATAATTTTTACTTGGACCATTTATAGTTTGTGCTTGTTTTTGTCTTTTACAAAGAATTTTTACTGAGAGGAAAATGAGTAATTCTTTACTAATACTGTGATTGTTGTCTCTTCACCACCATATGTATACAGTTAATCTTTCATGTGTTTGTGGTATGTAGTCCCACTGTTACTTGTGGTTGCTAGTAGTGGTAATTCTAGGCTTCATATTACCCACTTAACCATCAAAAATCTTTAAAGTTTTTATGTTCATAACATTTTATTTGAGTGATGTAGTCAAAACCATTTCTAAATTATTGGAAACCTTGGAAACCTAATTTTGTACTGTTTGCTTGCTACTGGATGTTTTCTTGGGGTAGTGGAAGTGAATCAGCCCAGGGAGAATGCTGAGTTCATAAAGTTACATCGGGTTCAAAATTCTTTATCTTTTAGGTAATGAAGGAAAACATGTTGGGAAGATAGATGTTTAAATCATGGATATATAAGTGTAATAGAAATACTTTGGTGCAGCCTGTAATTTTTATCAGTCTACCTTATGTTAAGATCCTCTTGACATGTCAGCAGTTAAATTATTAATGGAATTTAGTTATTAAACCTAAGACAAAACTGCTTTATATTAAATTCTGGTCTATAATGACAGTGAATCAAGTTTCAAGGTGAAGTCAGCTGCCTGTTAACCAAGTTCCACCAGGTATTTTATGTCCAATACAACAGTGTCTACTCTCCAAAAAGATGGTTTCTTTGGTTGGAGACGGTATTTGATACATTGTTTACAAAATAGATTTCTCCATAATATTTGCTACTTCAACTTAAAAAAAAAAATCTCTTTTTAGGGTAGTACTTGGGCATCTGTTTGTTTTGTTTTGATGCCACAGAGGATTCTTGATGCACAGCCAGATTTGGGAACTCCTTTCTCTTTGGAAGAGTTTATAGCTTGGTGGTTAAGAGCTTAGATTCTGCGGCCAGCTGATCTGTGTTTCAAATCTGGCACTACTTTTTTTGTTTTGACAGGTTGAAAGAATGATCTGGAAAAAAAATAAACTTGTGTATTAAAAATATAATACCGTAATTATATATTGCATTATATATGTGTGTGTATATGTATATATACACACACATATATATAAATAAATTCCATACACATTTAGTGTAGGATTGAGCATGCAAGAAGCCAGTGTTAGATTAACAGTGATGATGATTATTTATATTTATTTATTTTTAAATTTATTTTATTTTATTTATTTTTGGCTGCGTTAGGTCTTTGTTGCTGCCTGTGGGCTTTCTCTAGTTGCGGCGAGTGACTCTTCGTTGTGGTGCACGAGCTTCTCATTGCAGTGGCTTCTCTTGTTGCAGAGCACGGGCTCTAGGCACGTGGGCTTCAGTAGTTGTGGCTTGTGGGCTCTAGAGCACAGGCTCAGTAGTTGTGGCACACGGACTTAGTTGCTCTGCAGCATGTGGGATCTTCCTGGACCAGGGCTCGAACCCATGTCCCTCGCATTGGCAGGTGGATTCCCAACCACTGCGCCACCAGGGAAGCCTGATGATGATTATTAAATGCCAGATCAGGAACCTCTTTTCTGCGGGGTGAGATGCTATTACATTATTTATTTTCTTGAATCTTATACTTTCTTCTATGATCTTCCTAGAGTTAAATAAACAATCACTCTTTGACTAATGTTTTCAATTCTTTTTTTTTTTTTTTTTTTTTTTTTTTTTGCGGTACGCGGGCCTCTCACTGTTGTGGCCTCTCCCGTTGCGGAGCACAGGCTCCGGACGCGCAGGCTCAGCGGCCATGGCGCACGGGCCCAGTCGCTCCGTGGCATGTGGGGTCTTCCCGGACCTGGGCACGAACCCGTGTCCCCTGCATCGGCAGGCGGACTCTCAACCACTGCGCCACCAGGGAAGCCCATGTTTTCAATTCTTTGAGCTTTTTTCTCATCAGTGAAAGAAGGTGGCCACTGGAGACTGGTAATTTATCTCTGGTCCTCTTATCCTGCTAGGTCGATTTGTGTGTCCTTTAAAGCTGTGTTTGTCAAATTGCAGGTTTCAGCCCATTCACTAGTGGGTCAAGAACTCGATTTAGTTGGTTAAGAACTCGATTTAGTGGGGGTTATGATCAGCATTAAGACATGTATTGTAATAGAAAATAAAATCAGTGCAGTGAATGTAGAAAAGAGCATTTTTTAAAAAAACTTGTTTCATTTTTTTAAAAAAGCTGAAATAAACAAGATATATGCACATTTATGTTTATGTTGCTTGGATCGTTTTGGTTCCACTCAGTGTATGCCTCCCATAGTCACAGATGTCCCTGAGATGTGTTATTAGGTTTATATTGTTTTTCCTTGCTGAGAAAAAGCGACCAGGATAGGTTCCAGTCTGTGGCTTCTAATGGTATGCCATATTCTCTATATCATCTTCAAGGATCTTCCTACCATGCTTTGCGTTACAGGAGAATATCTAAGGAGCAGGGAGAAAAGGGGAACATAATAGCAGCAGCTGATGAGTGGCATTAACTAAGGATATTTTATCAAGTAGAGTAATCTAGTAAACTGCCCCTTGGCATGCATTCTGTTAATGTGTTAATCAACTCATAGATCAGTGGTTTTCAAACTGCCAGTGGTAGCCCATTCTGGAGTCAATTCAATAAGTTGCTCTCCTCCCCTACTCCCCCCCACCCTGCAAATTATATGAAGCAGAAAAGAACAGGATAGGAAATGCCATGAATGGATCATATGATATAGTTGCTGTAAAACTCTTGTTTTGAGGGTATGTATGTGTACTGTATTGCAGACCTAAGTTCTGTTAATGATCATCTGGGAAACTGTATGGCACTCAGTCTTATAAATCCATATTGCCAAACTGACCTCAGCCAGAGAAGACTTCAGATATCTAAAACAGGATTGTTAGCTCAGTAGTTTTCTCTCTGACAGTAGGAAACAGTTAGCTATGAAACCTTGTTTTTTGTTGTGTTATTTGGGGTGTGTGTATGTGTGTGTGTTTTCTTGCTTGCTTGCCCTCGTAAATATTTAAAGGCTCATAGGTAAGAAATTTATAATATTTCCTAGTTGTGAAGGAATTTACTTTCTTTGCATTGATGAAAATGACCCATGCAATTAAAAAGTACCAAAAAACTGATGATACATACTAAAATCCACCCACTTCATTTTCCCATTCCTTGTATCTTAGGACTTTTTCATATACCAGGTACTTAACTTCAGGAGGTAAATATAAAAGTTTAATGTTGCCAAAAAAATTAACCTTAAATTAGATACGTCACAAATATTAAGGTAGTCAAATGTTAGAACTTCTGTTTTTGTGAGGATTTTGATAATATTTAAAATTTTATTTTTCTTGGATTAGTGCCTCTGCCTATTCCAGTATCCTCATAACAGCAGATATTTGCTTTACAGATATATTGAAGATGATCACAGAGTTTCTGGTGAATATTTTTTAAAAAGTAAAGCTTCAGAGTAGTACAGTACAGTAGTACAGTATCAGCATATTCATGTTTTAAGATTGTGTTTGAAATACAGTTTCCTCCTTCCTAGAAAACAATACGAGAATGAAGATTTCTGGTAAATTGTTTCACAACAATGGAATTTGTACATTAGTTTTCTACACTCAGGAGTTGAACAATGGATAAAAATCTTTGCCAAAATAAGAGACCAAAAGATAATAAGTACAATTCATGTTTCTCTGCAAGTTCTTGGAAATTGAGTCAAAAACACATATGTTCCTTCTCTGAATTGGGAATGATGTATTAAACCTAGAAATTATCTTTTGGAATTATAGAGGATAGGTAAAGAAATCCCACCTCCCTCCCGCCCCGTGGGTTAACTGCTTTCACGTTGGTGGCTTGTCTTTGCGTCAGTGCGTAAAGACATACTGTTGCTAGTGATGCGGGCAGGGAACAAGAACCTGTGGATTCAGAGAATGGGAGAGTTGAATCCCTTTTTTCTATTACTGTTTCCCCAAGTGTCCCCCCACCCCCACCCCAACCTGGTCTTCTCCCAGACTGTCCAACCTTTTCTCCTCTTAGCAGTAGCATTGCTTAGCTTTTCATCATTATTTCAGTCATATTTACTTCCAACGTCATCACTTTCTGCCTCATGCTGCTTATCCTGTTGAGTGCAAGGTTTCATGTTGTCACTTCGTGGCATTTGTTTGTGCACAACCGTGTTCCTTTTACTTTGGTTATCATAACGCACAAGAGCAGCTTGTCATCTTTTTCTTTCAAAGATTTTTCCTCCTAAAGCGTAGTTTTTTTTTTTATTTTAAAAAATATTTATTGATTTATTTGGCTGTGCCAGGTCTTAGTTGTGGCAGGCAGGATCTTAGTTGTTGCAAGTGGGATCTTTTGTTAGTTGCAGCATGCGGGATCTTTAGTTGCGGCACATGGGATCTAGTTCCCTGACCAGGGATTGATCCTGGGCCCCCTGCACTGGGAGCACGGAGTCTTAGCCACTGGACCACCAGGGGAGTCCCTGAAGTGTAGTTTAGGAAGAAACTAAACTACCTTCTAGTTTAGTTGGCCAAGAACTGAGAGAACTGACTGGAGGCAGCACCCCAACCGCAGGTCTAGGATTAGAAGAAACAGCATGTTATAAATTACTGGGTCAGCTGTTAGATATGGCTCCAGTATACTTTTGGTTACTGAAAACAAGTCAAAAACACTCTCTAAGAATGAAGGTTAGATTCTTTGAGAGTATTTAAAAAGATGTTTTCGGGCTTCCTTGGTGGCGCAGTGGTTGAGAGTCCGCCTGCCGATGCAGGGGACACGGGTTCGTGCCCTGGTCTGGGAAGATCCCACATGCTGCGGAGAGGCTGGGTCCGTGAGCCATGGCCGCTGAGCCTGCGCGTCCGGAGCCTGTGCTCTGCAACGGGAGAGGCCACAACAGTGAGAGGCCCGTGTACCACAGAAAAACAATAAAAAAATTGCCTGCGTGAAATTGCTGAAGACTTACACCTGGTGTATGTAAGTTTTCCTAGCAATTAGTTTTAGACTCAACAAAATTACATGAAAGAACATAAACTTCTAAGGACCTCTTTTCGGCTGTATTGTTTGTAGCCCCATTTAGATCTTGATACCACTTCCTAATAGAATCTGCCAACAACATGGATTATCACTTTTTTGAAGTGTCAGCATACCACATTAAACTACATTGCTGTTGTAGTGCGAGTAACAGTAATTACCTATAGCATGGTGTCTTTGCAGGGCATTCTTTATGGGAAAAGTAAGTTTCATTAGGGTAAGGAAATTAATCATCGTTTTAGCTCTTTGGACTTGGTAAAATAGTTAATTCCTTTTTCTCTTATAAAATTTGTGAAGTTAGTATGAACTCGTTTGGTGGACCATTTATAATTTTTTCCTCCACTGTAGAAAATAACTTATTAGACATTTCAGATCAGTTTGTTCATAATCATTTGTTAATTCAAAATAGTTGGTCTAAATAATATTATAGTTTAAGAGCTACGATTTCATGACTGTTTTGTTATCCTTTTAGCAAGATGACTTGCTATTATTATGGTTCATTCGCTTAGTGAGCACACACTGTGTACAGAATTGCATTTGAAAACTTAATATTTTATGCAGTTAAGTCAATTTTAATTATGAACAATACATGCTTATAGTGTTGGGCATATTTCTCTAATGTACACTAATGCCATTAAAACAAATTTGTCCAGCATAAAAGTTACAGCCTAAAAAAATCCCCTGTGCATCTTCAGTTTATTATGGAAACAGGTTGGCATTTTCTTCGTTACTGGGATACTTATAATTCTTTAAAGGCTCTAGATTTGACTAATTCCTAGAGCTGTTAACACAGTCAGATTTTCCTGGTTTATTTAAATGTGGCATCGTTCCGTTTTCCCTAGTTGGATTACTACAGCGTTTCATCCTTGAGAATCAGCAGTTCTGGTTTGCGGAGAAATAGTTTACAAGTTAAGAAGTGATTTTTCTGAAACATTTAAATAAATTTTCATATGATAGGTGGTTTGTTTAATGGATAAAAGCAAATAGAAGTTAAAATTGGGGAAAAAACAATTATTTTGCGAAGGCAAAGTAAAGTGGTTTAAAGACTAGACTATGGCTTCCTTATATATTTATATGTAATCTTCAATCCTAGTATGATCAGTGTGTAATCAGAAACAGAGGAAAGTCCTACCTTGTGACTTTGAGCTTCAGTTTTCCCTTCTAAGTTTGAAATAATGCCTATCAGAATTGTTAATGAGAGTTAAATGAGAGCATATATAAGTGGATATATTCTGTTTGTTTTTATGTGCTTGTCTGTATTACTGCATGAGGCCAGTTTAGGATGCTATGGATATAAAAGTTGTAATAAGAGCTTCATCTAACCTTATGGAATCAGGGAGGGGAGATATAGAAGATAATTTGGGAATGCAGCTGATAGCATTTGTCAGTGAATTGCTTGTGATGGAAGGCAAGAATGAGGGGAAGAGGTCAATAATACTAGTACTGTAGAGAAGAGAGACCACAGTGTCTTTAGGAAACATGCATGTGTAGAAGTTGGTTAGAAAGGAATGTTAAGAATTAGCTGCTGCAATGGAGCAACTCATCTTTTTTTTCTTTTTTTGCGGTACGCGGGCCTCTCACTGTTGTGTGGCCCCTCCCGTTGCGGAACACAGGCTCCGGACGCGCAGGCTCAGCGGCCATGGCTCACGGGCCCAGCCGCTCCGCGGCATGTGGGATCTTCCCGGACCGGGGCACGAACCCGTGTCTCCTGCATCGGCAGGCGGACTCTCAACCACTGAGCCACCAGGGAAGCCCGAGCAGCTCATCTTTAAAGAAAAACTGTGCCCTCATATTTTCTAGTTAGACAGCTGACGTTAGGGGCAGTTGACTAGCCAGTTAACTAGTAAATTTGTAACACAACAGCTTTACATAATTTGAACTCATAGCACAGCAAAATACCAAGTAAATATATAGCATGAATGGCCCAAACTGTGACAGTTAAGTCTACACCTGCTAAGAGTATAGACTTGTTTTCCTCATTGCTGCTATCAAATCCCAAGGCTTTTGCCTCCTGTTCTAGTGTTTTACTACTATAATTTACTCATGGTCTATACTTTTAATCACTTTATGGTGATTCTCAATTCAGAATCTTTCTTTTGCCTGTGCCGAGCCAAGGCTCCTCAGATGGTTGTTGAAGTATTAGGCTGCCTATTGTACCACCCAAGGCAAAGCAGTTTGCTGCCAGATTTTGTACCATCAACCTCCGTGCCCGTGTTGTGTATTCCCCTTGCAGAGCCCCATGGCCCCTCCTTGTGAGGCTTGCCTGAGCAGATGCTAGCTGCTGGGCCTGCCTTTTTGGTCCTAGCAGTGTATGAAAGCACGACAGGTTAATGGCTCAGATAAGGTTTGGCAGAAAAGCCATTCTTTAAGCTTTGAATTGTGGTTAAGACCACTTTTTCAGAGTGGTTTTTGGCTTTACCACAAAAATTAGGTTTGATCGTTATAACATGACGTGATAACAGAAAGTTAAGTTACGGTTCAAAAGAAATGTATTGTTTTGGGTATAAACACTCAAGCAGAAAGGCATTTCCTTATTCATGCAGTGGTGTTATAAAAAACGTTCTGGAAATCTTTTCTTCCCTATTCTGAATATACGAATTTTGACCACCTTATTATTTTTGTTTATTGAATAGTCTCCCTTCACTGTCCTATTTTGCATGTTTTAAAATGATAATTGCCATCTTTTATTTTTTTCCCTTAGGGACAGGCTTCTTTGAAAAGGTTTAACTCCTTGTAAACCTGAATCGTAGTCTTTCCTTTATGAATTAGACCTTATTTTGGTTACACATCCATAAATGTTCTGGTCTGTGTTATTTAAAAGGGAATAGGGGCTTCCCTGGTGGCGCAGTGGCTGAGAGTCCGCCTGCCGTTGCAGGGGACACGGGTTCGTGCCCCAGTCCGGAAGGATCCCACATGCTGCGGAGCGGCTGGACCCGTGAGCCATGGCCGCTGAGCCTGCACATCCGGAGCCTGTGCTGTGCAACGGGAGGGGCCACAACGGTGAGAGGCCTGCGTACAGCAAAAAAAATAATAATAAAAGGCAGATGCACTGCAGAATTCAAATATTTTAGAATACCAAACTGTATCTTAGAGGTTTGGCTATTTAAGAAATTGGCCAAAAAATGGTTTGATAGAGGTTGGGCTGGTACTGTCTTTATAATTTTTAGAAAATTGAATTTTCTACGTATTCTTGGTCCTTTTCAACTCAGAAAAAAAACGTACTTTGTGAAATTATGATTGATAGGGTAGACACTATCACATGAACAATATAACATATTGTCTTTGTGCAGGGAATACGAAAGAGTAATCATCAAAAATTTGACCTACAGATATGGGTGAACATGTGTGTCTGTTTATGCAATAGCTAAGGTATGCTCCCACAGCAGATGTCTTTAGACTTCCTCAATTATATGCATTTATAGCTTTAGAAAATATTTTTTCACTTTCTAGTAATCAAAGAAAAAATTATCCTTTACAATTATAAAATTTAGTCAGTAGCGGAAGTATTGGGAGTGTAATGAAAGGTTTCTTTTCAGGTTTTTTGTTGACCCCTCACTGAAGCAAAACGGGTCTATACTATAGCATAGAAACTTTTAGGGTCAGTTAGTACATTTAATAATCTTTTCATAATTTTTATATTCATACCTCTGCATATGTTAGTATCCAGAATTGAAGTGTAATTAAATTCTATCTTACTGCAGACTACATGGAAAATCATGGACATTATACTCTAGTTACATTTTTTTTTGAATTTTATTTTATTTTTTTATACAGTAGGTTATTAGTCATCCATTTTATATACATCAGTGTATACATGCCAATCCCAATCTCCCAGTTCATCACACCACCACCCCCAACCCCCTGCTTTCCCCCCTTGGTGTCCATACGTTTGTTCTCTACATCTGTGTCTCTGTTTCTGCCCTGCAAACTGGTTCATCTGTACCATTTTTCTAGGTTCCACATATATGCGTTAATATATGATATTTGTTTTCCTCTTCCTGACTTACTTCACTCTGTATGACAGTCTCTAGATGCATCCAGTCTCTACAAATGACCCAATTTCGTTCATTTTTATGGCTGAGTTATATTCTATTGTATATATGTACCACATCTTGTTCATCCATTCATCTGTCGATGGGCATTTATGTTGCTTCCGTGACCTGGCTATTGTAAATAGTTCTGCAATGAACATTGGGGTGCATGTGTCTTTTTGAATTATGGTTTTCTCTGGGTATATGCCTAGTAGTGGGATTGCTGGGTGATATGGTAATGCTGTTTTTAGTTTTTTAAGGAACCTCCATACTGCTCTCCATAGTGGCTGTATCAATTTACATTCTCACCAACACTGCAAGAGGGTTCCCTTTTCTCCACACCCTCTCCAGCATTTGTTGTTTGTAGATTTTCTGATGATGCCCATTCTAACTGTTGTGAGGTGATACCTCATTGTACTTTTGATTTGCATTCTCTAATAATTAGTGATGTCGAGCAGCTTTTCATGTGCTTCTTGGCCATCTGTATGTCTTCTTTGGAGAAATGTCTATTTAGGTCTTCTGCCCATTTTTTGATTGGGTTGTTTGTTTTTTTAATATTGAGCTGCATGAGCTGTTCGTATATTTTGGAGATTAACCCTTTGTCTGTTGATTCGTTTGCCAATATTTTCTCCCATTCTGAGGGTTGTCTTTTCGTCTTGTTTGTAGTTTCCTTTGCTTTGCAAAAGCTTTTAAGTTTCCTTAGGTCCCATTTGTTTATTTTTATTTCCATTACTCTAGGAGGTGGATCAAAAAAGATCTTGCTGTTATTTAAGTCAAAGAGTGTTCTTCTTATGTTTTTCTCTAAGACTTTTATAGTGTCTGGTCTTGCATTTAGGTCTCTAATCCATTTTGAGTTTGTTTTTGTGTATGGTGTTAGGGAGTGTTCTAATTTCATTCTTTTACATGTAGCTCTCCAGTTTTCCCAGCACCACTTATTGAAGAGACTGTCTTTTCTCCATTATATATCCTTGCCTCCTTTGTCATAGATTAGTTGACCATAGGTGCATAGGTTTATCTCTGGGCTTTCTATCCTGATCCATTGATCTATATTTCTGTTTTTGTGCCAGTACCATATTGTCTTGATTACAGTAGCTTTGGAGTATAGTCTGAAGTCAGGGAGTCTGATTCCTCCAGCTCCCTTTTTTTCCCTCAAGACTGCTTTGGCTATTCAGGGTCTTTTGTGTCTCCATACAAATTTTAAGAATTTTTTGTTCTAGTTCTGTAAAAAATGCCATTGGTGATTTGATAGGGATTGCATTGAATCTGTAGATTGCTTTGAGTAGTATAGTCATTTTCACAATATTGATTCTTCCAATCCAAGAACATGGTATATTTCTCCATCTGTTGGTATCATCTTTAATTTCTTTCAACAGTGTCTTACAGTTTTCTGCCTACAGGTCTTTTGCCTCCTTAGGTAGATTTATTCCTAGGTATTTTATTCTTTTTGTTGCAATGGTAAATGGGAGTGCTTCCTTCATTTCTCTTTCAGATTTTTCATCATTAGTGTATAGGAATGCAAGAGATTTCTGTGCATTAATTTTGTATCCTGCAGCTTTACCAAATGCATTGATTAGCTCTAGTAGTTTTCTGGTGGCATCTTTAGGATTCTCTGTATAGTATCATGTCATCTGCAATCAGTGACAGTTTTACTTCTCCTTTTCCAATTTGTATTCCTTTTATTTCTTTTTCTTCTCTGATTGCCGTGGCTAGGACTTCCAAAACTGTGTTGAATAATAGTGGCGAGGGTGGACGTCCTTGTCTTGTTCCTGATCTTAGAAGAAATGCTTTCAGTTTTTCACCATTGAGAATGATGTTTGCTGTGGATTTGTCATATATGACCTTTATTATGTTGAGTTGGGAGTTTTCCTCCCTCTGCAGTTTTTTGGAAGAGTTTGAGAAGGATGGGTGTTAGCTCTTCTCTAAATGTTTGATAGAATTCACCTGTGAAGCCATCTGGTCCTGGACTTCTGTTTGTTGGGAAGATTTTTTTTTTTTTTTCCCAGTACGCGGGCCTCTCACTGTTGTGGCCTCTCCCGTTGCGGAGCACAGGCTCCGGAAGCGCAGGCTCAGCGGCCATGGCTCATGGGCCCAGCCGTTCCGCGGCATGTGGGATCCTTCCGGACTGGGGCACGAACCCGTGTCCCCTGCATCGGCAGGTGGACTCTCAACCACTGCGCCACCAGGGAAGCCCTGTTGGAAGATTTCTAATCACAGTTTCAATTTCATTACTTGTGATTGGTCTGTTCATATTTTCTCTTTCTTCCTCGTTCAGTCTTGGAAGGTTGTACCTTTCTAAGAATTTGTTGATTTCTTCCAGGTTGTCCATTTTATTGGCATATAATTGTTTGTAGTAATCTCTTAAAATCCTTTGTATTTCTGCAGTATCAGTTGTGATTTCTTCTTTCATTTCTAATTTTATTGATTTGAATCCTCTCCCTCTTTTTCTTGATGAGTCTGGCTAATGGTTTATCAATTTTGTTTATCTTCTCAAAGAACCAGCTTTTGGTTTTATTGATCTTTGCTATTGTTTTCTTTGTTTCTATTTCATTTATTTCTGCTCTGATCTTTATGATTTCTTTCCTTCTGCTAACTTTGGGTTTTGATTGTTCTTCTTTCTCTAGTTCCTTTAAGTGTAACGTTATATTGTTTATTTGAGATTTTTCTTGTTTCTTGAGGTAGGCTTGTATAGCTAGAAGCTTCCCTCTTAGACCTGCTTTTGCTGCATCCCATAGGTTTTGGATCATCGTGTTTTCATTGTCATTTGTCTCTAGGTATTTTTTGATTTCCTCTTGGATTTCTTCAGTTATTTAGTAACGTATTGTTTAGCCTCCTTGTGTTTGTGTTTTTTACGGTTTTTTTCCCTGTAATTGATTTCTAATCTCATAGCGTTGTGGTCAGAAAAGACACTTGATATGATTTCAGTTTTCTTAAATTTACTGAGGCTTGATTTGTGACCCAAGACGTGATCTGTCCTGGAGAATGCTCCATGCGCACTTGAGAAGAAAGTGTAATCTGTGGTTTTTGGATAGAATGTTCTATAAATATCAATTAAATCTATCTGGTCTGTTGTTGCATTTAAAGCTTGTGTTTCCTTATTAATTTTCTGTTTGGATGATCTGTCCATTGGTATAAGTGAGGTGTTATGGTCCCCCACTATTGTGTTACTGTCCATTTCCTCTTTTAGAGCTGTTAGCAGTTGCCTTATGTGTTGAGGTGCTCCTATGTTGGGTGCATATATATTTATAATTGTTATATCTTCTTCTTGGATTGATCCCTCGATCATTGTGTAGTGTCCTTCCTTGTCTCTTGTAACATTCTTTATTTTAAAGTCTATTTTATCTGATATGAGTATTGCTACTCCAGCTTTCTTTTGATTTCTTTTTGCATGGAATATATTTTTCCATCCCCTCACTTTCAGTCTGTATGTGTCCCTAGGTCTGAAGTGGGTCTCTTGTAGACAGCATATATATGGGTCTTGTTTTTGTATCCATTCAGCAAGCCTTTGTCTTTTGGTTGGAGCATTTAATCCATTCACGTTTAAGGTAATTATCTATATGTATGTTCCTATTACCATTTTCTTAATTGTTTTGGGTTTGTTTTTGTAGGTCCTTTTCTTCTCTTGTGTTTCCCACTTAGAGAAGTTCCTTTAGCATTTGTTGTAGAGCTGGTTTGTTGGTGCTGAATTCTCTTAGCTTTTGCTTGTCTGTAAAGCTTTTGATTTCTCCATCGGCTCTGAATGAGATCCTTGCCGGGTAGAGTAATCTTGGTTGTAGGTTCTTCCTTTTCATCACTTTAAATATGTCACGCCACTCCCTTCTGGCTTGTAGAGTTTCTGCTGAGAAATCAGCTGTTAACCTTATGGGAGTTCCCTTGTATGTTATTTGTCGTTTTTCCCTTGCTGCTTTCAATAATTTTTCTTTGTCTTTAATTTTTGCCAATTTGATTACTGTGTGTCTCGGCGTGTTTCTTCTTGGGTTTATCCTGTATGGGAGTCTGCACTTCCTGGACTTGGGTGGCTGTTTCCTTTCCCATGTTAGGGAAGTTTTCGACTATAATCTCTTCAAATATTTTCTCAGGTCCTTTCTCTCTCTCTTCCCTTCTTGTACCCCTATAATGTGAATGTTGTTGTGTTTAATGTCCCAGAGGTCTCTTAGGCTGTCTTTATTTCTTTTAATTCTTTTTTCTTTATTCTGTTCTGCAGCAGTTAATTCTACCATCTGTCTTCCAGGTCACTTATCCGTTCTTCTGCCTCAGTTATTCTGCTATTGATTCCTTCTAGTGTATTTTTCATTTCAGTTATTGTATTGTTCATCTCTGTTTGTTTGTTCTTTAATTCTTCTAGACCTTTGTTAAACATTTCTTGCATCTTCTCGATCTTTGCCTCCATTCTTTTTCTGAGGTCCTGGATCATCTTCACTATCATTATTCTGAATTCTTTTTCTGGAAGGTTTCCTATCTCCACTTCATTTAGTTGTTTTTCTGGGGTTTTATCTTCTTCCTTCATCTGGTACATAGCCCTCTGCCTTTTCATCTTGTCTATCTTTCTGTGAATGTGGTTTTTGTTCCACAGGCTGCAGGATTGTAGTTCTTGCTTCTGCTATCTGCTCTGTGGTGGATGAGGCTATCTCTCTAGTTACATTTTAAACCAAACTTATCATTGTGTCAATTTGGGCAAGGTGGTTTCTAAGCTGATCTTGTAATGCGGATAATAGCACCTACCTTAGTAAGATTGACGTGTGTGTGTGTGTGTGTGTGTGTGTGTGTGTGTGTGTGTGTGTGTGTGTGTGTGTGTGTGTGTGTGTGTGTGTGAAGTGAGATATGCATGCACAGTGCATAGCCTGATCCTGCTGTTGTAGTGTATTCTGTCTGCATAGGGATCATGTTTCTTATTTGCTGTTGTACGTTCCAAGTGTCTACTACAGTGCCTAACATACAGTAGGCACTTTAATATGTTAAATGTTAATGAAAGAACAAAGGAGTGAGACTGTAGGAAAACAATTAATTATGCCACTCTCTCTATCCTTCTTCTTCATCTTGGTTTTAGTTGAGGGAGGCATAGGAAGCCGTTTAAAAATTAACAAATAGGAAGATTCTAATCCTAGTACACATTCAACCTTTTTCTGTGACACTGCATAATTAGTGATTTTTTTTTTTTAAGTGCCTACTCTGGAATAGGTTTGCCCCAACAGAGGACCATAGTTGATCCTGATTTTTTGCCTACTAATTAGGAGAGGAGATTGTAAATTCTGATCTGCAGTTTGGATGGAGAGAAGAAGACCAATTTTGTCAGGACTTATACCCTTATACTAACCTTTCTTGATATGAAATACATACATTCGGGAATGGTATAGCCGAGGACTAGAAATCACTGGCTTCTAAATTTTGATGTTAAAATACAATTTGAAGACAATAGGAATAAAGTCTAGGAAAGAACTTTTTTTCAAAACCATCCATTCATTCAAGAAACTTAGATATTTATATATCTAGAAATATATTTATCAATTAAGGTAATATACCTACAGAAAAGCAAAGCACACAAATCATAAATGTACAATAAAGTAAATTTTCACAAAGTGAATATACATGGGTGACCATCGCACAGATGAAGTTACAGAATATTACTAGCTCTTCAGGGACCCTTCTTATAGCTCCTCCTAGTGTCTGTACCTCCCTCTCAAAGGTAACCTGTATTCTTGTGAGTACAGTAGATTAGTTTTGCTTTTTTTTTTTTGAATTTCATATAAATAGAATCATACAATTCTTGTACCTTTTTGAATCTGACTTGTTTTGCTAGTAATCAACATTATTGCATATGTAATGATAATTTGTTCACTTTCATTACTGAATAGCACTCTTGTATGATTATTCTATAATTTATTTGATCCTTTGACAGTGGTCATTTGAGTTTCTGATTGTGGTTATTATGTCTGATGATGCTGTGGACATTGTTGTAGATGTCTTTTGGTACCCATGTATACACATTTGGGGAGGTATAGCGTTCTTACTACTTTTGAACATGTGCAGTAATAATCTCAAGTCAACAAGCATGTATTTTAAACTGTTGTCAATGGTTTATCAGTATCACTATATTCTCAGGTGTACTTTCATTAAGGAAAAGTCTTGGGCCTTCATGTACCACCTCATTGCATGATGTTGCTTCTGAGGCTGTTCCATTCCACAGGCTGAATCAATTAATTTAGAGAGAGGTCCACTGGACCTAACTTTTACAGGGAAATATTATTTTCTACTCATACTTTCCGTGTGATGGGAGCTAAGTAGTACAATGCCTGGTTTCTCTCTACCAAGTTTAATCCTTTGATTCCTCAACAGTTACTTGGAAATTTTTATTTCTAGGGTGTTAGGAATCAATATAGAGCCCAGCTTTAAAATTGCAAAGTCTTTTGACTTAGTAGCTTTCTTTTTTAACTGAAAATCACCTATTTTTCCATAGTTTGTTTATTCCATGGAGGCAAGAACTTACTTTGAGAGGTCTCCTGAAATGTAACTTATTCATCTTCCTCATATGCTTCCCCACTAAAAATCTCTTTGGCCCTTTCTGCTATAGTCAAGCTTCCCTACCAGAAACCATTGATGGTCACTTCTTGGGGATCTGATCTCTCAGTGCCAAACACCTGTCCTGAACAGTGGTTAGCATATAGGTAACTGGATCCCTTCCTAGATAAATGAACTACACACTAAATGTTGCATACCTTTTCAAGAATAGGACCCAAGGAGAACAGGTGAAGAAATCCTATTATGGATAGTTATTATCTATGGCTTTCTAAATTTCATTTTAGATAAGGGGATAAGGGGGGAAAAAGCCCCATTTACTTTTATTGGCTTTTTTTTCCTTCCTTTTTTTTAAAAAGTCTCACTAGGATTGGAAAGAGCATTTCAAAAGATGAGAGAAAATTAATAACTTCTGATTAATATCAGATTTCTTTCTTCCTGCAAAGAATTTTCAAATGACTTCAGAGAACTGACACCCTTAACATCTTTGGCAGAAGTTTTGTGGAAAAAAAAGATCTTCATTGCTTATAATTTGAGGTGGGGGTGAGAAGTAATGGGGGGGTGCAATGGCAAAAACTATGTGATTTCATCTCACGTACAAGCTGCTTTCCATGATCACTTGGCATTTTCCATGGGAGATGTTCAGCCCCAAACAGTCTTCGATGGATTGTTTGCATGCTTTCTGGGCTGCGCTACCTTGGGAGGTGTAGATTCTAGGACAGATTTCTCTCTTTCCTTTTGTATCTTTGCCTTGATGGTAGTAGGAACCATTTTTATATATGTACATATACTCCTCATGGTTTTCTTTTGTTTGTTGTGGCACCCACTTGTTTGTTTTTTTCTAAGTTACTGGACAGCTGCCGCCACCTAACCAGGCAGTAACCTAGGATACCCCTCAAAGCTGAGCTATTATCCCTCACTAAGCCATAGTTTAAGCAAAACTAAATGTACTACTTGAGCGGTAGAATATATATAAAACATAAAATTTACCATTTTAAACATTTTTAAGTGTGCAGTTCAGTTGCATTAAGTACATTCATATTATTGCACAACCACCATCACCATCCATCTCCAAAACTTTTTTATCGTCCCAAACTGTACCCATTAGACAGTAACTTTCCATGCTCCCTTACCCTCACCCCTGGCATCAGTCCGTGGCAACCACCATTCTACTGAATTTGAATACTCTAGGTCCCTCATATAAGTGGAATCATACGATATTTGTCCTTTTGTGTGTGTCTTATTTTATTTAGCACAATGTATTCAAGGTTCATCCATATTGTACGTAGCGTATGTCAGAATTTTTTTTAAGGTGGAATAATATTTAATTGTATGTGTATACCACATCTGTCCATCCATTGGTGGGCATTTGGGTTATTTCCACCTTTTGCCTATTGTGAATAATGCTGCTCTGAACATTGGTGTACAAGTATCTATTTGAAATTCTGCTTTTACTTCTTTTGGGTATATACCCAGAAGTGGAATTGGTAGATCATGTAGTAATTGTACATTTAATTTTGGAGATATTGCCATACTGTTTTCCACAGTGGCTGCACCATTTTATATTTCCACCAGCAGCATACAAGGGTTCAGATTTTCCCACATCCTCACCAACACTTGTTATTTTTTGTTTTTTTTGATAATAGGCATCCTGATGGGTGTGAAGTGGTATCATTACGGTTTTGATTTGCATTTCCCTAATGATTAGTAACGTTGAGCTTCTTTTATGTGCTTATAGGCTATTTGTATATCTTCTTGGAGATACATATCTTCTTATCTCTTCAAGTCCTTTGCCTATTTGTAAATCAGATGTTTTGTTGTTGAGTTATAGTTCTTTATGTATTCTGGATATTAATCTCTTTGTGAGATGTATGATTATATATATTTTAAAGCAATATAAATATATGTATTTGTCTTGAAGGGCCTATTTCAGTTTTACCATGTTTCTTAGGGTAAATATTCAGTAATCCACTCTTGAAGCAGTAGTGGTGTTTTGTCCGTATTTGTTAGGGCAAATAGTCAGTAATCCACTCTTGAAGCAGTAGTGGTGTTTGTCTAGTGCTTACTCAGGGCCTAGAACTCTTTTTGGTGCTGTACACTTACGAACTTTTAAAATTCTTGCAAGAATCCTACATGGACATACTTTCATCTGTGTTTTCAGTTGAGAAAAATGAGACACAGAGAGTTTAAGGAACTTCCACTAGTTTGCTTTAAAGGTGGAATGTGAGCTTAAGCAATCTAGCTCCTGAGTCCATGCCCTTACCGCAATATGTGGCTGCCTGTCCCATGACTTGCATTGGTGACAAACTGTGTGTGTGCTCTCATCAGATGACGCTTTTCACCTCTTAAACACTGTCTTAAAAGGTAGTGCATAAGATCAAGTGAGGTGTCTGAAGAAGTTCTTAGCAAAAATTAAACAGACGGCTAAGATTGGAGCCTCTTTAAAATTCTTTATGTTGCGTTATGTTTTCCTTTTTTGGAAGTATGTTTTCCATAAAGGTGTGTTCTTTATTTGGGTCTGGAATACTTTTTTCTAAAATGTTTCCCCTAGTGAAATTTGCTTACTGAGACCATTTTGGGGGTAAATTTTTTTTTTAACATCTTTATTGGAGTATAATAGCTTTACAATGGTGTGTTAGTTTCTGCTTTATAACAAAGTGAATCAGTTATACATATACATATGTCCCCATGGGGGTAAATTTTTAACTTACATGTTTTTCTCTGTTTCTATTTTAAGCCATCTGTATTCTAGACTTGGTGTATGAGTGGCTTTAACTGATGTCTAGATACTGAAATTTTATTTTGCTGTTTACCTAAGCCAGACTTAATTAGTAATGAATAAAACATCTGTCAAATTGTATAATACATTCTAGAGCAAAATGGAATTTTTGCTGCTGCCCACCATTATCACTAATACTGGGCGTAGCAGGGTGTATGTATTTGTGTGTTGTTTTACATATGCACTTGGGGAAAGGAGATGAAAATGTAGATCTCATTTCCTCATTCAAAATTAATGTTACTCGGAATTCCCTGGTGGTCCAGTGGTAAGGACTCCTTCCTTCCACTGCAGGGTGCACAGGTTCGATCCTTGGTCGGGGAACTAAGATCCCGCATGCCGCACGGCATGGCCGGGGGTGGGTGGGGTGGGGAGAAGAAAAAGATCAATGCTACTAATGGGATAGCTTTTCCCCCCTTTTCTTTCTCTCTTTTTTCTCTCCTTGTGTGTGTGTGGGGGGGGGCGGGCACGACTGGGAGGTGCTATGTGTAACCAGCAGTCTATTCCTAATTGTACATATGGATTTAAAAAATTTTTTGTTAATAGAAATGATGCTTTTTTAAAATAAATTGGCTGCTTTAGGTCTTCATTGCTGCACACAGGCTTTCTCTAGTTGCGGTGAGTCGGGGCTACTCTTTGTTGCGGTGCAGGGGCTTCTCCTTGCGGTGGCTTCTCTTGTTGAGGAGCACGGGCTCTCGGAACGCGGACTTTAGTCGTTGCGGCATGCGGGCTCAGTAGTTGTGGCTCGCGGGCTCTAGAGTGCAGGCTCAGTAGTTGTGGTGCATGGGCTTATTTGCTCCGCAGCATGTGGGATCTTCCCAGACCAGGGCTCGAACCCCGTGTCCTCTGCATTGGCAGGCGGATTCTTAACCACTGCGCCACCAGGGCAGCCCCAAATGATGTTTTATTGAATATCTTCGTATACAAATTTTTGCATAGTCACAGTTTATGTGTACCTATATAATAAATTTCCAGAATAGAAATGGCTAGGAATTCAAGGAAATGCACATCTTGAATTATAATAGACACTGCCAAATGTCTTCCCAAAAGATTTTACAAATTTAAACTCCCATCAGTGCATGAGAATTCCTGTTTCTCTACTTGTACGTCAACAACGGGTATTATCAAACTTTAAATCTACAGCAACGATTCTTTTTTTTTAATATAAATTTACTTATTTATTTATTTTTGGCTGCATTGGGTCTTTGTTGCTGCACATGGGCTTTTTCTAGTTAGAGCGAGCAGGGGCTACTCTTCCTTGCAGTGTGCGGGCTTCTCATTGTGGTGGTTTCTCTTGTTGCGGAGCACAGGCTCTAGGCACGTGGGCTTCAGTAGTTGTGGCTGGCACGTGGGCTCAGTAGTTGTGGTGCACGGCCTTAGTTGCTCCGCGGCATGTGGGATCTTCCCAGACCAGGGATTGAACCCGTATCCCCTGCATGGGCAGGTGGACTCTTAACCACTGCACCACCAGGGAAGTCCTAACAATTCTTAAATGATTGTCGTAAGAACATAAGAGCTATGCCAGGAAGCTGGCCATAGAGTGTCTTATGTGTCAACTTCATTGAATGTTTTTTGATAGGTTTGTCACCACCAGGTTCTGTGGCAATTAGAGTGAGGCCAGCAACTTGATCAGGAGATTAGTGCTTCTCTGATTGTGGCCTTTTTTGTTTTGATATAATTTCAGTTTACAGAAGAATTGCAAGAATATTACAAAGAAGTTCAGCCAGATACGTCAGTCATTAACATTTTACCACATTTGCATTATCCTTCTGTGTATCTACACATGCACGCACACACACACACACGCATACACATATATACTTATTTTCCCTGAACCCTTTGAAGGTAATTAGGCATCATGCCCTTTTCTCCCTAAACACTACAGTGTTTCTAAAAAATAAGGACATTCTCTTATTGAACCCCTGTACAGCTGTCAAAACCAGAAATTAAAATTGATATCCTATTTTCTAATCTACTGTTTTATGCAGATTTTGTTACTTGTCTAAATAATGTCCTTTTATAGCAGAGTAAATTCTGGATAGTCTGTTGTATTCAGTGATCATTAGTCCCTTCTAATCTGGGCCAGTTTCTCAGTTTTTTGCTTGTTTTTCACAACCTTGATGCTCTGAAAAGTATAGTCTACTTACTTTGTTGACTATTCTACAATTTAGGTATGTTATGTTTCCTCATGTTTAGATTCAAGTTCTGTGTTTTTTTTTTGGTCAGTGGTATCACAGAAGTGATATTGTGCTCTTATGCATCACGTTAGGAGGCATTTGATGTCAATTTGTCCTATTCAGTCTCTTGACATGAAATTGGAGTACTTTGCTCAGTGTCTCATTGCTCCCTCTTGTTGAGCCATAGGTTTTAAGACATATACTTTTCATATAAGATCTTTATATGTGATGTTAATGGATGCCAGTGTTCTCATAACTCAGTTGTGCTAACTGGGTGGTGAGGCTTATGGCTGTTGCAGATTTAATTGGGGGAAATCCCTCCTCAGGTATGGCTTTTAGAAAAGACATCTTTACCCTAACCTGGTAATAATAATATTGGAGATACCTAAAAAGCCAGATGCTGAGAATAGCTGGAAATGATGGTCCCAGTCACTCATTCTTTGTATCTTTCCACTCTTCCTGATTCTTTACACAAACTGCTGACAGACTGTTAAGTTTGTTGTTGTTGTGGTTTTAATTGAAAAAGAAAAGGTAGGATAAAGGGACTTTAAAAATTAAGGAAGCAGTGCTTTTCAAATATTCTCTACCCAGTATACTAGTAAGAAGGGGAGCATGATGGGGTCAGCTGCAAGTGTGGCATGTCTTTGAAGTCTACCCCATAGGATACTTGTTCTAACAGAAACATGCTTAATAAATGTGATGGTTTCGGAGACTACATCATGCCTTGATTGTCTTTGTTACAGTATCCAGTCTCCTGCCTTGATTGTCTTTGTTACAGTATCCAAGACCACTAGTTACACCCTGACAGGTTTTGAGCATTATTGCCATTAAATATGGTTCTTAAAGTAAGAGTAGTTTCAAAGCTAGAAGTTGAAATGCGACAAAGGGTGACATGTCTTGCTCAAAGTTATGTGACTTAATACGTAGGCTGTTTTCTGCCATAGGTATAGAATGAATAAGCTTTTAGAAGTAAAAATAAGTTACATATTTACTTTAAATATATTTTTTAGATTAGTCAAATATTAATCTTTTAAATCATATTCAATAAGTACAATATTTAAGTTGTTTCTTACATTTTTGTTTTATAAACTATATAGATAATATCTTTGAACATATGCCATTGTCCATTTGTCTTAGTAGCATGTAAGTTCCATAAGGACATGGATTTTGTGTTTCTTTTGTTCACTGATGTATACCAAGTACCTATATTTTGTACATACTAGGTGAATGAATGAATCTAGAGACAAAGACGGTATGTTATATGTAGTCCTTTCTAACTAGCATCTTCTATTTTTGTGAGTAAATTACTAAACAGCTTCCTAGTACCACTTGCTTTGTTTTTCGTATTATATTTTAGCATAGACTATAGTGATAGTGTATATCACCTATTTGTTTCTTTCTCCTGGTGGAATGATCAGGTATGGATTCTTGAGTATATGAATCAGGTTTCCTAATTTTCCCAGCAAATGTTGTTTAATTTCAGTATCTTGAATCATGTTTCAAGAATTCTAGTACTTTTTTGAACTGTACTGTTTACAGCAGATTTGGTGCAGAGTTTGGCTTAATTATGAGTTTGAATTGTTCATGCTTTCTTTTCTACATTTTTCCTGCAAATACCACACCAGTGTGTCTTGAGTTAATTTATTGTAATATCGTTTCTGCATGAAGCAAAAAATTTGTGAAATACAAAAAAATAGAGGAAATTACTTTTAGTTCTACACCCAAGGGCAGAATAGTTTCCCACACTACTTGAGCTTGCTTTTCCATCTAGCTCTATGTTTTTAAACTCGGAAGTTCTAATATCGTTACTAGACAGTAGTCTAGAAGTGTAATTACTAAGTTGTCTATATTCAAAAAAGTTTTTTCTTATCCTTCCACACCCGCCTTTTGCTTTTTGACTTGGTTTTTCTTGTGTGAAGCATCTGTTAGCTAGAAAAGGTGTTTTTCCCACATTACTTGAGCTTGCTTTTCCATCCAGCTCTATGTTTTTAAACTTGGAAGTTCTAATATTGTTACTAGACAGTATTCTAGCAGTGTAATTACTAAGTTGTTCTATATTCAAAAAAGTTGTTTCTTATCCTTCCACACCCGCCTTTTGATTTTTTTTTTTTTTTTTTGCGGTACGCAGGCCTCTCACTGTCGTGGCCTCTCCCGTTGCGGAGCACAGGCTCCGGACGCGCAGGCTCAGTAGCCTTGGCTCACGGGCCCAGCCACTCCGTGGCATGTGGGATCTTCCCGGACCGGGGCACGAACCCGTGTCCCCTGCATCGGCAGGTGGACTCTCAACCACTGCGCCACCAGGGAAGCCCCCGCCTTTTGAATTTTGACTTGGTTTTTCTCACGTGAATCATCTGTTAGCTAGAAAAGGTGTTAAGATGGTGAAGTTTTGATATTATCATGTTTGTCCTCAATACATTTGTAGTCATATACTTCCTTAACAGATTGGTTAATATAGAAGGAAATGTATCTGTTGTGGGGAAAACAATATTACATCTCCACCATGAGCAAAAAAGAAGTGAAAGAAGTGTGTAAAGTGTATGCAGGTTTTTTACTTATTTGAAAATTCAAATGGATTGGAGGATATGTGGGAATCTTAATACTATTTATAGGTAGGAAGTGCTATGTTTAGTGATTGATGGCAAAATTAAAAAAATCCTCACACTGCCAGGTATATGAAAATAGATTTAGCTATAATAATATTTTCCCTAGCTCTTTCTATTTTGAATAAAAGATCATTGTTATCTTAGAAAGGGAAAGCTAGTGAAATTAAAGTAAAATGAGTTTGCTAGCCTAAAATTATACTTACAACATAGATACTTTGGGCAGTGTAAGTTTTCTTGAGCCATAGTATTATATGAGCATTACTAATGATGGCACATAGATTTTTTTTTTTTCTCCTAATTTATGTTTGGCTGCATTGCGTCTTTGTTGCTGCGCACGACCTTTCTCTAGTTGTGGTGAGCGGGGACTACTCTTCGTTGTGGTGTGCGGGCTTCTCGTTGCGGTGGCTTCTCTTGTTGCGGAGCACAGGCTCTAGGCACGTGGACTTCAGTAGTTGTGGCACGTGGGCTCAGTAGTTGTGGCTCGCGGGCTCTAGAGCACAGGCTCAGTAGTTGTGGCACACGGGCTTAGTTGCTCCGTGGCATATGGGATCTTCCCGGACCAGGGCTGGAACCCATGTCCCCTGTGTTGGCAGGCGGATTCTTAACCACTGCACCACCAGGGAAATCCAGCACATAGATTTTTGTGTTTTGTTCACCAATCCCAATATGAGGGAGAAGCATACATAACAGAAGAAAAGGGTGTAATTACCTTTATATAAGCTAACCTTTGCTTGTTACTTAAAAAAAGTCCAGAATTACAACTTTTTTCTTTTAAATATATAACAGGGTTGATGATCACATTTAATCAAAACTATGCTTTATATAGTGTGCAAAAAATTTGAGAAACCTACTCATGCAAATGAGATATTGACAACCTATAATATCAAAAAGAGAAATTGGATAACAGTGATTCTTTGTTACAATGAGGAATTAAGTCAGTACTTCATAAAATCAAAGGTGTTCCTAGGGTACGTAAGGTTTTAGATTTTTTTGTTTTTGCATTGTTAAATATAGTGGGCACCTATTATGAAAGTGTTTTACGGAAGAGTGGCCTAAACTTGTTTGATCCAATTTATTTCTGGTTTTCAGTTGTCAACACATCAATAGATATCTTGTTTTAAAAATAGATTACAAGGGATTTCCCTGGTGGCTCAGTGGTTAAGAATCCACCTGCCAATGCAGGGCGCACGGGTTCGAGCCCTGGCTCCAGAAAATCCCATGTACCATGGAGCAACTAAGCCGGTGCACCACAACTACTGAGCCTGTGCTTTAGAGCCCACGCGTCACAACTACTGAAGCCCGTGCACCTAGAGCCCGAGCTCCGCAACAAGAGAAGGCACTGCAATGAGAGGCCTGCACACCACAATGAAGGGTAGCCCCCGCTCGCCGCAACTAGAGAAAGCCCGCACGCAGCAATGAAGACCCAAAGCAGCCAAAGATAAATAAATAAATAAAATTTCAAAAAATAGATTACAAGTAAAGATAATAAATTTGTACCGGCCTGTCTCACCATTCCCTACTGCAAAAGGGAGGGATAGAACTTAATCTTTAAATCATAATCAGTCTCTGAGTAATTGTTAGCTGACTTGTCATTTCTGCTGAAAACTGGTTATTTTGATTGCATAATGTAAATATACATTATGAATTTTCTTAAGTCACTCATGTTTAAAGATGGGCCTTCTTTCTGTAGTAGATAATTCCTGAAGTTTTGTATATTCTATCAATACATCAGATTAGTAGAGGAAAATGGATCTTGATAAGCATAGGGTGCATATAGTATCTTGGTATAATGACAGTTTTAAATACGTAGACCTATGAATTTTATTGAATAATTAGAATTTAGTTCAATTGTGAGCTTCAGAATTGTGCATTGTGAACCTACTAAACACTTTTATGAATTTTCTCGGAAACCTCATTTTCTTATCCTTCCCCCATTCTAATAAATACAGTAACCATTAGGTTTTCTTTTTTTAATTTTTCATTGGCGTATAGTTGATTTACAGTGTTGTGTTAGTTTCAGGTGTACAGCAGAGTGAATCGGTTATACATATACATATATCTGCTCTTTTTTGGTTTTGTTTTTAAAATTCTTTTCCCATGTAGGCCATTACAGAGTATTGAGTAGAGTTCCTTGTGCTATACAGCAGGTTCTTATTAGTTATCTATTTTATATATATATAGTAGTGTGTATATGTCAATCCCAATCTCCCAGTTTATCCCTCCCCCCTTATCCCCTGGTAACCATAAGTTTGTTTTCTACATCTGTGACTCTATTTCTGTTTTGTAAATAAGTTCATTTGTACCCTTTTATTTTAGATTCATATATAAGCAATATCATATGATATTTGCAGTAACCATTAGTTTTGTTTGTTTGTTTGTTTGTTTTTTGCAGTATGTGGGCCTCTCACTGTTGTGGCCTCTCCCGTTGCGGAGCACAGGCTCCGGACGTGCAGGCTCAGCGGCCATGGCTCACGGGCCCAGCCGCTCCGCGGCACGTGGGATCTTCCTGGACCGGGGCACGAACCCGTGTCCCCTGCATCGGCAGGCGGACTCTCAACCACTGTGCCACCAGGGAAGCCCCAACCATTAGTTTTTAATGGGATAGATATGAATGTGATGGCATATGCATTGAAGAGAGGATTGAGACTGCACACAATTGGAGATGCTTTATTATATACTGAAGAACCAGTTGAATCTTATTAACATTTATAAGCTTTCTAGCCTTAGGATAGCACCTAGACAGAATACTGCATCATTTTGAAATGCTGTTTAGGCTTAGCAGGCAAATTGCTGAGTTCTCTTGCTCATGTTTTTTATTGGGGCAGGAGTGATATTGCACAAGCATGCTATATGATTGTTGACTTCATCTAATGGGTAGCTCCAAAAAAGAATGTAGACATATTTTAATCAGCATTCAGTTGTTAATCTAATTTTGTAAGCATTTCACAGCACCAAGAAACAATTTGCATTTGTATTTTGAGTGCAGTGGATCTCTTACTAGCCATGTAATAAACTTATGTTCAATTCTGTGTTAGATCCCAAAGGATGCTTAATGGTTGGAGTTATTAGCTAGTTTGAAGGGTTAGTGGCATCGTGATTCTCACTGAAAAGTTTTATTTCATTTGTTGACTGTGTCTCTCTCTAAAATTTTCACCATTTTAAGCCCTTAGTTAGATTCTGGCCACACCTCACTTTGCTTCTTTTATAAAGTATAACTGCTCTTAAATACATATGTGAAGAAGTAATTTAAAGATTGTCTTAAACTTCCTGGTTTTCGTAAGATATTCTAGTGAGGCAGTTTTATTTTAATCATATGCTGCAGTGGTACATTTAGTCAATCTCAAAGGTTCAAAAGAAAATCTTTCCTGTGGAAAAAGATTCAGGAGTAGAGCCTTTAACTTCATAATTGGAGTTCACATCATAGATTAGCCAATAGTTCAGTGTTTTAAAACTACGGTCTTCAGCAGCCTTGCTTATATTACTACTAAATCATTGTATTTAAAATTGAACATCCTATAGGATAAAATCAATGAGAATTACTTGTTATTAATTCTTCTGACAGAAACTTGGATTATTTGCTCATTTTTAGTGCTATTTCAGTTAAAGTCACTTTTTAATATTTTAGAGTTAAATACCAAAATATTCAAAGTCACAGATGCCCATTGTTTATAAATGGAGTTCATAAACAATGTCATATAGCATTAAATTACTCAACAAAAGGAAGTACATGGGATTCTAAGACTTCAGTCATCAAAGTTAATAATTATGTAAAATACGACAAATATAGTAGAGAAATCTTAAGTCAAATTAGGCTTCACAAACCTATAACTGTGATTATGAACAAGTCACTTAAACTATAACTGCAATCTTGCTTTAAAAAGAAAACAAAATTCTATTGATCATTTTTCTTCAAGTGCTGTGTGCCTCCACCATGTCTTTCAGAAGATCTTATTTCAGAGGAAATAGGGAGGTCATCACATAGGGATTCGTTTCTTCCTCTTATACTTATCTTTATTAATATCACACTTAATATCTTTAGTTATTTTGGCATAACCATTTATAACTAAAAAACAGTAATAATTACTAACATTTATTCGTCATTTACTGTATTCCAGGCATTGTTCTATGTATCTTCTATATGTTAATTAGCACATTTAATCCCTTCAGCAACTCCTTGAGGTCAGTACAACCACTGTGTCCTTTTTACAGATGAGGAAGGAAACTGAGGTGTAGAGAGTCAAATAATTTCAGGGCTGCACAGGAAGTAAATATTGGGTTGGCCAAAAGGTTCGTTCAGTTTTGTCCGTAAGATGGCTTTAGTAGCGCTTAGTTGTCTAAAACTTCATTCGAGACAGTTTTGTTAGATTGTATGTGACAGCTGTCATATCAGCATGATTTAAAAAAAGACTTATCAAACTTGGTGAATTTTGGGGCTTCCCTGGTGGCGCAGTGGTTGAGAGTCCGCCTGCCGATGCAGGGGACACGGGTTCGTGCCCCGATCCGGGAAGATCCCACATGCCACGGAGCGGCTGGGCCCGTGAGCCATGGCCACTGAGCCTGCGCGCCCGGAGCCTGTGCTCCGCAACGGGAGAGGCCACGACAGTGAGAAGCTCGCGTACCGCAAAAAAAAAAAAAAAAAATTGATGAATTTTTCTTTAGCCATTTTAATATTGAAGATGGAAGAAAAACAACATTTTCAGCATATTATGCTTTATTATTTCAAGAAAGGCAAAAATGCAACTGAAATGCAAAAAAAAGATTTGGGCAGTGTATGGAGAAGGTGCTGTGATTGATCGAACACGTCAAAAGTGGTTTGCATAGTTTTGTGCTGGAGATTTCTCGCTCGACGCTGCTCCACCATTGGGTAGACCAGTCGAAGTTGATAGCAATCAAATCGAGACATTAACTGAGTACAATCAATGTTCTACCACGTGGGAGACAGCAGACATACTCAAAATATCTGAATCAAGCCCTGAAAATAGTTTGTACCAGCTTGGTTATGTTAATCGCTTTCATGGTTGGGTTCCACATAGCGCGATAAAAACCTTCTTGACTGTATTTCCGCATGCGATTCTCTACTGAAATGTAATGAAAACGTTCCACTTTTAAAACAAATTATGACAAGCGATGAAAAGTGGATACTGTACAACAATGTGGAACGGAAGAGATCGTGGGGCACCGAAATGAACTACCACCAACCACACCAAAGGCCAGTCTTTATCCAAAGAAGGGGATGTCGTGTAATGGTGGGGTTGGAAGAGAGTCCTCTGTTATGAGCTCCTTCCGGAAAACCAAACGATTAATTCCAACAAGTACTGCTCCCAATTAGACCAACTGATAGCAACACTCGACAAAAAGCGTCCAGAATTAGTCAACAGAAAATGCATAATCTTCCACCAGGATAACGCACGGCTGCACGTTTCTCTGATGACCAGGCAAAAACTGTTACAGCTTGGCTGGGAAGTTCTGATTCATTCGAGTATTCACCAGACATTGCACCTTTGGTTTTCCATTTATTTTGGTCTTTACGAAATTCTCTTAACCGAAAAAATTTCAATTCCTTGGAAGACTATAAAAGGACCTGGAACAGTTCTTTGCTCAAAAAGATAAAAAGTTTTGGGAAAATGGAATTACGAAGTTACCTGAAAAATGGCAGAAGGTGGTAGAACAAAACAGTGAATATGTTCAATAACGTTCTTGGTGAAAATGAAAAATGTGTCTTTTATTTTTACTTAAGAAACAAAGGTACTTTTTGGCCAACCCAATACCAAATCATAGATTTGAATTCAGCTAATCTCACTCTGAGTCTTTCTCTTAACCTGCATGGTGTATGTATTTCTAATTCCAACCTAAATTGTGCTTATCCTTGCTCATGCTTTTCTCTTTGCCCTCTCCCAAACAACTGAAATGCTTTTATGCTAGTACATGTAGCATATTTATTTTTGAAGGGCCATATGCTATAAACTAATTAAGTAGTCAACATCTAGGTTTAAATCTTAACTCTGTCTGTCACTTAATTTACTCTGTGATATTGGGCAACTTGCTTTCTACATCTTTAAAATGGGCCAATATGTATCTTCCAGAATTATTTTATAATGATTAAAAAGGGGAAAAAATGTATAACATAGTGCCTGGCACATGGTAAACACTTGTGAGCTCTACACCGCCTCTTGGGCTGTGAGGATTTTTTTGAGTGCTCCAGATTATGTGAGACTGGGGCAGGGGGGTCTTTGGTTAGATGTCTTTTAGCAAGGTGTCTCTGGAAGGTACCTGTCATCCTCATCTAATCAGCATGGTACATGCTTAGAGTGGATGTGTCAGGCCTAGTTAGAGTTTGTTGTTTTGTTTAGGAATGGTTTTAAAGAATGTATTTTGTTATAACTGGGTATAGGTGTTTACTAGAGGATTTCTTTTTACACTGGACTTTAGTAGGGTTGAAGTATAAGTCGTAAAGGAGATTTCATGGTGCCTAAAAAGCTTACTGTGGAGCAGGTCATACAGCCTATTTAATTTTTTTTTCTTATTTTTTCTCTAGAAAATTTGGTGAGCGGCCTCCACCTAAACGACTTACTAGGTAAGCATTATGTTAGTCTTTCACCCAAACATTTTATAAAAGTGTTAGATCCTGTCATTTTGGAAGTTATATTAGGTGTTCTTTGCAAGAAGTTATTCACATAATGGTATCTAGATCATAAGCGTATTTCCACCCTCCCTTCCCCACATCTCCCCTTTTTCTTCCTTCAAAAAACAGGGTAAGAGGATACAGTTCAAAGGGAAAAATGAAACCTTTCAAGAATTAATATTGAGTATTATATAGTTAATATAACAAGGGTTACAATGTAAAGATAGTTTCCTATATCTAGCTTCATTAGCCAGTCACAATTTGTTGATCACAACTGGAACTTGAAAGATACTTAAATGCTTTTAGAAAAGAATTTTAAAACAAAGATATTATCCATTTTTAATGAGACTATAAATATTATATTCTAATTATGTAATTTTTTACGGTATGCATTTTAATTACACATGTTAAATTTAAAAGTGTTAGTCTTGAAAATGATTTTAAAAATTTCTAACCATCAGTGATTGTAAAATAAAAATAAGACATTCAGTTCCACAGTTACAGTCCTAGAGTTAATGCTACCCTGTGTCGTTAGTATCTTTCAAGAAAATCGTATGTGTGTATAAACATATACCTGTCTTTTTTCTTTTTAAAGTCTGGCATCATACTCTGCCATTGTTCTGTTAACTGTAGATCTTCTACCTTGTTCTCCTTAGTGTATCCATAGATTTTCCTTGTCTTCCTACTGCTCCTTATTTAATTCACACCGATAGCCACTTGGGTTATTTCCACATTATTACTATTATTAAAAAAGCTGTTTCACTCAAAGAATGACAGGGGCATGCCAGAAGTACACACAAAGGGAGCTAGTTTGAAGAGGCTTCTTTTAGCCAAATCATGGACACTTTGGTCATCAAAATAAATAATGATAGTAATAGATTAAAACCCATAAAATAAAAGGACAGTTTAGAAGTCTACACTGAGTTAAATAAATAATTCGATAAATGGGGGAGAGGAGATAGCTTTTCTTTACAGAAGAATTCCACCTAATAAGTGTAGAAGGAATCATGGAACTAGGAAAGCACATTTTGGCAACCGTTACAGTGATAATCGTTTCAGGCCAACATCATCAGTGAATTCTTAAACTACTGGTTTAAAGTCTGATGAGAAACAAAGTGTTTTTATAGTGTCTAAGCATATCTTCACAAAGTATGGTTAATTATAAAGTGAAAAGCAGTAACGTGACAGTGAAGAAACCTGGCAGATGCCACCTTAATTAAGCGTTCTAAATTAACATCACTAATAATGGACAACTAAGTATCATATGCATCCTGAGGACATACTATCACTTTTGTAGTGGTTCTTGCCAAAAATGCATAAGCTAAATCTAAGCATAAGGAAGCATCAGACAGACACAGATGGAAGGACATTTCTATAAAATAAACAGCATCTATTCTTCAAAATTTTCAAAATCACGAAAAACTAAGACTGAGGAGTACCAGAGTAAAGGAGACCAAAAAGACATGACAACTAAGTTAAACATGACAAATTCAACTGAACCTGGAGCAGGAACAAATTTTTCTTGTGCTCTAAAGCTGGAGTTGGCAAACGTTTTCTGTAATAGGCCAGATAATAAAAGTGTTAGGCTTTTTGGGGCACACTGAGTTTGTTTTGACTTTTCAGCTCTGTTCTTGCATCCCCAAATCAGCCATAGACAATATGTAAATGAATGGTGTGTCTGTGTTCCAGCTCAAATTAATTAAAAAAACAAACAAACTGAAGGCTATTCTGATTTGGCCTGAGGACAGCTGTTTCTCAATACTGCTCCATACTCCCACCCCCAATAAAGGACATTAGAGGGACAGTTGGAGACATATGAATAAAATCTATTACCAGTGATAATTGCATTGTGATTGTATAAGAGACTGTCTTTTTAGGAAATAAACACAAGTATCTTGGGAAAAAGGGACTTTATGTCTATAATGTGCTCTTAAATGGTTTTAAAAACAAAATATATAGGGCTTCCCTGGTGGCACAGTGGTTGAGAGTCTGCCTGCTGATGCAGGGGACACGGGTTCGTGCCCCGGTCCGGGAAGATCCCACATGCCGCGGAGCAGCTGGGCCCGTGAGCCATGGCCGCTGAGCCTGCGCGTCCGGAGCCTGTGCTCCGCAACGGGAGAGGCCACAACAGTGAGAGGCCCTCGTACCGCAAAAAAACCCCACAAAAACCCATAATATACAAATATGGTAAAATATTAACATTCGAGAGTCTGGGGGAAATGGGGACTAGGAATTGTTTGTGCTTTTGTAACTTTTCTGTATGCCTGAAATTCAAAATAAAAAATTTAAGGTGTATTTCAGATCAAGTGGGCTGGGAAAATATAACTTATCTCACAGGTCCATGTTAATGTATTTTCAATTATTTTTATATATCTTGAAATTCTAACTGGAATTGCTTAATTCACATATATAGGCATTTTGAAATTTAAAATTTAATAGATAAATATTTTAATTTCATTACCAGCAGCAATAGGTTCAAGTGACTCCTAACGATAAAATATTCATTCATTCATTCATTCATTCATTTAGGCTGTGTCGGGTCTTTTTTTTTTTTTTTTTTTTTTTTTTTTTCGCGGGCCTCTCACTGTCGTGGCCTCTCCTGTTGCGGAGCACAGACTCCGGACGCGCAGGCTCAGCGGCCATGGCTCACGGACCCAGCCGCTCCGCGGCATGTGGGATCTTCCCGGACCGGGGCACGAACCCGTGTCCCCTGCATCGGAAGGCGGACTCTCAACCACTGCGCCACCAGGGAAGCCCTGTGTCGGGTCTTAGTTGTGGCACGCAGGATCTTCGTTGAGGCATGCGGGATCTTTTGTCGTGGCACACGGGCTTCTCTCTAGTTGTGGCGTGCAGGTCTTCTCTTTTCTAGTTGTGGCACACAGGCTCCAGGGCGCATGGGCTCTGTAGTTGTGGCACATGTGGGCTCTGTAGTTTGTGGCACGCAGGCTCTCTGGTTGAGGCGCGTGAGCTCAGTAGTTGTGGCACGTGGGCTTAGTTGCCCCACGGCATGTGGATTGAACCCATGTCCCCTGCATTGGAAGGTGGATTCTTTTTTTTTTTTTTTTTTGGCGTTTTAAAAGTGGTTTGTTAATTTCTGCTTTATAACAGAGTGAATCTGTTATACATATACATATGTTCCCATATCTCTTCCCTCTTGCGTCTCCCTCCCTCCCACCCTCCCTATCCCACCCCTCTAGGTGATCACAAAGCACCGAGCTGATCTCCCTGTGCTATGCTGATCTCCATGTGCTATGCGGCTGCTTCCCACTAGCTATCTGTTTTACGTTTGGTAGTGTATATATGTCCATGCCACTCTCTCACTTTGTCACAGCTTACCCTTCCCCCTCCCCATATCCTCAAGTCCATTCTGTAGTAGGTCTGTGTCTTTATTCCCGTCTTGCCCCTAGGTTCTTCATGAACTTTTTTTTTTTTTTTTCTTAGATTCCATATATATGTGTTAGCATACGGTGTTTGTTTTTCTCTTTCTGACTTACTTCACTCTGTATGACAGACTCTATGGAAGGTGGATTCTTTACCATTGGATCACCAGGGAAGTCCCTGATAAAATATATTTTGATGAATAGTTACCTGCATATATAAAATTTCCTTTCCTTTCCTTAAATATAAACAATAATATAGTTAGGTCCCATCTACTTTATCATGATTTTCCATTTACCCTTTAAGCAGTTTTCCCTGTTTGGAAAATGTTAGTAGCTTTTAGGACTTCTGCTTCTAGCCAAGATCGAGTAACAGGGACTAGAATTACTCTTCGGCCTAAAACAACTAAAAACCTGGACAAAATATATGAAACAGTGGTTTTCAAGATATTGAATGGCAGGCAAGAAAGGACAGTGATCCTTGAGAGACAGGAGACAAATGAGGTGAGCCCTACAATTGCCTCAGCTTAGTGCCTGGAGAAAGTTTCCAGTACATGATGTAGGGAAGGGGAATCCAGGTGGAGCCTAGTAAGCACCATGAGTTGTGGAGGTAGAGCTGGGACTATAAGGAGGCTAAGGTGGCCAGAACTCTTAGGGCAGAGAACTGGAGAGGAAAGAGCTATGCAGAGTTCCAGAGATCTACAGAGGGTCCTCTCTAGTCTTAAGCTGAGTATTGATTACCACCTGTGTGAGGAGACTACCGAAGGTTGGGAGGAAAAACAACCTAAACAATTAGAGGAAAGAATTCCTAGAGCTCCCTCAATACTATGAATTGTGCCTGTTCCCAATAGCCAAAGTGGAAAAAAATCTCATAATTCACAGCGCATCAACAAGAGTACTCAGAAGGGTTTTGTTTCAGTAGTGGTACAAAATTAGGCCTAGGCTAAATGCTGCTCTGGTTTCACCTAACAAAACTTAAAAGCAAGGTTGAAAGGATAAAACTTTTTCTAAGTAACTGTGTCCTAAAACAAAGCTCAAGAATATTTAAAGGAATAAAAAATATGCAGCACTCAAAAAGGTGATGAAATTCATTGTGTCTTAACATCTAATCAAAATAACCAATTGTAAAAAGAAGTAGGGAAAATATAATTCATAATAAGAAAAATCAGTCAAAACCATCCCAGAAATGATACGGATGATAAAATTAGACAAAGACATTAAAACAGTTATTACATTTGTCTTCTTTATGTTTAAGAAGCTAAGATCACCTAGAGACTGTCATGTAGAGTGAAGTAAGTCAGAGAGAGAAAAACAAATACAGTATGCTAACACATATATATGGAATCGAAAAAAAAAAGTGGTTCTGAAGAACCTAGGGGCAGGACAGGAATAAAGACACAGACATAGAGAATGGACTTGAGGACATGGGGAGGGGGAAGGGTAAGCTGGGACGAAGTGAGAGAGTAACATTGACATATATACACTACCAAATGTAAAATAAATAGTGGGAAGCAGATGCATAGCACAGGGAGATCAGCTTGGTGCTTTGTGTCCACCTAGAGGGGTGGGGTAGGGAGGGTGGGAGGGAGACGCAAGAGGGAGGGGATATGGGGATATATGTATATGTATAGCTGATTCACTTTGTTATAAAGCAGAAACTAACACACCATTGTAAAACAATTATATTCCAATAAAGATGTTTAAAAAAAAAAGAAGCTAAGACCAGGAGTGTATAAAATTTTTGTTAAAGGGTAAAATGGTAGGTATTTTTGTGACCCAAACAGCCTCTGTTGTAACTACTTAACTCTGTTGTAGCACAAAAGCAGCCTCAGACAATGTGTAAACCAATGGACATTTCTGTATACTGGAGTATAACTTTATTTCTAAAATAGGCGGTGGATTGTGTTCGACATGCAGGCTGTAATTGTAGATCCCTGAGCTAGAGGAGAGGTTGAACAACTTAAGTAGAGGACCTGGAAGATAAAAAAGGGAAGATCAAAAGCAAATTCTAGAGATGAAAACTAAAGTATTTAAATGAAAAAATACACTTGGTGGGATTAATCACAGATATACACTGTTGAAGAAGAGATTAGCAAACTTGAAGGCATACCAATAGAAACTATCCAAAATGAAGCACACAGAGAAAATATCGGGAAAAAAAAAGATCATTAATGGGCTGTGGTTTATTTTCAAATACACCAATATACATGTTATTGGAGTCATTTAAGGGGAAGGTATGACTAAAAGAATATATGAAGACATAATGGCTGAAAATTTTCTAAATTTGGTGAAAACTATAAAACCACAGTTCCAAGAAACTCAGTGAATCCCAAGTGCAAAAACTATCATTTTTTTTTAAACCACATCATCATCAAATTGCTTGAAGTCAGTGATAAAGAGAAAATGTTAAACGCAACAGAGAAAAAAAGATAAATTATATACAGAGGAAAAAAAGATATAGATAAGGATGACAGAGGTTTCTCATCTGAAACCTTGTTAGGGAGAAGACAGTGGAACAAGAGCTTTAAAGTACTCAAGGGGGAAAAATATGGCAACCTAGAATTCTATACCTAGCAAAGGCAAAATAAAGACATTTTTAGACATAAGAAACTGAAAAGGAATTAATCATAAACAGGCCTGAGCTACAAAAAATGTTAAAGAAATCCTTCATGCAGAAGGATAATCATATCAAATAGAAATCTGTTTCTGTATAAATTACTAGCATCAAGAATGAGAAAGGTAATATCACTATAGATTCTACAGATATTTAAAGGATAACAAGCAAATATTAGAAATAACTTTCTGCCGATAAATTCAACAACTTTTGAAGAGATACACAAATTCCTTGAAACAGGCAAGCTACCAAAGCTTACTCAGGAAGAAACAGATAGATAACCTGAATAACCCTATATCTAAAGAAATTGAACTTGTAATTCTAAACCTTCCACATAGAAAGTTCCAGGCTTAGATGATTTTGCTATTGAATTCTACCAGACATTTAAGAAATACATCATGCCAGTTCTATACATACTCTTCCAGAAAACTGGAAAGCAGGACATTTCCCAGTTCATTCGGTTAGGACAGTGATGCCCTGTTACTAAAAGCAGACAAAGACATTAAAATAAAATAAAATTGTGGACTTATATTCCTTATGAGCACAGATATAAAATGTTTTAACAGTTTTTCAAAATTAATCCAACAGTATTTTTTTTTGATCTGTTTATTTCTTTTTTAAATTTTATTTTTATTTTTGGCTGCATTGGGTCTTCATTGCTGTGCGCAGGATTTCCCTAATTTCGGCGAGCGGGGGCTACTCTTCGTTGTGGTGCATGGACTTCTCATTGCGGTGGCTTCTCTTGTTGTGGAGCAGGGGCTCTAGGCGTGTGGGCTTCAGTAGTTGTGGCTCACGGTCTCTAGAGCACAGGTTCAGTAGTTGTGGCGCATGGGCTTAATTGCTCCATGGCATGTGGGATCTTCCTGGACCAGAGCTCGAACCCGTGTCCCCTGCATTGGCAGGTGGATTCTTAACCACTGAACCACCAGGGAAGTCCCCCAACAATATATTAAAAGGATGATACATCGTGATCTAATGAGATTTATGTCAGAAATGGAAATCAATCAATGTCATTTTAATACATTAACAAAAAAGGAAAATCATTTGGTCATCTCAGGGATTTAGAAAAAGCTTTTGACATTTCATTCTTCATCATAATTTTCATCAATCTAGGAATAGAAGGGAATTTCCTCATTATGATAAAGGTTACCTATAAACAAACTACATTTAACACCATACTTGTGAAAGACTGAATGTTTTCCCTCAAGATCAGGAACAATGCAGGGGTGTCCACTTTTAACCACTTCCATTTAACATTGTACTTGAGGTTCTAATTAGTACGGGTAAGGCCAGAAAAAGAAAGGCATCTAAATTGTAAAGAAGTAAAACTGACTTTATTTGTAGACATCAGTATTATCTCTATGGAATCTTCCAAAAAAAAAAAAGTTATTAGAACTAATAGGTGAGTTTAACAAGGTGGTAGGCTACACAGTCAACGTATAAAGCATACAAAAATGAATTGTGTTTTTTATGCTAGTAATGAACAGTGGGAAATTGAAATTTAAAAAACAGTAGCATCAAAAAATATGTGATTCTTAGGGGAAAATATCTGACACATGATGTGCAAAAACTATGTACTGAAAACTACAAAACATTGCTGAAAAGTCCTAAATAAATGTTCTTTGAGCAGAAGACTCAATAGTGTCAGTTCTTCCCAAATTCATCTATGGATTCAACATAATCCCAATCAAAATCCCAATGGGCTTTTTTATAGCAGTTGACAAGCTGTTTTTGAAATTTATGATGCAAATGCAAATGTCTTAGACTAGCCAGAACAACCTTGAAAAAGGGCAGTAAGAACTTAACACTACCTGATTTCAAAGCTTGTTAGATAGCTACAGTAACCAAGGATGGTATTGGTTTAAAGATAGCAAGTAGATCATTGCGACAGAATAGTGGCCAGAAATTGTTCTTGAGATAAGTTTTTCAGTCAAGGTACAAAGGCAGTTTAGTCAGCTAAAGGGTTTTTAACAAAGGATTCTGGAACAGTTGGATAACCATATGCACCCACCACTTACATAACATAAAATAACTATGATTCATACCTGGAACCATATACAAAAATTAGATCAAAATAGACCTAAATGTAAAATGTCAAATTATACAGCTTTTAGACGAAAACAGGAAAGACACACAAATTTTCTAGAGGGACTTCAGTCACATCAATGTAGAACTCAGTCTCCTTGGAAAGAAAAAGAAGACACTCTGGCTTCACAAATGGTGGGGAAATAGAAGGGAACTGGCGACTGTTTGCACTGTCTGTAGTTGTATACAGAACATGATCAAGGATGTTACACTGGACTTCTGTTATGAGGTCTGTATATGCTCAGTTCCCCATCAATGTTGATATTCAGGAGAATGGTTCTCTTGTTGAAATCCAAAATTTTGGGGGTGAAAAATACATCCTCAGGGTTTGGATGAGGCCAGGCGTTGCCTCAGTATCAGGTCCAGAAAGATGAGTTGATTCTTGAAGGAAACGACATTGAACTTGTGTCGAATTTAGCTGCTTTGATTCAGCAAGCCCCAACAGTTAAAAACAAGGATATCAGAAAATTTTTGGATGGTATCTATGTTTCTGGAAAAAGAAACAGTTCAGCAGGCTGATGAATAATACTTGAGTGGTCTGGCTACAGAAACAGCAAGATGCCAGATGATTCTTCGGACTCATTTGTGATATTTTAAAGATGCAATAAAAGCTCTTTTGATTTGGGGGAAAAAAGTCACAAATTTTTTTGTTTTCTGTTGCATGTAAAAGTTATGTTTACGCTATAATGTAATAGCGTTATGTCTAATGCAATAGCATTATGTCTGGGGGAAAAAAGTACTTACCTTAATTAAAAAATAATGCTGTTGGGAAAATGGTGCTGAAAGACTTGCTTGATGCAGGGTTGCCACAGACCTCCAATTTGTTAAAAAAGAAAAAAGACTATCTGTGAAGTGCAATAAAGTGAAGCGCAATAAAATGGTACTTAAGAAGTTAAAACTCCCCTACCATATGGCCTAGCCATTTCATTCTTACATATTCAGTTACGAAGAATGGAAACGTATTAATACAAAGACCTGAATACAGATGTTTGTGGAAGTGTTAGTTATAATAGCCATATAGGTATAACTCAAATACCCACCAACACGTGAATGGACCAACAAATCGTGGTATATTCTCCAATGGCTTTCTATTTAGCAATGAAAAGGAATGAACTATTGATACATGCAACAACATAGAGGAATCTTAGGATAATTATGTCCAATTTTCTAAAGAAGTCAGGAGAAAGTACAATTTTATATAAAATTGTAGAAAATGCAAACTAATCTATAATAACAGTAGATCAGTGGTTTCTTGGGGTTGGGGAGAGACAGAAACTGGGAATGATGACTGTCTTTCTGGATTGTGCTGATGGTGTATACATATGCCAAAACCTAGCAAATTGTACACTTGAAAATAAATGCATTTTTCTGTATTTCAATTAAACCTCAGTAAAGCTGTAAAAAATGTTAGTAGCATTTTACCCTTTAAAAATACCATAAAAGAAATTAGTGTGTCTTCTAGGGGAGAATTTAGGTAAGCTTTATTTCTGTTTAAATCTCTTAAAGAGGGCAAACTTAGATTTTTTACTCTTTATTATCAAAGCTAGTATAAAGCAATTTAGTAAAACAGTTTGAATAAAACAGAAAATTGGAATGTAAAATCAATTCCCAATTCTGTGATAAAAATTTAACTTTAATTTCAAAAGTCAGGACATTTTCCCTTCTGACAGTATAGCAAGTTTAGGTCCCATCGGCTCTTTTTCACCATATTTTCTCATTTCTCCTTTAAAGAGTTTTCCATTTTAGGAAAATTTTAGGGTCTTGTATTTGATCAAAAATAATTTAGGGCTTCCCTGGTGGCGCAGTGGTTAAGAATCCACCTGCCAGGGCAGGGGACACGGGTTCGAGCCCTGGTCCGAGAAGATCACACATGCTGCGAAACAGCTAAGCCCGTGCGCCACAACTGCTGATCCTGTGCCCCAGAGCCTGCGAGCCACAACTCCCGAAGCTTGGGTGCCTAGAGCCTGTGCTCTGCGACGGGAGAGGCCACCACGATGAGAGGCCCGCACACCACAGTGGAGAGTGGCCCCCACTGTCCACAACTAGACAAAGCCCGTGCACAGCAACAAAGACCCAACACAGCCATAAATGAACGAATGAATGAATAAATAAGGAATTTTATATCGCTTTTCGTTGGGGTGTATGGAGGTTGGACACTTCAATTCAGAGAGGGTTTCTTTCCCTTAAAAAAAATCTCTTAAACCTACCCTATTCTATCCTAACCCCCATCTTCCAACTTAAACAACAGTGAAAAAGTGTGTTGTTATTTAGAGGATGATCTTTTAGATAGTGTTCTAAAAACACAGTTTTTCTGACACAGTTAAACAAAATTTTTTAAAATAAATTTATTTATGTTTGGCTGTTTGGGGTCTTTGTTGCTGTGTGTGGGCTTTCTGTAGTTGCGGCGAGCGGGGGTTACTCTTTGTTGCGGTGCGTGGGCTTCTCATTGCGGTGGCTTCTCTTTGTTGTGGAGCATGGGCTCTAGGTGCATGGGCTTCAGGAGTTGTGGCTCGCAGGCTCAGTAGCTGTGGCACACGGGCTTAATTGCCCTGCAGCATGTGGGATCTTCCTGGACCAGGGATCAAACCTGTGTCCCATGCATTGGCAGGCGGATTCTTCACCACTGCACCACCAGGGAAATTCCAGTTTTGCAACTTTTCTTTTAAAATCATTTTATTTTTTATTGCTTACGAAGGGGTCAGCAAATGTTTTCTGTAAAGAGCCAAGTAGTACATATTTTAGGCTTTGAGGTCTGCATACTATCTCTGTTGCATAGACTCCTGTTCTTTTTTACAACCCTTTAAAAATGTAAAAGGCATTCTTAGCTCCTAGAGAGTACAAAAACAGGCTGCTAGTGTGGTTTGCTGACCTGTGGCCTGTAGTAGTATTCAGTATACTGAATACTACTCAAAGTATACACTGCAGCTCTCTAAAATGTTTGCAGGTACAGAGGTGTGTGTATGGAATTACTTTGGGCACACTTGATACAGCAAAACTAGGTTTCTTTACCAGAAGACAGTTCACATTGGAACCTTTATTATTTGGATTTTACAAGTGACAAAATTCCAATTTGAGTAATACAGGGACTGATCCTATCTGTAAGGATGGCTGTCTGGACTTTCCAAGTTTGTGGGCCACTTCATTCCTTGAGTAGTTGGGACTGGCTATGTTTAGCTCCCAGCTCAAATGCTTTCCCCCCAGCCCCCAACGTGTGCACGCACATGTACATCTGGTTTAAATCACTTATGTGCCCCTTGGCCTAATCATGGCGGCGTACATGAATGTGGTGAGGAAGTAAGGGTTCTATTTTCAGAAGAATAGGGGTTAACACTGTTAAGGATGTTCTTTTTTGTGAATTTTGTTTGCGATATTAAAAAAAAAAAAAAAGACGTTTATAAAGGAAAAAAGAGCCAGAAGTTTGACGAAGATGGTGATAGTTTAAACATGTCAAACTAGAATGGCATTTGCCATGCTTTCATGTGAGTAAAAATACTGGTAAAATTTTCTGATTTTCTAAACGTTTAAGCTAATGTGTTTTAAGTGAGTAAACTCTTTCAAAAATAGTTGCTCCATGGTGTTCTTCAAATAATTGTTAATTGGCTTTCATTCAGAATGAATATTTTATAAGGAATTATTAAATGAAATAACAAAGAATACATAAGCTTCAAAACTTGTTAGATAGTAACTGTTACAACAAATTATGAGTTTTAGCTTTGTTGTTACTGTTTTTTAACAATTCAGTAATACAAAGTAGTAATTCTACTGGTAACGTTTTTACAGCACCTATATTATGTTTTCAAATGACAAAATTTCCCTCATTCTTTCTTAAAAAGACTGAGTGATTTTCTCAACTTACTGTTGGAACATTTTTGGTTTTCTTTAATCCACTGGTTTTCAACCCAGGTGACCTCCCCCTTTACCCCTCTGACGTTTGGCAATATCTGGAGACATTTTTGGTTGTCACAACTGTAGGAAAGGTGCTATTGGTTTCTTATGGGTAGAAGTTAGAGATGTTGCTAAACACCTTCCAATGCACAGCACAGCTCCTTCAGGACAAAGAATTGTTTAGCCCAGGATGTCAACACTGCTGAAATTGAAACCCTATTCAATTAACCAAACCTTAGACTAAATGAAGAGCACATGGGCTGTCATTCCATGGTCTTTACTTTTTAATTGTGTTTCTTTTGAGTATATTGCCTATATCTTTTTTAATGGCTCCTTAAGGTGCACAACAAAACTGTCAACCTTTAACTGCCAGATAACATAATTTTAATGTTTGATATTCTATTAACAAAGGAAAATTTTTTCTTGTTGAAAGAAGTTATTTGGCAAATTACTACTACAGGACAACTATTATTAATGGTTACTTAAGGTTCTAATTGCTTTTTTCAAGAATTTGTATTATAAATATGAAGGGAAAAGACAAGGAAAACTAGAGCTGTCATCTTGTATTCATCATAAATACCTTGAGATCTGTAATCTTTTGTTGTAATCATTATTGTGAACAGTTCAGCTAGCACGATAACCAGTGCCTGGGATGTAATAGGTTCTCAATAAATCTTTAATGGGAAGATGTATAAAAGTGCAGCTTACCTATTATGCTTGCAAAAACTTGTGCCTTGCAAGTCAGGTGAGACACCTGATGATTTACCTCCAGGTCATTTTCAAGTTTGCCCTTAAACTTCAGTGTAAGTCTTCCGACCTCCATCTTCCCCTCCCTCCTGCCACTGTTCTCAGAAAATAATAGGTAGAGTTTACTGACACTGGATATTTGTCAGTTTGTGGGGGTACTTAATTTAAAATATTTTTCACAATATGAGCTATTACTGTCTTTTAAAAAAAAAAAAAAAACAGGTGAGAAAACTCAGGCTTAGTCATTGACAGGCGTCAAGAGTCAGACCTCTCCCTGTTTGTTTCATACCAAAGCTGTGCTCATAATACCAGTGCAAAAGTATCTGATAGTATTAATTTTGTCCTCCAAAGCCAGACTGCCTAAATTTGAATCCTGGGACTTCAGTATCATCTTGGGAAAGTTACTTAACCCCTCCTCCATTTCTAAAATGTACCTAATAGTGTGTCTTAAAGGCTTTGCATACTCTTTGGGAAGACAAGGAAAAAAGACATGAAATGTGACCAACATATTAAGTAATTGCTAAATGATAAAATAGAGACTGTAAATGCAAATAGAATTCAGCGTGGGGAAATATATTTAAAATGGAAATATATTTAAAATGGTTTCTTAAAATTTTTTTTTTCATAGCAACTTTTTATGCCAGTGACTGGGCTTCTGTGCCAGTTTTGTCAAGATATTGACCTTCTCCTGGCTTAGCTTTTGTTTTCTTATCTACCTTGAATGCTATGGTCAGTCACGTGACTTATTAACACCTCAAATCCCTTATTAATCGTTATCCTCTCCACGCTGCACTTCTTGTCCAGTACCCAGCAGGTTTGAGAATGTGCTGTCTCTATTCCCTTGGAATGTTAGTGGGACTTGACACTATCATTTATGGATTTCAACATTAGCCAGTCCTTCAATACCGATTTTCAATCATTGTACATAGTCAGCTGCTTTCTCCATTCCCTAGAGGGTATTTCCAGATAGTACCTATGGCTCTTTTCTTACTTGTTAGGCATCACAGTGGCCTCTCATTTTACAAATAACTTGTGAGGCTTTAGCTGGTGGCTGTTAGACTTCTTGCTAAAATTAAAGTGACCTTCACCTCTCCAGCATCTTACCTTTTGATTGTTCCCCTCTTTTGAGGTTGTCTCCTTCCATAGCATCTAATAGACAGTTTCAGTTCTACCCCTACCGGTTCTTCATTTCCTTTTATACATTTTCTTCTTGACTCTCCTATCACTGTGTTTTCTTTCTGGGAGACTTCATTGACTACCATGGCTTTATTTATGAACTGTGTATACCAATGAACCCTACTTTTCCAGCCCAGATCCCTCTCTGGAACTACAGATGGTTGTTTCCAACAACCTATTAAATACTTCCAGCTTGGAGTTCTGGGGCACTTCAGAGTTGACATTTGTCCAGTAGAACCTATTAACACTTGCTTCTCCTGAAACAAAAGACTTAAAACCTGTCTTCTCCTGTACTGTCTTCTATTACCTCTTTCTTGGTGTGTCAGCCTTTTTTCAAGTTTGTCTTTTCTCTATGCTTTCTAAAACCCCTTCTCTATTTCACCACTAGAATTAACTATAAAGGAAAATTAACTGTATGTTTAAAAGAAACCTCAAGATCTTGCATTGCCTTTTGTGTAGATTGAAAATCCACTTTCCACAGCATGGTGTTTTTCTATAATGGAGTGGAGATAAAATTAAATGATGATCTTTTCCTAACTCTCAAAGAGATGGATTTTTTTATTTTAAGTTTTTTCTAGGTGTCTTAAAATTTTTATTACCTGCTACCACTTTTATCACCATCTTATCATAGGGTGATATTTGAATTAGCTTAAACTTTTATACTTAGTATTTAAGTTTACAAATGTCAGATTTTCAAGGGATTTGATAGGCTTTTCACAATTTGACTGTACCCAACTTCTCAATTTTATTCACTGCCATGGCTCACTTTAGAATTTTAGAGAATTTGTTTCAGTTTCCTGAGTACCATTTATTAATTGCAAGACATTCACCATGGTATTAACAATACTTACCTTTTGGATTTTGAGGATTAAGTGAAATAATGCATTTATTCAGGGCCTGGCATATAGTAAACACTCCAGAAATCTTAGCTACTATTGTTTTTTGTGGCTGGTTTACTCCTCAGCCTGAATCTCTTGCTGTACCCAAATTTGCAGGGTCATTCCTGCTCATCCATACTTCTCTCCCTGGCCCTGGAATGCCTTACTCTTTCTTCCTCCCACTTACTGTGACTATTCCTTTTCCTTCAGAAGTTAGCTCTTCTAAGAAAATTTTCCTAGGAGTGGTCCTTTATCACCCCTCCCCTCCTTTACATAGGCACTCCCTATTGGAGCTCTTTGGTCATACCTCTATTTGGAACATAAATCTCATTACAATTTGTTTTCCAAACATTTTTTGCTGTCTTTACTGGACTTTGAGCTTTGTTACAGTGGTAAGGAATAACGTGCAATCTGTTGGATTCCAGTGTTACCATTCCTGCCTTGAGCCAAAAGGTTTTCAGTCACTAAACATAAACGCTGTCATCCCCACAACCACTCTATGTTATGTCAGCATTATTGTTATAATCAGATACAGAAACTCAAGCTAGATGAGGTTAAGAGATTTGCCCCAGGCCACTTAGTTTCAAAGTGCCAGAAGTCTAGAATTCCCCACGTTTAATAACTTACTACTATTCTGTAGCTATCCCCTATACATTTGTCTTTTACTTATAAATAAAAATAGCATTCACTTTATTAAAAGTTTCTTGATGATTGCCTTTGAAGCACTTTTGCTTTATTTTGTAATGTGTTAAACATCTCAAGAACTGGGATTCTACTGATTCAGAAATGTAAAGTTTGATCTGTGTAGACCTTGTGTTCTTCATACTCTATTATATTGCTTAGCAAAATAATTGGGTGAATATTTTTAAGACATTGAATTTTTTATACACTTGCATAGTAAATAGATAGTTGGAGTATTTTGTGCTTGAAATAATTAACATTGTATTTTTTCCAAAATTTAATTGTTTTTCACTAATTTGCATTAGCTTTTATTAACTTTATGTGTTTAGTAACATCCTTGAGAGTAATTATGTATCTGTATATAAATGGTAGCCCTTTCTTAGTCCTTTTGTAGGGTTATTACTTTAAGAACATGTAATAATAAATTTGTATGACCTAAGGATTTCTTATGGCTTTGTATTCAGTAAAAAATACTCATTCTAATAGCTGGAGGAGAGGGGCTAGTGGTGGTAGTGAATCAGATTATTAAATACAAAAGTATTGCATGCATTAATTTTATAAAGGGTTTAAAGCCTAATTAGCAGTGTACATAGTGATTCTAGTTATTCTCTAAGTTGTAATTGTGGTTTAATTGAGTTATATCATAAATTCCAAGAGCGAGGGACAGCTTCTTTCAAAGAACAAAGAATAGAGTTGAAGATGAGCAGTATATATTTCCCCATTGTATAATATTCTTTAAATTTAGTTCATGGGTTTGTTTTGCTTCATTGTTTTCATTTTTGGAGTTGTTTGTTTGAAACATATTCTTAAGTATTCTCATTATAGAGCATAGTAATACTCTAAATCTTACCCCTGTAATGGTGATATTTATATTTTATTTTAGGGAAGCTATGCGAAATTATTTAAAAGAGCGAGGGGATCAAACAGTACTTATTCTTCATGCAAAAGTTGCACAGAAGTCATATGGAAATGAAAAAAGGTAAGATTATTGTTTTTCTGGTAGATAATTAATGGCTAATAATGGCTATCATGAATTTGCAAGTGATGTATTAATATACAAGTAAGAGGATGGTTTCTATTGGGTTAATTTGCAAGTACAAAATGAAAAATGGGGGATTTATCTCTATTGAAGAGGGAGAAACAAAGTAAATTGTGGCTTATTTAGTAAAGATCTTCTGGTTAAATCCGTGATTTCACAAAATGAAATAATCCATAGTTTTTATTTGGGGCTGCATGGTGTTCTCTAAGTATTTCTGTGATACATTAGCTCATTCAAAAAGTAGCTTTCCTTTCGGTGGAAAATGTAGTTTTATAAAGAAATGTGACCCCAAAAGTACCATTTTAAAAAGAAAAAGGCTTAAACCCCCAAGTTGAATTATGCAGTGATTGTGAAGAAAAGTACTCCCAGCCCTCTCCACCCTGACCCTGTGCCTGTTCAGGTTAAAAAACCCAGCAAAGCTGAGCTGGTACTCATACCACATGAATGTGGCACTACAGAAATGACCTATAAATCAGATTAGCCAAAATTAAATTATAATAGGGATTTTAATATTTAGTGTTTGTCTTAGTATTTTTAAAATTTCAGCATTTTTGGTATATAATTGTGGATTTTTGTTATTTGTTTTTTCACTTGGTTCCTGGAATTTTCTTGTTAATAGTTTCTCAAGCCTTTGTCTTTCAGACAGCATTCTTGTGTTACGCATTTTGTAGACAAAGGCTGCTTATGGGGGAAGATGAAAGATTTTTTTGGATTCGCTAGAAAGGCACCAAAACTGAATTGGGAGAAGGAATGAAAACTCAGGTTTGGGTGTTGGATTGAAAGGAATGAGTGGAATCTTAGAATTTGTGAGATAAAGGAGATCTTAGCATATGCATAAGAGAAGGGAAAGGTAGTATATTAATTTACAGGCTGGAAGAATTTTAAATAGTCTCTTTCTCAAAGTCCTCTAAATCTGAGCTGAAAAAAAGGTGAAACTGTTTAGTTGATAATGTTATCCTCAAAGAGGATGAACAGCTGAAAACAGCATTGAGGACTCATACTGCCAAGTGTTCTTTTTTAGTTATTCAAGTTTACTAAATTTCTGATTACTTTACTAATGGAACTTAAATCATCTGATTTAGAGTTAAATGTGTGAAGAAGTTGGTACCTGCAGTTTGGGACAAAGAAACCAAATCGAGATAGTGACCCCTTTTTGCATGAAGTTGCTACTGGAAATTCAGGTGTTCTGTCTGCTCTTCCCCCCCTCCCCCCGCCAATAATGAAATCACGTGTATATAGGAGATTGTCTCCTTCCCCCCAACCAAGCAAAACAGCATAAGTCAATACCCTCATTACTTGAGATGGGTCTAAATGGTCAGCCTTGTATTTCATGGTGAATCTGAAGAAGGAACAGCTTCCCTTTAACCAGTCACGAGCTAGACATTGTTCTGGAAATGCCTTACAAATGTCTTTAAATTTTAATCCTCAGAATAATCTTGTAAAGTAGGCATGCTTTAATCCCCATTCTGTGAGTGAGGAAACTAAAGATCAGAGACTTTAAATATGCCCAGATTCACTTTAGTTAGGAGTTGATAAAAACCAGGATTAGAACTCCTGGGTCTGTAATTCCAAATTTCATATTTTTTTCATTTCCCTAATTTTCATAGCCTTGCATTTTATGTTTGAGTGTTAATTATCTACAGCAGGCTTGAAGATGGAAAAGGTACCTGAAGAACCTAAAGACGTCTAAAAAACACAAACTTTGTAAACTTCACTTTGTCTGGGATTCTCTTTTTACCATTAGCAGAGTGAGATTGGGCTGGATCTAATGAAGATAGGAAAACATATGTTCATTGTATAAGCTGCCAACCTGGGCAGTGTTGCTCAGTTTAATACAATTGGATTCATTTATTAACTCATTTATTCTTTATTTCTCACAACCTGTAAGGTTCCAGGTACTGTGCAAAAGCATCTTGGATGGGAATTTTAAAAGTCACTAAGTCATTTAAATACTTCGGTGGATAACAGAGGCCCAGTGCAGATAACAGAAGGGGAAGAGCTACTCAAAAGATTAGTCCAGATAAGGTTCCTGTTTGTTAGTCACTGTTAAAAATACAAAGCTATAGTGGTTTATCAAGTTAAAATAGGTGATTTAATGGTTAACTGTTATTATGGTTGCCCTTATTTTCAATTTCTTTCTATTATTTGGGGTATAGCCTGGTGGGTCTAAAACCCCAGTCAGAGGAAAGCGCAAAGAATCTAAGCTTCTGACTCCAAAGACTGAAAAAAAAAAGATGAAAAAGCCAGAGTAACTACTTTCTATGTTTATTGTATTATTAAAATTTCCAGAAGAGACATACACTAGTTTCACAGTAAAGGTAAAAACCTATTAAAATTACTTGATTTTAAAAAGGCATTAGTCATCAGGGGCTGCTAACACAGGTCAGCCTCCTGGATAACTGGCAGGGCTCTTACTGGAAGAGTTCTTTTCCCTTACTCCTTAGTGGAGTGCAGCGGAAAGAGGAAGATCTGCTTTCTTTCTTGCATTAGGCATGAGGTAACCTGGGGACATGACCACAGTCATCTTGGCTTACAAAATAACTCCAGTGAATGACGCTAGAAATATTGGGGTAGGAAGTTTTATCCTAAAATCTTAAATCATTCTCAGGATTCACTTTTGTACCTAATGATGATTATTTATTTGCATAACATATTTGGTATCCCACTTAGTATGTTAGTGGCTAGTTTTACTTTTTAATCGAAGAAGGTCTTTTCAAATTGAAAAATAAACTTAAAGAAAAAATTATTTTGTCTAGAGGCAAATTTCTATTAAAGATATGGAAATGCCAGTAGACATATTAACATTTCTTCAACTTTGTGTTAGGGGAAGTATGAATAATCATCAAAGGATAATGATTCTGCCAAAATAAAAAAATGTAAATGATGTGTTTGGATTTTGTCTAATCTTATATATTGCGCTAAATAAAAAGGTTTCTTTGAATCTGTAAGGTATTTTCCAGACCTCATCTCAGGATATGAGGAAAAACTTGTTGAATCACTCTCTGAAAATAAAGCCTGACTGTTGAACTAGGAAATGAATGAAATCATAAATGTGTGCATATCGCCACCAAGTGGCAAATAAAAGCATTGTTTGTCATAGTTGCTTAGATTAGAAAATAAAGGCACATTGTTTCATAAAGTGTCCTTTTATAGCAGCTGTTAAACTCCAAAAGCTAGCCACTTGGTCAGACTTTTCACTGAATGTTTGGTACATATTGACCAGCTGTCCAAATTCAAAGAATCATCGATTCACATACACCTTATAAAGGTGTATGTTAATTTTTCTTTTGTTAATTAGGTGGCATTTTTTCCTTACCCTCCTCCCTTTAATTTCCTTTCATTTGTCTGTAAATTTTTTTGTATTGATGCTTATCTTCTATTTGATTATTATATTACTACTGAAGTTTCTGGAAATGAAGATTTGATTCATTAGCTGATTTTTAGGGAGTGACAATATTGGGATGTTTAAAATATGATTTCATCATCACATGGTAGAAATAATCTTAATGTTTATATTGGATTTGCAATTTTCTTGCATCACAGCTTTCTTGAATAGTTGTAGAGTTGATATAAAAATAAGGCTAGTTCAGAGGCAGTTGAAGAATCTTCATTTTTCTTACATTTATTACAAGATTGGAAAGCACTTTCAATATAGAACCTAGGTCAGTGTTTTGAGTGGTAAAGAATTTCTTGTCAACCTGTCTGATTTTTATGCCCTGTTGGTTTCATGCCATTTTATCACAGTACTCTTGAGAAAACCAGCACTACATTTGGTACACTATAGTAAAACAAAGCTTTTCGAATTTTATAGCTGATATACCAACTTACTAAGGAGGCTTAACATCTGTCAATAAAATACTAATAGTAGACAAGCTTCCAAAATTGATGCCTTCTCAACTTCCTGATAGTGTGCCAGCTAGATATTTGAATCTGTGCCATGGTAAGTATTGGGTGGTTCCCAGCATTAGAGGCCAGAAAGATCCGTGGTGCAGACTTGAACTGAGCCAACTCCTGAACTAGCCCAGCTAATCCAGGCATCCCTCCAAACTTGGAGTGACCTGGAACTGAGCCCACTGCCTCGGCTGTGACCTCTATGTCCATGGTGACAGAGAGTATGCAGGAACAAAGGCTGCTCTGATTCCTTTCTGTTGGTTTAGATACATATGAGAAGACCCCAGAAGATTTTCATCCTAACTCAGCCTGACCCCTTCGACCTGCTAGGTCTACTTCCCCATTACTCCAGCTTCATCTCCTGTTGTTCTCATCTCTGCTCCAGCCACGCTGGTCTGTTGTTTCTCCGCCATCCATTGTAGTCCTTTCTACTTTGGAGCCATTGCACTTGCTATTTATTCCTTCTTCTGAAATGCTCTTACCCTAGAAACCCATGGCTTTAGGTCATGACTTAAAGTCATCTTCTTAAATAGGCTTTCTCTGGCCACCCAGGTCTTCTACATTTTTAAGTACCCCTTCCCTGCTTTATTATTTTCCCTCAGTAGTTACCATCAGCTAACAGAGTATATATGTTATTTTAGTCATCTAGCTTTTTAAAATTGTCTTTCTTATTAGACTCTGAGTTCCATTAGGACAAGAATTTTTGTTTGTTTTAACTACTAATATATTCCCAGTATCTAGTATAGACTAGGGGTGTAATAAATTTTTGTGAATTAATGAAAATTAAATAAACCCAGCTCACTTCCTATAAATTGTATGTAGATTGCCTCTAAAGTAGTCTTTGGTAGAGTTGAGCAAAAAGTAGGTGCCATGTATTTTGATTCAATTCAGTCAGTATTGTAGTAGGTGCTGAGGGGGAAGCAAACAAGTAGACACTACTCTACTACCTTTATTTAATTTATTTTTTAATTAATTTTTATTGGAGTATAGTTGCTTTACAGTGTTATTAGTTTCTACTGTACAGGAAAATGAATCAGTTATATGTATACATATATCTACTCTTTCTTAGATTTCCTTCCCATTTAGGTAACCACAGGTCACTGAGTAGAGTTCCCTGTGCTACACAGTAGATTCTCATTAGTATACATAGTAGTATATATATGTTGACCCCAGCCTCCCAATTTACTACCTTTAGGGTGGCCTGAAAGCTAAATCCAGCATGATGGTATCTGTGTGTATGTATGTACACACACATGCCTGTGTACAGTTCTTTAGTTTTTTATTTTTTTAAGTCTGTACATTGTTGGCCTAAAAAGTGTTAAAAGGCATAAATTATTTGCAAAATTTTAAAATTAGGAATTTCATGTAAAACTTGATTTCAGGCAACTATTGGAAAGTTGGAGGATGTGGCCAGCACTAGGCCTCCACGCCCATAGTTCAGCCCTGTGAGTGGGTGGGTGAGTGTATACTCACATGCTTGCTGATCCCAATTGTTTCCTTGTCATCAGAGCCACACAGCATTGGCTGATGCTCTTTGCAGTTAAGCTCTTTTTTTTTTTTCTTTCAGTGGGCTTAAAAGATTAAGAAAGAAATTTCTATGCTTATAGCTGTACAAAAAGTTGGAATTACCATGAGGGCTGTGTGTTTCAAGAAAGAAGGGAGGGAACCTACTTCTTTGGGTAATTGAGGGATATTTCTACTTATTTATTGTACAGCTGGCCCACCCATTTATATTGCTTACCTGGCTGCTATTTGAATTTACTTGGCTACTATTTGAGTAGGTATTTGAGTTTTCAGGCCCCTTGACGAGACATGACATAAATGTTTTTTAAACTTTATTTTATTTATTTATTTATTAAATTTTTAGCTGCATTGGTTCTTCGTTGCTGCGCACAGGCGGCTTTCCCTAGTTGCGGTGAGCGGGGGCTACTCTTCATTGCGGTGCGAGGGCTTCTCATTGCAGATGGCTTCTCTTTGTTGTGGAGCACGGGCTTCGCACAGGCTTAATTGCTCCGCGGCATGTGGGATCTTCCTGGACCAGGGATCAAACCCGTGTCCCCTGCATTGGCAGGTGGATTCTTAACCACTGCGCCACTAGGGAAGTCCCGACATAAATGTTTTAAAGTATGTGTAAGTCAGTGTGTGATTGAGCAAAGGAATTACACCCTACACAAGGACTGGATTGATGGTCTGAACTATGTAAAATGTGGGGCCTGCCTGAGCTGGGATTTTGAAGTAGATATTTTGTAATTACTAAGAGAAGATTATAAGGAAATTATTCTAGGTGGGAAGAATTTGTGAGGATGGGTTTTTGGCAACTAGCGAAACAAATCTCTTGGTTGTCTGTGAGTTGAAAGGATACAGTATATTTTTCTTTCAGTCATCCACATACAGCAGGTGTTCAGGATGTAAGATATATAGTAATCCAATGATTCATTTTGCTTTCAATTCTTTTACTTAGTTGTATTAGTATTTCGAAATTTTCTACTTTGGGCATTGCTCTAATTCTGTTTTCCAGGTTAATTACCAAATGAAGTTAAGAGTAATATCCATACCAAGAATGTCATTAATTAATGATACATCATTTTGAGTAGACGTTAATCAGTAACTGCAGATTCTGTGATGGTATACCATGTTTTGTATATGTTAGAGTACTTTGGATTTGTTGAACTGCAGTAGTTCAAAACTCTGAGCTATGTGAAAAGAGACGTTCCCTGCTCTAAAAAATATCTAGGCTAAGTGAATGCATAACATCAATATAGATGAACCTTACCTGAACAAATGGAAGTGGAAGTCTTGATTTCTGTGCTGTGGATATGATTATTTGCATTACAAAAGACTTCACCAAAATGTTTCATTAGGAGCTAACTTTGTGCAGTTCAGCATGATTTTGTATTCATGTGTTTAAGAAAAGGAAATGCTTTCTTGAATGTAATTGCATTGTGTTTTTTCCCCCTCATTGTTTCAGGTTCTTTTGCCCTCCTCCTTGTGTATATCTTATGGGCAGTGGATGGAAGAAAAAAAAAGAACAAATGGAACGCGATGGTTGTTCTGAACAAGAGTCTCAACCGTGTGCATTTATTGGAATAGGAAATAGTGACCAAGAAATGCAGCAGCTGAACTTGGAAGGAAAGGTAAAGAGAACCATGGTACCAGAATGCAATTTTCTTACTTGTTTTTGTAGTGGTGATTTTTTTTTTTCCTTTTATGGCTATTGGTAGCACTCTTTTGAATATATAAATCAGAACCAGAAATAAACTTCTCAAGTAGCTGTGGTTTAGTCGTGATTGATGGAGCTTGAGCTGTTGACATCTAAAGGTGGCACACAATAAGCTTCCTCAGCTTGCTAGCAGTTTTAGCAGGCTGTGAATCAGATTTCTGTTGGGTGCCAGTATAGGAGGCTAATTGCTCATCCATCTGACAGGGGCATGATAGTCAAACAACAATGAAAATACATAGTTCAATAATGTTTTATTCTACTCATTTAATCTTAGTCTTACACTAGAAACAAAGTATTATGGGTTATAAACATCATAAATGTTTTACTTAGCTTCAGTGTAGAACAGAAATATGCTGTGTAGACAGGAACAGCCATGATTACCTTTACTCAAACTTTTAGGTATTTTCTTTGATTACTTTACTAGGGAATAAAATTTATGAGTTAGTTTTACTAATTGTATTTTATCGATTTAGAAAGCAGTTATTTCAGTCTGTACCTTTAGTTTTCAAAAGTAGTTCTTCAGTGACTTAGCATTAGTTATTACTTTGTTTTCTCTTGATATTAAAATTTGAAAAATGGTTATTTCTGATTTCAGTGACTACATGAATGTCTTTTAAAGTACTGCATAAATAGGTGTTTTCTCATTCAGTAAGTCTTTGTTGAATGTCTTAGTGTTTGCTGTATTGTAGCCGACACTAAGAATGGGAGTTTGGAGGGCAAGGTTGAGGGTGGTGAGCTAGTGGATTTGTACTTTCATTCAATTTTAGTCATTTTACAGATAATGAGCACTGAGAATAAGGAGCCTCAACCTCCTTCAAATTTGAGTATGTTTATGTCATTTGTATCTTTATATTTTTATCATTAAGGCTTGTCAACTATGTATTTTAAATTAGGTTTGGGATAAAACTTACTACAGTAAAGGTTGTTTCATCTTAAAATAGAGCAGTGTAAAATATTTCTGAATTATGACCCTTGAGCCAAGGTAAAAGATATATTTAAGTAGTGGGTTGAACAAATAGGCCTTAGTCATGTCTCATCTATTTTTCTGTTATATAGAAAGTCTTAGTGATATGTCTCTAAGCTGTACATCTAGACATTTGGAACTGTGAATGGTAATTAGATCAGATAGGTAGTAAGAAGCCAGGGATTCTAGCTACCATTGTATATAATTGTGTCAATTGAACTTCATTGCTTGCTTTAACACTTCCAGCTTCCAGCAATTTTAAGGGAGGTAATAACAAACAAACAGCACCGCCACTTGCTTTTCTCAGCATAATGGCTTAGTACATCTTTCTTCAACTTCTGCCATTATATCCTTTCCCCAAGCCCTACAAATTTGCAGAAGAGAATACCTGAGAGCTTGAGCATTAAATAGTGCTTAAAACACCTACTTACAGGGTAGTACAGTGTCTGTATGCCAAAATTATGTGTTAATATTTAGTTATAATGAAAAATGCTATTAGAGAAGTCTATAGAGAATAAGACTGGTTGAGAGTCAGCAGAAGTCATTCCAGGCAGAAAGAACAGCATAATCATATGCTTGGATCATCAAGGTACAGGAACAAGGTAAGTTTGGGTCCAGGCAGGCAAAGATGGACCAAGCAGTGGATAGATGCTGAGCTTCAGAAAGAGGCACTTTGGTCCTATCTCACTTAACCTCCATTCATTTAAGGTAATGTTATTTTCTTTCAACAGCCTGTTCATTGAATGGTACAATTAGTCATTATTGAAAAAGGAGGGATTTTATTTTGCATTTTTGGGTATTTGTCCTTATTTTAATCTTCATTACAACAAAGTTCTAGTATATGCAGCCCTTATGGTCATGACATTTAACTGTATGTTGGTAATATTTTGCATCTGATGTTTTTAATTTGTTAACTATTCATTTCCTCAGTTTTTATCTTACATAGTTGGAACTAGGTAAGCTATGCAACATGAATTACTTCCCTAATTAGCACACTTGTATTTTTATTTTAAAGAATTACATCCCCTACACCTATGTTGCTAGTATTGTTTTGTTTATATAATTCAAATTCTACAATTCAGATATTTCTATAAACTTTTGTAGCATTATATTTGGTATTTTTTATTTCAGGGCAGATTTTTTTTCTTTCCTGAAGATCTTGTCTTCAGAAAGATGTTTTTTAAGTTAAACTCTTCATTGTTTATAGACAGATTTATTATATGCCATTTTCTGTTTTAGAATTTTATTAGCTAATTTAGCCTTTTGGTATGATGAAGCAAATGTAACTTCAGTTTTTATTTACTTAGCGTCTTAAAGCTGTAATACTCTTTCTGAATCAGTGACTTGTCCTTTTTTTTTTTTTTCCTTGTGAAATTTGAGTAGTTTGTGGTCAGTAGCTTTGTAGCTTTTAAAAAATAATAAATTGTATCTGAGATAGCTTTATTAGAATTTTTTTGTGGATTCAGACTACTCACTTTTGTAATTAGGGGTATATTTCCTTTCCTTCCAAGGAGATATATGTATGTTTGCTTTTTCCAAACAAAATAAAGCCCTTTGAGTGTCTGTGTTATGACCCAATTTTCTCTGCTCTTTTTTCCTTTCCTGTTTGCCAGTCTACCTTACCATTTATGCTAGATTTCAGTATTTTCTCTTTTCTGATATAGATCATATCCCCTAATGTTAACACTCAAATTAAGTGATCTCATCATTTTTAAGTTTTGCCATTAGAATTTAATTGCTTTCATTTAGGTACACATTTTATTTTTGTTACATGGCAGTACTCTTCTTTAGTGTATCAATACCTATCTTCCTAGACTTTGTCTTACGTTGTAGAATAATTCCATAGTGCAGGCTTTATTTGACTTTCAGAGCTTTTTAAAGTACGGCAGGGCCATGGTTCAGCATCCCTGAACACTTAGAGATCCTGGAGTGAAAGGAGCTGAGTGAGTGCAAAGGCTGTTGTTTTAATTTTTCTTATTACTATTATGAGCTTTATCTTAACTTTGCCTTGTGCAGAACAAAGCCTCTCAAAGCTTTTCTCTCCCTTTTGAATTTATAAAAACTTAATTGAGTAAAATATTCAAGACGGCACCTAAATTTTCTTATATAACTTTGCTGTTGAGAAATGCAATAAAGTATGGCATGATTTTTGTTCTGGTACTAAAATTGGCTGTGAGTAATATTTTAAAGATTAAACACCTAGAGCCCATTAGTTATTTTCTAAATGAGTGGCATTTGCACTACTTTCTAACAGGAACACACAGCAGAGGTAGTCAAGAAACTTGTTTAGCCTAATTTTAAAGTAGAGCAATGATTTTAAAATATATATATATATATTTCAGAATTTTAAATACTTAAGCTGTACTTGAGCATTATTTACCCAATCTGGAAAAATAGATCAATAATTTAGCCTCTTCCCTCATTCACAGGGATCAAGGGAATAGGAAAGATTTTAGAATTGTCATATGTAATTGAAATAGTAGCATTTCAAAGTATCTTTGTTGTTTTGCAAGTGCTATAATTCTTTAATACTATCCTTTCAGTTACCAGAATTTAATTTCTGATAAACTGACATAGTACTTTGCTGCGTTTGTTTTCTCTAGTACCTTTAAATTCAGTTCTTTTGGTGATGCAATAGGAATTATCCCATTGGGCAAAGTGTTAGCTATTTCAAAAAATATTGTTTTCCTCAGACTCATGGGTGGTTACTCTAGTGTTCGGCTATATAAGAAAAAACGTTGTATGCACTATTTTGAGAAGGATCAGTGCTAAAATCTTTTACATAATTTAATTGAGTTCTGATAGCCTTCTTTATATCTTATTTGCAGAAAGACAGTCATGGAATTTTTTAACTGTAAAATTTTATTTTAAAAAATTACTGCTATAACATTGGTAATTCTGTGAAATAGATGTAGAGCTGTATAAAACAAGAAAAGACTATTTTTTAAAAGCCTTTTTGAGAGGGGAAAACAACACAGTGTTAGTATTTCGTAGACTTGATAAGGAAGACTTTGTACTTTGTTTTCAGAGATCAGTACTTTTCACAGTTGGTTTTATCAGCGCTTCTGTGGAGTTACTGCCTTTAAGTCTGATCAAACTTAGACGTGGCCATACTGAGTTGTAGGTACATAGCTGACAGGGTTTTGGTGCTATTAAAACTTGCCTTTTCTTTCACAGAACTATTGCACGGCCAAAACATTGTATATATCTGATTCAGACAAGAGAAAGCACTTCATGCTCTCTGTAAAGATGTTCTATGGCAATAGTGATGACATTGGTGTGTTCCTCAGCAAGCGGATAAAAGTCATCTCCAAACCTTCCAAAAAGAAGCAGTCATTGAAAAATGCTGACTGTATGTATACTTGTTTTCTTTTTTGTCCTCAACTCCCAACATGAACTAATAAGACAAATTCAGCTATTTTTTAAATTAAAAATTGCTTTTCAGTAGCCAGTTCCTTTTTTTCAAATATTTTTGTGGTCTTCACTTTATCTGAAAAAGTCATATTCAGTTATACTGCTGCTTTATTGTCTTTTTCTTTAATTAAAAATGGGCAATACCTGGGGTAGGGAAGTGGTTTTTAAACAGAATTGGTTCATCACTGCCACCCAGAGTCATTTGGAGAAATGGGAGTTTCCTTTTGCTGTCACAGTGACTGGAGGGAGTAATGTTAGCATTAGGGTGTCTAAATGTCCTGCAGTGCCCAAGAAGGTTCCCATTCCATAAAGAATTGATTCACTTAGAATATCAAAAGCACCCCTTTGAGAAACACTGTTATATCAAATGGGCTTTGGAAGGCTGTCCTGAGAACCTGAACAAAAATTTTGATGTAGTTGCACTGGCAGAGACTGCTGCCTCATCAGCACATTTTTAGACTATAGCAGATAAATGCTGTTTGAATTTTACACTTCAACCTCTGTACCCAGTTTTCTTTATTTTAACTTTTTATTATGAAAACTTTCAAACTTACATAAAAGGGAGAAAGTAGTATAAGGTGACCACCTGGCCTCAACAGGTTTTACCAATTCTGTTTTATCATCTCTATCACCACCACCCCTTCCTTCTTCCTCCAACTGCTGGAATTTTTTAATGTACATCTCAGACATCCTATCCTTTCAACCATTTCTGCAGTAGTGACTCTCTAACTGATAATATTCTTTTAAACATCATTATACCCAACAACAGTTCATGGTAGTTCATTAATGCCATCTAATGGCTAGTCCGTGTGCAGATTTATCACATTGTCTCAGAAATATCTTTTTACAGTTGTGTTGTTGTTTTTAACAGTTGGCTTGTTCAAACTTGGATCCAAACAAGGTTCATACATTTTAATCTGTAATGGTTTCTTCTCTTTCCACCAGCCTGTTTTTCCTTCTGTGTTATTTATTTGTTGAAACTGGGTCATTTTTCCTGTGGAATTTCCATATTCTGGATCTGGCTGATTACGTGTTCCTCTGTCTCTCATATTTTCTACAAACTGTTGGTTAAACTTTTATTTTAGAATTAGCTGCTCCTATGTATGTTCATTTCTATCAGATCAGAAGTCATGTAATATCTGGTTATCCCACTTCTTGTTATGTTAAGATTGGTTATAGTAATTTGAGCTGTTGTTAGTCTAATCCACTAGTTATAAAGTTCCTCAGCGACCTTTAACCTAATGATTTCAGTAGCCCTTCATGATGGCTGCTTAAATCTAGTATTTCATTAAGGGCTGCAAAATGATGACTTTTCTAATTCTTTTATTCTTAACTTTTGCATTTGTTAGCTGTTTGCTTTAAGTATAGTCTATGGAGAAAAGCCAGGATAGGTTCTTATTTACTAATTTGCAGAATAACAATAGTATTCTTTGAAGGTGACCAGTGAGGTTTTAGGATTTTGGTTTATTTGCTTGTTTTTATTTTGTTTTGTTTTATTATGAACTTAATGGGATTTTATGTAGTGGATGGTTTTTAGTCTGCTTGGTCATTATTATCATCATCATTTACTTTATATTATGGAAATTTTCTAACATACTAAAGTAGACAGTTGCATTAATGACATGAAACCTCTTGTGTTCATCCTCTAACTTGGAGCAGTGATCTTAACTTCAAGCCAGTCTTGATTTATCTTCATCTGTAACCCTACCCCCCACACACACTTTCCTCTGCCCTCATTTTAGTTTGATGCAAATCCAAGACACTATATCATCTGTAAATATTTCTGTGTATCTCTGAAAGATAGGGTCTCTTGTTTTCTAATATAATTACAATACCATGATCACATAAAAATAAACATAAAACAACTATAAAAAGAAATAGTTTCTTAGTATCATTAAATACCTAGCTAGTGCTCAAATTTAAAATTATCTAAAATGTGGGTTTTTTTTTTTAGCCCTTTGGTTGAATCAAAATTCAAATAAGATCCACCAGATATTATTCTATATATTGTGTTGACATGTCCTTGAGTTTTTTTTAATCTGTGGATTTTCTCTACATCTCTCTGTTTCTCTCTCTCTTCTTGTAGTTTATTTATTCAAGAGACTGAGTCAGTTGACCATGAGAGATTTCCATATACTGGAATTTGCTAATTATATTTCCTTGGTGTAGTTTAATGTATTTTCTGTAAATTGTAGTGTCAGAGAGAAACAGAGCTGGACACTAAAGATGGTTAGAAACAGATTTTATTCACTACCGTTGCAGTAGGGAAAAGAGATTTCAGTAAAGAACTGAGCTCAACTCCAAATACAACAAGGAGAAGTGGGGATTTATAGCCAAGGAACAGAGTTGAGGGGATCAGTGGATGGAAAGTTACTAAGAGGAGAGAGACATGAAGGGAAGGGGGATTCTTGACAAACTAGCTTACCAGAATTTTTATGAAGACAGGCCTAGATGATCAGATATAAAGGTGGAGGGGAGGAACTTGAACAGATATCAAGGATGGGAGGATGATTTAGCAGGATTCTTGGCAATAACCGGGCTAGGCAGGCCAATGCCAGGGCCCAAGGAAGAGTCCCGGTGGAAAAAGGGCTCAGAGGAGCCTGTCTAAAGTTTGGTCAAGGAGAGAGTCTTTGTCAGTAAATTTAGAAACTTGATCAGATTTAAGGTGGTTGTTCTTTGGTTCTTTTTTGTTGTTTGTTACTAGAGGGCAAGCCTACTTCACAGCGATGTAGTGTTCTTGCATCAGGAGGTATAATGTCATGTATTTAGGCTGTTTCCAATTCAAATTACAGGATTACCTCTTTAATTTTATATTTCTATTGACTCTAAGTTACTTGATGGCAGAGAACATATTTCATTTTCAGAGTATTTTCTTGCTTACATAGATGTGGTTGCTTTTTCAAGAAATTTCATGCAATGCTATACTGTAAGGTATTTAGAAGGAAGCAAAATCTCTAAAATCACAGTATCCAGAGGCAGTTGCCATCAACTTTGGTAAACATCCTTCCACACCCCTCTCTATGAATGTATTCCATAGAAATAGATGTGAGCACATGGAGACACATGCTGTCACATAAAAATGTATATGTTTACCCAATGGAACCACAGTATAAAGAGTGTGCTTTCCATTCAGTGATATATCAGGGAGATATTTTCTTACCAATGCATTTAAATACACATCATTCAAATAGGTGAATGATATTATAATTTATTTAATCAGTTTCCTACTGTTGGACACTTATTATTTTAAAAGTAACTTCCTTTTTAAAAACAGCACCGCATTAAACATACTGTGTAACTCTCATTTAAAAAAGATTTTTATGGGGCTTCCCTGGTGGCACAGTGGTTGAGAGTCCGCCTGCCGATGCAGGGGACACGGGTTCGTGCCCCGGTCCGGGAAGATCCCACACGCCGCGGAGCGGCTAGGCCCGTGAGCCATGGCCGCTGAGCCTGCGCATCCGGAGCCTGTGCTCCGCAACGGGAGAGGCCGCAACAGTGAGAGGCCCGAGTACCACAAAAAAAAAAAAAAGATTTTTATGGACATATTGTATATCTTTAGCTTGACATTATTGATAAAGAGTTAACCTTGATTTTTGGGGGTATCATCTGTATTTTCTTAGAGGGTTAAAAGAATTGTTAGCAGAATCCATTAATTATTAAATGATAGTAATGCATAGTCCTCATTCACCAGGTACTGGTCCCTTCTTGCTCTCCACTGTTGCCCCGCCCCCAAACCCCACTCACATAAATAGGAGCTGTGTTTTCTTTGCAGTATGCATTGCCTCAGGAACAAAGGTGGCTCTGTTTAATCGACTTCGATCCCAGACAGTTAGTACCAGATACTTGCATGTAGAAGGAGGTAATTTCCATGCCAGTTCTCAGCAGTGGGGAGCATTTTACATTCATCTCTGTGAGTATAAAAATATGCATTTGATTTTTTTCGTGTGAAATTGTTAAATTCATTTTACTAATAAGACATACAGATATATTAAGTTTCGTCATTTTTATAAGCAGATTAATAAGTTCTAAAAGGTGATAATTTGATCTGTTTCCATTGCACTGCAGTGGATGACGATGAATCAGAAGGAGAAGAATTCACAGTCCGCGATGGATACATCCATTATGGACAAACAGTCAAACTTGTGTGTTCAGTTACTGGCATGGCACTCCCAAGATTGGTACGGCCTTAATGACTTCATGACTGTTTCTAATAAATGTTGGTGGCCTTTTCCCTTTTTGGTTGTATATCTGGATATGTTCAATAGAGGGCACTATAAAGTTACATTAGGATTTATTTTCTTAACTAATGTAGATACATTATTCATTCTTTGTGGTACCTGCTTCATCCCAACACAGGACGAAGTTTTCAAAAGCATAGAATTTCAAATTTCTTTAAAAATACAAGCATAATTTTTATTATTTTATTCTCCCAAAGGAAGATGGATTTAAAAATTCAATAAAATTGGTGTTTCTTACTCTGGTAGAGAGGCATAGTGTTTGGGGCTTTTTAAAACTGTAAAAAACTGCTTTTCTTAGCAGAATGAAGCAAAAGCCCCTCATATACCCTTTGTTATCTTCCCCCTCCTTTTCTGAAGCAGAACACAATTTAGTTATATTAAAGATGGAGGGGGTTTATGAGTAAGTTTGATTCAAGGTCAGGTTGGGGGAGGGGGTTAAGTGAATGGAAGAACTTTTAGTATTACTTGCCTGAATATGCTTTGTATCTCTTTGATGAAGTATTTCATTGGCTGATATTTTCTGGGACTATTTCAGCAGGAGCTGGGTTGATCTATAACTATCTAAGTAAATGCATCATATTATTGAATTGTTTTATATTTTTCTGTGTCATGGTTGTACAAGGTGATTTTATTTCCCATTTCAACTTCATAAGCCAAAATATGTGAAACATAGTAATATAAATTTACAAAACCTTGAACCTGAGGCAAATTATAAAAAGGGGAAAGGTAGGGAAAGAAGGGTACATAAATTAGAAAGAAAGACACACCAAAAAACAAGCTGAATCAACATTTACTCAGGTTCTTCTCTTTTCATTCATTATGTGTCACTGTATTCCAAGGATAATGTTTATTTGCTTTGGTATTAAATGCTTGTACTATAGAATCACTATTCAGAGGCCTTTGCCTCTGATCAGCAACAGCTTATATATGGGCCACTTAGAAGACAGACTCAAATCTTAAAATAGTGTTTTCACTTAGTTTCATGTAAAGTACCGGTCTGCGTTGCTTGAAGGTCATCTTTTTTTTGTTGTTTTTTAATAAATTTATTTATTTTATTTATTTATTTTTGGCTGTGTTGGGTCTTCGCTGCTGCACGTGGGCTTTCTCTAGTTGTGGTGAGCGGGAGCTACTCTTTGTTGCAGTGAGCGGGCTTCTCATTGCAGTGGCTTCTCTCGTCGTGGAGCATGGGCTCTAGGCACACGGGCTTCAGTAGTTGCAGCACACGGGCTCAGTAGTTGTGGCTCATGGGCTGTAGAGCACAGGCTCAGTAGTTGTGGCGCATGGGTTTAGTTGCTTTGCGGCATGTGGGATCTTTCTGGACCGTGTCCCCTGCATTGGCAGGCGGATTCTCAACCACTGCGCCACCAGGGAAGCCCCTTGAACATCATCTTTAATTGAATATTTTCAACATGTAAAAGTATGGGGCTCTGATTATAAAAATGCTGCAATAAAAAACCTGATCCAGAGAATGCCTTAGGAAAAGTTGCAGTACCATCGTTAACAATGTACCGGTAAATACCTCTTTCTAGAGGTTGTGTGACTGAGGAATTAGATTCCTCAGAGACATAGCTAGGCTTTATATGGTCTGCACTACTTCAGGCCCTCCTATACCTCCACTTACGTGCAGTTTTCAACAAAGGCACGTTTTTCAGAGGAGGCTTTCATGTGCTTTCAAGAAGGATGACACTGTCTTAATATCTGAACATTGCATGCTATGCTTCCTAGAATATTAGCCTTACTGGAGATCTTTGCTTGGAAAACACTCTCCCTCCAAGACCAAGTTTCAATGGGATGAATGTTCTAATGAGAAATCCTGGTTTTTAGGATACTTTAAAAACAGGCATAGTCTATGTAGGTCTAGCCAACTAACAAGAAACACTGATTAGTATTTATCCCACTTCCTCAAGGCTGTCAGATGCCCCAGAGGTTTGGGACATCTAAAATCTGTTAGGTAAACTAATCAGCGACATGAATTCAGCCTGGGCATTTACCAGGTATAGTCTAGGAATATGAATAAGATATGTTTTCCGTCCTTAAGAGCTGTATCCTGTTTACCTCAGAAATATGGAAAATACTGTACCAGTAACCTACAAAGCCAGCGTAGAAGAGAGAGAGCTGGTTGGAGTAACATCTGGTGTTTTATGAATGTAGAATTCATCACACATAGCTTGTTAGAACATTCATACTATCTGGTTTCTCAGATTTCTTTCCTGTTCTTAATAATTAGAAATGATCACAGCAAGTTTGATACCAAATAGTAGGGGACATATTTGGTTTCTTTATTGGTGAGACTAGGTCATTCAGCAGTGTCTATGTCCAGAGAACTATTATGGGAAATAAAATTGAACCAAACATGGCCCATGTTCTCAATATGCTTATTATTACTAGGTAGTGGAGAAACAGTGGATTACAGAAATGACAGTGTCATAGGCAAATGTTGACTCTTACGTGGTGAAGTCATAGTTGAGTGTGGTAGACTTACAGTAAGCTTTAAACTTACATCATTCAAAATTCACTTATTTCCCTAAAATCCAAACATCATTAAATTTAAATAAACCTTTAAGACTAGCATTGAATGGAAACATTTTGCTTGAGTTTAATTAGTCTCACAGAATATCTTAGAAACTGTAATTGCTAAAAGTGTAGTGTCTCCCTTTAAACTCAAAAATTAGTGGTGATGTGAGTAGAATGACAAATATTCTGACTAATAAACTGCAGAGCTAAAAATATGTAAATATGAAGAATGTTGACTTTAAAAGATTGGGATTTGTAATAGCTGTGGCTTAAGTAAAGAAAAATCATCTTGGAATATGTCCGGTGTGAATCAAGTAATAAAAACCCAATAATATTGCATAATATTAATAGCACTGTTCTGAGCACTTTTACATATATTGATTCATTTAGTCCTCACAATATCTTGTGAGTAGCTACTGTTAAGGGTGTTCATTGTGGAGCAAAGTATTACAGTCCTACATGCATACGTGCATTCTACAAATAGCCCTGAACCCATGGGCCAGGAACTGTCTAGATGCTGGAGATACATTGGTGAACAAGGTAGACTTTCTTTCCTTTTGGAGCTTACATTTTTTTTTAAATTAATTAATTTTATTTTATTATTTATGTTTGGCCACATTGGGTCTTTGTTGCTACGTGTGGGCTTTCTCTAGTTGCGGCGAGCAGGCTTCTCATTGCAGTGGCTTCTCTTGTGGCAGAGCACAAGCTCTAGGCACGTGAGGCATGTGGGCTTCAGTAGTTGTGGCATGCGGGCTCAGTAGTTGTGGCTTGTGGGCTCTAGAGCACAGGCTCAGTAGTTGCACGGGCTTAGTTGCTCCGCGGCATGCGGGATCTTCCCGGACCAGGGTTTGAACCTGTGTCCCCTGCATTGGCAGGCAGATTCTTAACCACTGCACCACCCGGGAAGCCCGGAGCTTACATTTTGGAAGGGATGTCAACGAAAACCAGCTAAAGAAATACCCATATAATGTGTTAAAAGGTTAATGTAAGTGATAAGACATTAAAACAGGATAAAGGGATAGGGAAAAGGGAGTGCTTAGAGTGGTCAGAGAAGTCTTTTTGAAGTGGGGCTATTTGAACAGAGACCAGAATGAAGTTGGAAAAGCAGAAACTGGGTGAGGAGCATTTCAGGCTGACAGAATGAGGGCAAAAAGAACTTAAGACAGGAATGTGTGAGGACTAGCAAGGAAGCCATTGTAGCTAGAGCCAAGTCGGGGTGCGGGGGGAAGTGCCAGGACATGATTCTGCAAGGTTAGCCATGGGCAACATCTTGTCAAGTCCCTCTCTCTATCTACACTACGGACTTTCTGTTATCTGTGTAAGATAGGAGGCCACTGGAGGGTTTTGTGTGTGTGTGTGTTTTTTTTTTTTGGGCTGCATTGGGTCTTCATTGCTGTGCGCGGGCTTTTCTCTAGTTGTAGCGAGTGGGGGCTACTCTTCATTGTGGTGCACGGGCTTCTTGTTGCGGTGGCTTCTCTTGTTGTGGAGCACGGGCTCTAGGTGCGTGGGCTTCAGTAGTTGCGGCACGCAGGCTCAGTAGTTGAGGTACACAGGCCCTAGAGCGTGTGGGCTTCAGTAGTTGCAGTGCACGGGCTCAGTAGTTGTGGCTTGTGGGCTGTAGAGCCCAGGCTCAGTAGTTGTGGCACACAGGCTTAGTTGCTTGTGGCATGTGGTATCTTCCTGGGCCAGGGATCAAACCCGTGTCCTCTGCGTTGGCAGGCGGCTTCTTAACCACTGCGCCACCAGGGACATCCCCACTGGAGAGTTTTAAACAGGGAATGATGGCTGGTTTATGTTTGGAAGAATAATTCTGGCTACTTTGTGGATAAGAGAGCATAGGGACATAGCTGTGGAAACAAAGAGAAAGGTGGTTGGGCTTTTGTCAAAATTCGGGCAAGAAGTTGATGATGGTACCTTAGACTAGGATGGTACTGGAAAGGTGATGAGAGGTGACCGATTTGTTTGAAGGTAGACCTAACAATTTGTTGACAGCTTGGGTATAAGAGAAAGCAAGGAGTCAAGGATGACTCCACGGTTTTAGGATTGAGTGAACGTGGTGTCATTTATTGAGCTATGAGTTGAGGGAGGATCACATTTAGGGAGAAATAAAAAATTCTGTTTTTGATTAAGATTGAGATGCCTATTAATAGACATTTTCAGTGTAACTGTTGAATAGGTAGTTAAATATACACGTCGAGTGCCTGAGAAAGGCTATGGCCGGAAATACAAATTTAGGAGTTGCCAACTTCTAAATAGTATAGGAAGTATAGAGTATGGATAGAGAAGAGATCTGGGGACTCGGCTGTGGAGACTAAAGGCCGGTTAGAGCAGGTGTATCCCCGAAGGAAGAATGTGTGGGTCGGATGCCTCTGAGAAAGCTAATAAGATGAGGACAGAGAAGTGCTTATGGGATTCAACAGTCTTGGAGTCCTTAGTGGCCTCACCAAGAGCAATTTTGAGACAAAAGGCTGGAGAGATTTCAGGAGTTGGGGTGGTGAGGAAGAGGAGTTTTGATGTAAAGGAGAGCAGAGAAACAGGGTGGTGAGAGGGAAGGACAGGGATGTGTAGTCAAGGAAGGGGTTTCTTCTGATTTTAGATGAGAAATAGTTCTAACATGTTTGTATGCTGTTGGGAGTGATTTTCGTAGTCCTCAAACACTTAGTGATTACCTTCCATGTGATAAGTAACGTCTAAGGTTTGATAGGATTATCTTTCAGATATCCATATGTGTTTTGTGGAATATTTGGATTATAAGGTCATGGTGTGTAATGGAAAGAGTTCAGGCTGGACAAGCAGCCTGCCTTGGAATCATATTCTGGTCCCTGAGCTACTAACCAAGTGATTTTGAGGAACTTAACCTGACCTCTGAGCCTGTTTCCTAATCTGCAAAATGATAACCTCTTTTAGGTTAAAATTAAAACAACGTATAAGTATGATACTGGACTTAGGTACTGACTAGCACACCCATAGTAGCCTTTAGAGATAATTTCCCCTTTGATGTTGGAATATTTGTCGTTGTATATTATTGGAAAGGTCAGGATTAACATCAGCTGGAAGTTTGCTAGAATGCAGAATATCAGGCCCCGTGTGTGATCTGTGGGATCAGAACAGATGTGTGTTTAACAGGAACCCCAGATGATTTGTATGGACATTAAAGTTTGAAAACCACTGATCTAGAAAACAGGTGCCAGTCTGCCCTGTTTTTTTAGGAGTTCAAGGAAAAAGGTAACATCTCTACATTCTTAACATGCTTGCAATCTAAAAGTATTCTTATACCTAGCTTTATTGTTTGTAAATTCTTTTGTGTATGTAGGTATGTGACAAATAACTGTGATGTATTATTATATAGCAGATTCTTTCTGTGTACTCTTGACAGTGTACGAAATGAAAACTCCGTATGTGATGATCTTTTCTTTTTTAATTGTTGAAATACAGATAATTAGGAAAGTTGATAAGCAGACCGCATTACTGGATGCAGATGATCCTGTGTCACAGCTCCATAAATGTGCATTTTACCTTAAGGATACAGAAAGAATGTACTTGTGCCTTTCTCAAGAAAGAATAATTCAGTTTCAGGTATGTTTTTAAATTACTGGTAAAATCTAAAATGTGCAAACTATTAGGTTAGCAGCATTTAGAAACATGAAACTCTCGCTTAATGTTAATTGTATCCGAATACATGAAGCTGTGTGTTCAGATATTTATCTCAAGTTCAAGGGTCCTTAGCCCACATGTTCCTCGGATATAGCAGTCATCTTACATCAAGGAAGAACTCAAAACTATGAAAATGTTCTAAGAGAAGCAGTTAACGTCTAGTTCTGAGGAACAAAGAGCCCCTCAGATTATCCAAAACTAGATGTTGGGTATTCAGTAAATCACCTGAAATTATGTGCAGACAACATTGTATATGATACATGCCTATTTTGGAGGAGCGTTCATAATTCTCATCAGATTTATATTGGGGTCTTCTAAGATAGTAATGATGACACATTTCAAAAGCTAATTTTTAACTATATTTACTCAGAAGGCTTTCATGAGGACATTTATGACATGAACAGATGACTTAATAGAATAGTTATACTTTCACATGAAACTCATTTCTGAACATCTGGAGACTTTCCAGAGAGATGCACACACAGCCAGTCTCCTCAACCCAGCACTGATGGTCTGGCCTAGGTGTTTCGAGATAGGGGTAGGGGATTGTCAGTCAATATCTCGGTTCCTTCCAGCTGAAAGTACATAAGTTTCTAGCTGTTCTCTGAGCAGGAGGGGGCTCCCATTCTCTCTCTCTCAGGGATCCCTAAAGAGTTTTAAACAGCTATTTACATCACAGATACTGATCTTTTATTAAAGAAATTATACAGGTACTGGTATACTCAAATGGTATTCTGAAGGTATTATTAGTTTTTAGTATGTCATTGAAATATTTTGTATTAAAATAAAACCTGCCATATGTGAGGTTTCCATGCTAACATTCTGTTTGTTTAGGGATTGGCGAAGCATCGTGCTTGGGAAGTTTATAAATTTGTACTAAATTCTCTTCATGTTAATGCCAGTCTATGAGTGTTACTTTGTTAAAGTGTCTTATACTGCAGTGTATATAAAACTCAATTTCTAACCAATTTTTTCATAAGGCCACTCCATGCCCAAAAGAACCAAATAAAGAGATGATAAATGATGGCGCTTCCTGGACAATCATTAGTACGGATAAGGCAGAGTATACATTTTACGAGGGGATGGGCCCTGTCCTTGCCCCAGTCACACCGGTGCCTGTTGTAGAAAGTCTTCAGGTGAGACCACTTACAAGTTGACTTTTAGCTCTTTGCAGCTGATCTCAGCTATGACATGGCATAATTTTATTTCACAATAAATTTGATTTTTCTCCAAATCTTGTGATTTGGAGTTTTTTTTTTGGAGGTTTTGTTACACATGATTTGTTGATTTTTTAAAAAAAGAAAATGAGAGGAACATAATTTTATGCAAGAAAATTTAAATGTAAATCAGTTTGTATATTAGCTTGCGATATTTTTAGTTCACTTTGTCTTTATAATCATGTCATTTAAAAGAAGCATTTTATTTATCCATTTTTTTGCACATGATAGTCGAATGAGAAACTGTACTTTAACGAAAAATGAAAAGTTTTCTCAACATTGTTCTGATTTTCTGTGAATTGCAGTTGAATGGCGGTGGGGACGTAGCAATGCTTGAACTTACAGGACAGAATTTCACTCCAAATTTACGAGTGTGGTTTGGGGATGTAGAAGCTGAAACTATGTACAGGTACTTAATATAATTTTTTACATCATCTAGAGTTTTGGATGGGGGTGTGGGTACATGAGACTCTTTCCTGATACTGGTTGTCCTGTATTTAAGCAACCTTGTTTTAAGTTTCAGTTCTAAAATTTTCTGTGCTTTTAAGTGATTTCTATTTCCTCCTCAGATGTGGAGAGAGTATGCTCTGTGTTGTCCCAGACATTTCTGCATTCCGAGAAGGTTGGAGATGGGTCCGGCAGCCAGTCCAGGTTCCAGTAACTTTGGTCCGTAATGATGGAATCATTTATTCCACCAGCCTTACCTTTACCTACACCCCAGAACCGGGGCCACGGCCACATTGCAGCGCGGCAGGAGCAATCCTTCGAGCCAACTCTAGCCAAGTGCCCCCTAATGAGTCAAACACAAACAGCGAGGGGAGTTACACAAATGTCAGCACAAATTCAACCAATGTCACGTCATCTACAGCAACAGTTGTGTCCTAACTACCGTCTTTTTGCTAGGACTTACACTGACTTGAGTGCAGCAAAATGTTGACAAAAAAAGAAAGAAAAAAATGAACAATCTTTTGTGGTTTCTTGGGAAAACTTTTCGTACCCGGTGATACTATTCAAAAACCCCATTACCTGCAAGTGCTGATTTGAAGTGCAGAAGCCACAGTAAAACAAACAAAAAAACATCAAAATGTGCAAACTTTTGGAAATTGATTTTTTTCAGCTGTTATTTTTGTTTGGTTGGTTTTTGTTTGGTTTTGTTTAAATGGGCAAGAAATAGAGATGTGGCTGGAGTAAAAGGTAATCAAACTAGAAGACGAAAATCTAACATAGTTTTTATGGACCAAGGAACTTGTATAAGCTTTAGTAAAAGGTACATTTTCACCATACCTTTTTTATATCGCAGTATATATAGTACACCTTTGTTACCAAATAGGTTGTTCTCCTCCCCACCCCCTTTGAGCTTTTGCTCTTAAGTACATTCAAGTTCCAGGCCTGACCATGCTTGTTTAATCTAATTACCATACTCCTCCAGGTCTTTTTGGTCTAAGGCTGGAACTGTTCTTTTTATTTTATTATTTTCTTTAAAAGCTGAAGTCTTATGACTTTTCATGAGTGGAAGGTGTTTTGATGTCAGCAAGTCAAATCTTGTAAAGGCCTGCATATTTCTTTTAAGATTATTTGAAGTCTGTGCAAAAGCTTTAAAAAAAATGCCTCTGCCTTGCCTGCAATACATGCAACGTACGTTGACTTAGTCTCTATTCTCAGACACCGTTGATAGTTATTTCTGTGTTCCTTTTTTTAAAAAAATGTATTTATAGTTGTAATCCAAGAGGTTCTAACATTTACCTGGAATTAAATGTGGCCATTTAGCCATTAATGAGTTAATGGCGTGGAACATGTTGGTTTTTACAGTGTTCCCTTCCCTTTTCCTGTGCAGAAATGTATCTATGCGGTCCAGGATTTGTTCAGGTTTTCCCTCCTCCTAATCTTGTACATAACTTGTATTATGTGTAAGTTAAACATTTTATTTTGAAGCTAGAATATTCCCAGTGATTTCATTCAGCAGGGTGTTTTTCTGCCTTGTTGGCATATGACAAAAAAATATCATCAGAAGTATTTGCTACCAGTTGGTAGATGGTGCCCTTATTGTATAATGAGGAAAATCTCAGCAAAAGCATGTTTTTACTTACTTTCTTTTGTGGGGGGTAGCCTAGGCCAAAATATCATTGTAACCTTGAAACAAGATGCTTTTACTAGATGACCAACTAAAATAGCTGGAAGACAGTACTTTAGGAACAGATAGCTGTAAGATTATAAAAATGCAAATGTACTTTATCTTTCCATTTCTCTCCCTGCCTTTTTTTGTTTTCTCTTCCCCAGTACTGAGCATCTTCACAAATGTCTCCTACTCAGAAAGCATTTCTTCTCCATTCAGTTAAGATTTGGCTGCATTCAGGGTTGTGTGCTGGCTGTGTGTGCTGGGCTCACCGGTTTCACGTTGGTTTTGTTCCTGCACTTTGGGCACGCCTATGTTTGGTGTCTTAGAAATTGCAGCAGCCTCATTGGGCTACGTTTTCTACAGGAACTATGTGTGTGATGTTACAGGACATGGTCTAGTAATACAGTCATCTTTCTTTGAGTAAAAACTACCTCTAGATTGTGGTAAGCTTTTACTGTCCCATAAAACAGGAGCCACAAGTACCTTAAGAATGCAAAACTAACTTCCTGCAGTTTCCATACAGAAATTGTCTTTCTGGTGTCCTGGGCTATTTTGAAAAGTTTCCGTCAGTAGACTTTTTAAAACATCATTGTTAGTAGCTTCCCCCCACTCCCCTCCACCCCCAGCTTTGATATCTTCATTACTCATTCTTCTGCTCAGACTCTGCCATTGTAAATACAATTCCTAACATCTTTACATCACTTTTTCCTCAGTTTTCAAGGGGGAAGTCATTTGTAAAACATGTTAGTGGTTAAATAAAAGTTATTGTGGTCTTCTCTTTACTGCAAGCCTTTTTAATTACTCACAGGCTGCATTATACTATATATAGCCTTTCTCTCTTTAAGTCTGCTCCCGTCACTAGCTTCTCTTGTAAGCTAATCCTGCCTCACACTTTAAATCTGTTTCAGTGACCAAGGGCAGAATTCATTGTGGCCTTATCTTTCTTTGTTTTAACTGTTTACTGGCTTTTTCTTGCAAACTTGCTTGTTTATGAGTAGTATTTATTCTTCTCTCTGTTGAGTCTGGAAGTAGTCTTTACACAGTGCTTTTTGTTCAGAGCGCCGAAATGTTTTCAGTGCTGCCTTACTTTGAATGGGCCACAAGTTTCCTCCACTTCCCAGGTTTGGTATTTAGTTACCAAATTATATTAAATTAACTGATAACAGATGAGATGCTTTTGAAGAACAAACTATTCCTACCCAGCATTGCAACTCAAAATAATTTTTTCAAGTTTATGGCTTTATTAAAATTAACTTTTGCTTTTTTACTGTTTAGCTATATCTAATTTTGGCTCTTTGTTTATTTTAATAAGATAATTGAAATATTAGACTGTAAACCCTTTTCCTCTTTATTTTTGAAAAGTCCAAGAATATGCTTATACAGGCATTCTCCCCCCCACTATTTTATGACATTCTACATACCACAAACTAAAGACTGAAATGATTTGTCTGTTGTGGCTTATTGTTTACTAGTAGTTCTTTTATCAGCTGATTAAAATTTTTTTGTGAATTATTTTCAGGAGCCTTGTCCTCTGGTTATGGTAGAACACGGCCCCTCCTCCAATGGTGGCATTGTTAGAGATGCTGGTCATTATCCCTTATAAAGACTCTCAGAATGGTAACCACTTCAGTTAAAGTATAGTACGTCCAAGCTTTTTTTTTTTTAATTCTGTACTAGAAGTGTAGGCTATGCTCTTATGATTCTATGCAGTTTCTGAAAATATGCATAGAAGCTGAGTCTGTTATCCAATATGTTTTTATTCTGTTGAATTTGATCACGTAGATTGGGATGGCAAGCTAAAGGCTTTAAATATAAAATGCCCTTTTTATTTTAAATGATTTCAGAGTTGAACACTAGTATAAAATTTACCCTGCTGCTGACTTTTCTTAAACTGTGGCAACTAAATGCATCCTCATATATATATTAATTAGTGAAATATTTGTCACTCATACTGCACAGACTTATTTGCAGTTGTAACTGGTTAGTTTTTTGTTTTTGGGGGGTTTTTTGTTTTTGTTTTTTTTTAATGAAACGAGTACCATCTGTGCCCTCAATTTCCAACACAGGTTTTAAGAACTAAACTAACTAGTCATGTTTAATCAGATAATCCATGCAGGGGGTGGGGGGGTGTTCCTTTTTGAAACAAAATGTTATTCAATTATTAACCAAGTTACTTATTTTTGATTTCAAAAGCAGCTGTGTTTCTGATGAGTACTGAACAAATGTGTGTAATTTTCTGTGCCAGACTTTCGACTTTGTTTTCAAGCACTGTAATGTGGGATGATGGTTAGAAACAATAATATATTAGGGTTTCTATTTAACCCTTTCAGGACTGAACTGTATTTCCTTTTATTAATTTTTCCATGTGTTGTGATAAATGTTTGCCAGCATTCAGTACTGTGTTGGTCCAGATGTAGGTTTATATGCTCATTTTTAGCTTATTTCTTGTACCTTGCAGCATGCTCTATGCATTCAGTCCTTAAGGGGTTTATTTTACAAACTGTGCACCTGTAAGGTTTATTAGCAATAAGATAGAAAATTGAGCAAGTTTATACCATAATTTTGTAGAAAAAAGAATCTGCTCAGTTCCATATTTCATCCATGAGAAACCTGCAATATGGGCAGTTTCAAGAAATAAATAAAAAGGAAATGTAAACCATTGTAAAAGTCTTCTGTTGGATGTGCCTGATGCATGTATTATCGTCTTTGATTTCAGAATACTTCATAGAGATAAAATTAAATTCCATATTACAGTTGGTACATTTACAGTCTTACCTTGCTATCTAATCTACATCACATCAAAGTGATGGCTGTGCTGATTTTTTTTTTTTTTAATGTTTTAAACTACACAGTGCTTTAAAAAGAGAAAGTTTTTTTTGCGGGGGGTGGTTCTTTCTTCTTCACGGGGAAATGGGCTTCGCCACTCAAGGGTTGTCTCCCAATTCAGGAACTTTTCGAGCTAATCTCAACAAGGTTGGAGAGCATTATTTAACAGTAGCTTGCTTTTCCAGTGTAAGGTTGTCATTTGGTTTGGTGTATGAAAGAACATAGAATGTTTTTTCCTTTTTGGTGGGAGCTCCTCGTTGGAGAGAAAGCGTACTTTGTTTAATAGGGAAACAGAAAGTAAAGGGGGGAAGTTGTTACGTATTTTTTCAGTCATAACAAGTTCATTTATCTGATCTCCCCCAGAAGAAAAAAATATAAGCAAAGTTATCAGGATTTTTGCTAAATACATCTAAAAATAGTGATCGTTAAATAATTTAGAAACAATATAGTTGGAATTTGAGTTGTGAGGCTTTAATGGCTAGGATTGGTAATAGCTTCTTTTTTTAAAAAAAACAATTTATTTATTTATTTTACAGTAGGTCTTTGTTAGTTATCTATTTTAAATATAGCTGTGTGTGCATGTCAGTTCCAAACTCCCAGTCTACGTATAGATTGGGTAATAGCTTCTTGGTTTAGAATTTAGATGGGAATAATATGTTTTCTACCCCTTGTTATAAATAGTATATGATCACTTTCTAAGCAACCTAATGAAAGGTCCAATTAAGTATATATATGTGTATATTTTTTGTCCTTGAACCCATAGATGGTTGCCAGTTAAAAACATGCAGAGGGCAAGCTGCATCAGGTGCTAGTGGTGAGGGATCACAGAAGCAAGTCCTCTCCTTAAACAAACAAAAATCTAGAAAGATACAGTACCAAAAACCCCTGAAAAACCCTAGTTTAGCGCTAGACAGCAATGAGGACGACAAATTAAGTTGATGTATGTAAAGTACAAATGAGGTGCTTCGTCCTGACCTATAGGTTAGACCCTAAAGCTTACGGCTGAGGGATAGAACTGGTGCCACAGCTCCCATAGGACCTGCAAGACTGGACAGTTATCCACAGTTCTTTGTGTTAAGGATAAGGTTTTTTGTGTGGCTGGCACGCAGGTGTTCAATAAATAGTGTAAGGTGTCCTGCACACATATGTAAGAACTCATGACTCATCTTGGTTTAAAGAAAAGGCAGGTAAGTATTATCTAATACAGAAAAGGAACAAGGTTTTAACTCTATAACAAAAAACATTCATGATGAACACAGCTAGGTGGTTTTATAATGGAATTTATAGAATGTTTTGCTTTGCGGAAGTAGCACTTTATTTTTTAAATTTTTATTCTTATTGTTTTTTTACATTGGGCCACTTGTTTTACTGGATCTTTGCTGGTGGACCACTTTCTTACACCCGGGGGACTTAGGCCTTTGAGGGACAAGACTGGGCTACAAATGCAGCCTCGTGTCAGTGCCCTTCAGGTGTTTTTACCCATATGCCCGAGCCAAAACCCCCCTCAAGTCTCGACTGCCCAGGGGAGAGCAAAATCCTTTTACTGACACAGTGAAATCTAAAGGTATCTAGAACCAAGCATGCGGTAAGGGCAAGCCTGAGAAGGCCGAAGAGGGATGGTCCTCCCCTTCCTGTGGGATGAAAACAGGCCAGGCGGGTCCAGCACGATGGATGGGGTTGGGGGCTCGGCCAGGTGGTTCTGGTCAGGGGCTGGCGCCACACCAGCCGCAGCATCCTGCACCCTCCAGCCCGGCTTTGGGGGTCCCAGTCCCAAGGCTCCAGATCATGTGGAACAGCCACTGCCTCAACTCAACCAGTCCCACGTGAGGACGTGCGTCAGGCTCGTGGCCGTGAGGCGCGTCTCCAGCTGGATGAGGGTCTGGTTGTGCGCCTCGACGCGGGCCAGGTGCGAGTCCAGGTGGCCAAAGAGGGGCTCCTCCTGGTCCTCTTCTATGTAAAATTCTAAAGGAAAGGTAAAGTTTTCAGGCACCATCCACCACGGCTTGATCTCCGTGTCCTACCGCTCCCAGCCAATTCTGAATAGGGCCAAGTCCAGGAACTTATCCCAACAGGACCTAGAGCAATCTTGGAAGTAGCACTTGAAAATGTGGAATTCTATGACAAGTTTTTTAAAAGGGAAGTATGAGGTTTAGGTGTGTATGATTGATTGTAGTCCCTGCTTTTCACCTCCTTGTATTCTACTACCCTGCGCATTGAGTACAGTCAACATGCAGGTCCGTCATTTCTGGCACCTCTGCCTGGTCGATCATTTCCACTGGTGCTGAAATCCCAGACTCTCAATCCAGAACGCCACCCCCGCCCCATCTTCTTCATATAAAGGAGTAAAGAGTGTGACGAGGTCATTCCCAGCAGCCTCTTGGGCCGTTTTTGGCAGCTGTTCTTTTATCGTGAAACGAAGTTTTCTCCACACAAGGCTGCTTTTTGTCCTTGCTCACAACACAACACAAAATCGGTGATCGTGGTTTTCCCCTGCTTAAACCTTCACAACTGAGTTTTTTTTTGTTTTTTTTTTTGCGGTACGCGGGCCTCTCACTGTTGCTGCCTCTCCCGTTGCGGAGCACAGGCTCCGGACGCGCAGGCTCAGCGGCCACGTCTCATGGGCCCAGCCGCTCCGCGGCATGTGGGATCTTCCTGGACCAGGGCACGAACCCGTGTCCCCTGCATCGGCAGGCGGACTCTCAACCACTGCGGCACCAGGGAAGCCCTAGGATTTTTGTCAATCCTTGGTTTCTAAAATTGTACACTGACATATATGTTGCTGTACACTTTTTTTTTTTCAAACACATGCTAGACATTCACTGGGTGCTTTCAAAATAGATATTTATGATGCCGCGGAGCAACTAAGCCCGTGCACCACAACTGAGCCTGCGCTCTAGAGCCCGCGAGCCACAACTACTGAGCCCGTGTGCCACAACTACTGAAGTCTGTGTGCCTAGATCCCATGATCCACAACAAGAGAAGCCACCGCAATGAGAAGCCCACGCACCGCGAGGAAGAGTAGCCCCCGCTCGCCGCAACTAGAGAAAGCCTGCGCGCAGCAACAAAGACCCAACCCAGACAAAAATAAATAAATAAATAATAGATATTTATGAACTTTGCTGGAGTTTTCTTGTGTTATGTCTTTGAAAGATTGTTCTCCTCCATTATCTCTGTTCTCTCTTTCTGGAATTCCTACCAGTCAGATGACCCTCCCAAACCGCCACCCTGATTGCTTCTTTAATTTTCTTATCTTTATCCTGTTTTCCATTTCTTTGTCTTTTTATTTCATTTTTCAGAGAGATTTCCTCTAGTTTTCCTTTCAGCCCTTCTTTGGATTTTTTCATTTTGGCTCTCATTTTTTGTTTAAGTTTTCAAAAACTCTTTCTTGTTCTTTTTTTCATAACATTCTGTTCTTGGTGTATTTTATGGATACAATATTTTCAAATGAAGTATTTATTGTAAGATCCATTTTAAGAGAGGTTTTTTTTTTTTTTTAAATATTTATTTATTTGGCTGCACCGGGTCTTAGTTGCAGCACACGGGATCTTCTTTGTGGCACGCGGGGTCTTTCTAGTTGCAGCATGCGAACTCTTTGTTGCAGCATGTGGGCTCTAGTTCCCTGATCAGGGATCGAACCTGGGCCCCTGCATTGGGAGCATGGAGTCTTAGCCACTGGACCAGCAGGGAAGTCCCTAAGAGAGTTTCTGACTCAAGAGATCTGGGTTGGAGCCCAAGAAATTGCATTTCTAACAAGCTTCTAGATGATGCTGACCCAGGGATCTCACATGGGTCAAGAAGTGTTGACCCATATTGGCTTTTCCTTTACAATTTTTCCTCAACTGTGATTTGCTACAAAACAAAAACAGAAACTACTCCCCATCCCCCATCCCCACACCAAATAGCCTGGAATGCAGCTAAGAAGTTCAAAGGGCAAGATACAAACATTCCTTTCTTCCAAAAGTCAGTTTTGAAGAACTTGAACCTGTACTTGAATGACCATGAACATGGCCTCAGTTTTTCACTAACACATTGTCTGACCACAGGAAGTTCACGTAAACTCTCTGGCCTCTATCTCCTCATCTGTAAAGTGAGGGGACTGTAAAAGATGGTCTTAAAGGTGCTTCTAGCTGGAAGATTCTATGATCTGACTCTACCATCAAAAGCTTGAATGCTATTACTAGAAAATAGAAGTTGGTGCTACTTGCTGAACATATATGTGCCAGGAATATGCTAAATAGTTTACCTGCTTGATGCCATTCTTAAAGCTCTCAAGAACACTGGGGAGCAGGACTTACTATTCCCATTTCATAGACAAGGACACTGAGGCTCAGAGAGGCTGAGTAACTTGTTCAAAGGCACATTGTGAATTATGTCAGATTGGAGAAGGCAGCATGGACAGGGAAAGACCATGAGCATTAGAGACACAGAGACGTGGGCTTAAGTTCAGGTTTCCTCTTTCACTACTAGCTAGCTTTGAGGTCTTAGACACCTCACTCTATTTCTCTAAAACTCAGTTTCCTCATCTGTAAAATGAAGGGAAGGAAGGATATCTGCTTCCCTGAGGTTGTTGATAAACATAAAAATGCAATTAAATATGTAAAGTGGTTGGCATAAAGTAGGCATTCATGTAATGCTGAGTTTGATTTGGGTCACATGGAAACCAAGCTACACATTTAGGTGGGAGCCAGTGGCTTGGAAGAGAAGAGGCAGACCTGCCTTATGTTTGAAGCCACCTGGATTTTCACCTCACTGAGATTTCACCTGTGGGAAACCTGAGGGCGGTTTCACCTGTGTCTGAGCAGTCATCTGAATTCTCTAGTAAGAAGGGTGAATGCTCCCTGTTTTCAGCCTCCCAGGAACCATGTTTGTCACTGTGAATAGGGCTGCACAAAATTCAGGAGGCCCTCGGAGTAGCAGAGAAAAGAAAAGTTGAACTGGGAGGAAATTAGGCAGATTTCTCCATCTCTGCCGTAGAAGCGGACTCTCTGTTAGGATTTTGAATTCCGGCAAAAAAAAATAACAACCGAGGCATTTCAACCCATAGAAGGCTAGAAAGAGTGTTTTTTGTTTGTTTTAATGGAGGGAATGAATCCTGGGGGGAACTATACTCTGCGCCGCAGTGACAGGCTCAGTTAGTGTTGCAGTACAGCCGAAGGTCAAGGACACAGAATTCAACCAGGAGGTGGAGACTGAATCCGGGCTTCGCAGCCCCCCAGCAAGAACCTTCTCCCCCTGCAGGCTAGGAGGCAGACGTTCCTGGGGAGCAGGTGAGGTCACCAGCAAGCCTTTTTTCTAAACAACTCCATTGGCGCTTTCATCTCAGGGAGTTTGAAGGTGTCCTAGTCAGCGTGAGATAAGCAGGTGGGTGAGGGTCACACAGGTGTGCAGGATCTCATAGGGGCGGAACGCCTTAGAATAGAAGGGCCCAGCATCCGGGTGTTCCCACACAGGGCAAGGACAAGCAGAAACAAACAATGAAAAAATAAATAAATGAAAAGTGTTCAAAAGCAAATGTAGATGTTAAACAGAAGACTCCTTTGAACCCACAGGAGGACATGTGTAACCAAACACAAGCCAGGCTCAGCTGGGGAGCCTGAGGGGATTAGCAAGATCGACTGTTCTTTTATTTTTGAAGATAACGCAGTTACAGGTTGATGATAAAATTGCACCCCAGGGGGGCCCCATCAGCCCGTCTGGGTCAGTGCGCCCTGGTCCCCGGGGGGTGTGGGGTGGCAGAGGGACTCACAGCCGCAGCACCCGGTATCTGGCTTCCCGAGCCTGCCCTGGACTCACGTGCCAGGGACACTGACAGGAAGAGAAACTGCCACGTCTGAAGCTGGAGCCTGGCACTCGAGGAAGCTGTCCGGGGAAATGAGATTCAGTCCCTGACCCTGCTGGAGCTCTTCCTTTCCAAGAGCCCATTTATATAAATGTTCTTGACTCTCCAGGTGCAGGGGCCTGAGACCAGGGGGCAGGGGACACGCAGGCCTCAGGGCACAGCCGCTTAGATGTGGACCGAAAGGGACAGGCCACTGCCTTGTTTTCAAGTGCCTCTTGTGTCACCAAGTAGGGGAATGACACCCTCATCCCACACGCAGGAGAAAGGAGAGCGTGGGTCAGTGCAAAGACCGGCGGGTGTCCAGAGCAGGGGTATTTATACTGTCCTCAAACTGGAAACAACCCAGATGCTCATCGGCTAGCGAGAGAAGAGACAAACTGTGATCTATCCATACGTAATAGGGTGCATGGCAGCCCCCAGAGGTCGTATCTGTGTGCTGATCCTTGAACCGGTGAAGGTGACCTTTTTCTGAAAAAGGGTCTTTGCAGATGTAATTAAGGATCTTGAGATGAGATCACCCTGGATTATCAAGTGGGCCCCAAATCCGAGGACAAGAGGGAAAGAGGAGAAGGCCATGTGAGGACGGAGGCAGAAACTGCAGTGACGCAGCTACCAGCCATGGGACCCCTGGCGCCTCCAGAACCTGGAGAAGATAAGGAAATGAACCTCCCAGAGAGCCTCTGGAGGGCGCGCAAGCCTGGCCTCCAGAATTGCGGGAGAATAAATTTCTGTAAATAAATTTACAAAAAATAAACAAGTTCATGGTAATACATCATACAGTGAACTGCTACTTAGCAGCAAAAAGCAACAAACCATTGATACGTGCAAAATTAGATTGATCTCACGTGCACGTGCTGAGTGAAAGAAGCCAGGCATAGAAGGCTCCATGCTCTGTGATTCCATCAGAAGACCTCAAAAAGGCAAGACCCTGGGGACGGACATCACACCAGTGGTTGCCAGGGAATGGGGGGAAGGGAATCCAGGGAAATGTTGGGGGTGAGGAAAATATTCCCTATTTTGACTGTGGTCACAGTTACACAACTATAGATATTCGTCAAACCCATAGAATTATGCACATAAAAAGACTGAATTTTACTGGATGTAAATGGTACCCCAGTAAATCTAATTTTTTTCAGGTGAAGAAATGCCAAAAGAGGGTTCTCAAAATTATGGCATGTTGTATAAATCAACACTATTGACACACCCAGAATAAAAACAATGACAGCCTCTGCCCTAGGCGGAGGTCACGTTCAAAGTTCTAAGTTTGTGGACTGTGTGAAGGTGTTGACCTAATTTATCATCCAGAGTAACAAACATTTTGATTATATTTGGAAACAGTTTGTAGTTTTGATTTTCTCCCTTGGGTAGGATTTTGGGGTATGCCTGATGATTGCCAAGAAACTGTGACCATTTGCAAATTCAATGTATTAATTATACACGTAGCTAGATAATCTGAAAAGCAAAATGATTAAAATATTTTCAATTTAAAAAAACCCTACAAAACCATGTTTGATGTGGGCTGTGGGTATTTTATATGAATGTGGGGCCTGGCCTCCAGGGACAAGTGTCTAGGGCCCATGGAGTCTTACGATTGTCCTGGATGGGAGGGGTGAGTAGGAAACACATTTCTGAATCCGCTTTGGTCCCAGAGCTGGCTTGTTGACTTGTGTCCTAAACGTTTCTTGACTCTGTCCATGCTACCTCTTTCCACGGCCATCAGTCTTGTCCAAACCTCCACCATCTCTTCTGTGGATTCCTCCAGTAGCCTCTTAATGGTTCTCCCCTTATCCATTCTGGTTTCCCCCACAATAGCCAGTGGGACTTCCTAACATAGAAACTGAATCACAGCTCTTTCTCGTAAACCCATACCCAGGACTAGATTTTCAGTGTCCTCTAGTGAAAGACAAAATTCCCAACAAATCCTACAAAGTCGTGCAAGGTCAGGCCCCTCCTCCCTCTCCGGCCGCATCTCTCCTTCCTCCCCCGATCTCTGCAACACCCGCACTGCCTCTGTCAGTCCTTCTTCACCACCTCGGCCCTGACTCTTCCTTCTTGCCTGACTGCCTTTCGCCTCAACCCACTTCACCTTGAACTCCCCCTTGCTCGGCTGAGCTCAGCTCAAATATCACTTCTTCTGGGAGCTGTTTGCTGTCACTCCCTCCTCCACTGCCAGCCCTACCTCTGCCAGCTTCCTCGTCACATGCTCTCTTAGCTCCTGGTCCTTTCAGTGATGTGTGTGATTATTTGGTCAATGCTGGATCCCCCAAGAGTCTCAGCTTCATAGGAGAATGAGCAGGTGTCTTTTGGGAGGAGGGTATCAGGGAGGAATCTTGGTCTTCCTCTTTTTAATGCCCCAGCAACTGAAAGAGCGATTAGAACTTGGTTAGTGTTCAAATAAGTATCGGTAAAAGGATGGATAAGGGAGTGAGTGGGTGAGTGAATGCTGTAGGTTTTACTCCCATCCCTTGGTGGTCCACTTCAGACCCTAGCACAGGGCCTATTCAGAGAAGAAGCACCAACCTGCAGAGCTGAGAATTCTAAGCTGGACCCCACAGACACCCTGGCCAGGGGAGGGGCTGGCTCCAGACCGCGGGCTTTCTCTGTCCCCACCATCCCCAGGATCCAAGCTCTTTACCTGGGCTCTGTCGGGAAGATGCCTGCTTATATCTACGAGTCTGCAGCACATGGAACCCCTCAGCCCCTGTCCACTGGCAAATAGCTTAGATATGGTCTCTGAAGGAAGCTTTCCCAGAAGAGCAGAGATGAGAATTGGTATCAAGACCACCCAGAAAAGTCATTTCTGGAAGTGCTGCCCAGGGTAAAAATGTAAGGTGGATGAAAGAATAGGAATCCTCCCTAAGGTGGGGTGGAGAGGATATTTCTTCCAATCACGATTGCTTCTTCATTTTCTCCTAAAAATAAAAATTGTTAGCACCCACTATGGACCTCCAGCTTAGGAGGATATAGAAGCAGTATAAAGTATTTTCCCAGAAATCAAGTCACTTGCATCTGAGGATGTCAAATGCACATGGGTGAGACCAGGGCACCACTTATTCATTTGACAAATAGAGTTTATTATGGGTCAGGCCTCTGCTTGGCACTGGGTATCAGCTGAAATGCTGCCCACTAATTTGTCCCCGTTCTGGGCTTTCTCAGCAGTTTTTTACATAGACTGTGGTTGAGTGCATGGACATTGTAGCTGGATACCTGGGTCTGATTCCTGGTTCTGCCATTTTATAGCTGTGTGAACTTGGGCAAGTTAATTAATTTCTCTAAGCTGCTTCTTCTGTGACGTAAGGACTATTGATACCACCTACCCATCCCATTGTTACCAGAATTGCATTAACACTTGTAAAGTGCTTAGAATGGAACCCAGTAGAAGTTAGCCCTCTATAAATGTTGGTCATTATAATTGCTATTATTTCCATCTCCCTGTCTCTGATGGTACAGATCATTTGTATTTCCACCCAATATAAGGGGCTCATAGGGGATCCTCCTCTCCCTCTCTGCTCATCCTTGAGGTCAGTGTGGGGCTGTCATTCAGGAATCTGGGGTGAAGCACATGACCCAGATTGAGGCCAATCAAGACACTGCATTTCGCTGCCCATGACAATTGGCTCAGGGCTGGTAATATGATGTGAGCTGGCCCAATCAGAGTGATTCCCAGGACCCTGTCTTTCTCTTGGGAGGTTGGGTGGGGACTGAAGCTGCTGCAACCAACTTACCTGAGAATGAAACAAATATGGTGAAAGGCTGAGCTCAGACCTGGCAAACTCAGAGTTCTGGGTTCACCATAGGAGCCCCGTGTCCACTGGGTGGAAAGCCCAATCTAGTTCCCATTTTTTTCATTATCAGGTTAAGAAATTTTCTTTCTTTTGGAAACCAGAAGTTTTCTGCCCCTTGCAGTAGAAGGTCCCAATAGACATATCACACGTCCATATTACACCTATTTATTGAGTGCCTTCTACCTGCCAGGACCTGTGCTAGGTGCTGGGGGCCTGGGGGTTGGTGTGACATAGACGACACTGCTCTTCTCAGGAACCTTGGGTTCTAGGATGAGACAGTAAGACTCAGGCACCACCCTCCCCCTAAGGGCTACGATCTCTCAGAGCATTTGGGAAGGAAAGCCTTTGTCTTACATTCTCAGCCAGCTTAGCTGCAGACCACAGGGCTCTCTCTGTTCTCCCTCTGGACCCTCAGCCTTGACCTTCTCACCTGCCCAGGGGAGGCAGGGGTGTGGGTACTCCGCTCTCCCATGACAATGTCCCGTGCAGCTGCACAAACCCTCGGACTTCACAGAGGGACCGGGTCGTTAGGGCGTGTGGGTCTAAGCAGAGAGAAATTTAAAATGACACGCTTAGTGTAACTGTCCCCGTAGTCGTACAAGACACACACACACAGAAACACACTTCACTGGGGACCCCATAGGCACACCCTAGGTGTTCCTTTTCCTTTCCTGTCAACTGATACACCCTCTTCTAAAAGATTCTCTTCTACAAGTCTCCCCAGGAGGAAAGGAGAGCACCCTTTATTCCCGAAGACTGGTTTGGTCCTGGGTTCTATCTTCCACCCCTACTCACCACCCACACCCCTCAGCTCTTCCAGGTAATACCCGGCACTTGTTTCTTCTCATATCAATTCAAATTCTTTAAGAGCTTGGGTTCTACAGCCAGATACCTGGGTTCCTTGCCTAGCTCTGCCATTTGCCGGCTGGATGACCTTGGGCAAGGTACTTAACCTCTCTGAGCCTCAGTTTCATCTGTAAAATGGGGATAATAATAGCACTTATTTCTTAGGGTCTTTGGAAAGATTATTTGAAGTTATGTATGTGACGTGCATTTGGTTTTTTTTTTTTTTTAGTTCCTTGAACATACCAAGAGATTCCCACCTCTGGGCTTTTGAACCTACTGTTCCTTCTGCCTAGATCACTCTTCCCAGAGCTCCCCATGGCTGTCTCACTCACTTCATTCAGGTGTCTGCTTTTTGAGAAAAAGATGGCCATCCTAATAAGTCTCTCTCCTCCAGCTCCCCAGCTCATTCAGTCTTCATCTCATTCCCTGCTTTATTTTCTGTGTAGCGTTTACTGCTCCTGAGTTTCTGCACTTGTCTATTGCCTTTTTCTCCTGCTAGAAGGCAAGAGCCAAGAGAAGGGAAGCACTGTTTGCCTTATTCAATGCTGTGTCCCCAGAGCCTAGAACAGTGTCTGTAAAGGCTCCATAAATATTTATTGGATGAGTTTGAGTCCATCTTCTCAGCTCCATAAATATTTATTGGATGAGAACCGCACTCTGTGGCGGTTTCCTGGCAAATCACTGGGCAAGGGAGACGTTGGTGAGCCCTGCCAGTGAGAAGCTGTGCAAGAGGCAGGTCTTAGCTCACACACACACACACACACACACACACACACCACTCTTCTGTTCTCTAGGACAAACAATTCTCAGAGATGCTAAATCTGTTTTCAAGGAAGGGGAATGTTTCCTGGACTACAGTATAGTCTTCCTGCCTGCCCCTGGCCAGAGGCATCTCTCTGTGGTCCTGTGGGGCACTGGTGGCTTGGAACAGTCTAAAGAATCACCAGCAAGGGACTTCTCTGGTGACGCAGTGCTAATGCATAGGACACGGGTTCGAGCCCTGGTCTGGGAAGATCCCACATGCCGCAGAGCAACTAAGCCCGTGCGCCACAACTACTGAGCCTGCGTTCTAGAGCCCGTGTGCCACAACTACTGAAGCCCGCATGCCACAACTACTGAAGCCCGTGCGCCACAACTACTGAAGCCCACGAGCCACAACTACTGAAACCTGCGTGCCACAACTACTGAAACCTGTGAGTCTAGAGCCCGTGCTCCGCAACAAGAGAAGCCACCACAATGAGAAGCCCGCGCACCACAATGAAGAGTAGTCCCCACTCGGCGCAACTAGAGAAAGCCCACGCACAGCAACAAAGACCCAACACAGACATAAATAAATAAATTTATTTAAAAAAAAAAGAAAAGAAAATCACCAGGCAGACTTTGGATCCCATTCCAGAACCATCAGCTTCTCAATCGCCAGTCTTGAGCCACATTGAGTCTCAGAAAAATCTTTGAAATTAGAGGTGTATGTGTGTGTGTCTGTGTGCTTTCTTTCTGGGGGAGTTTTATTTATGGACCCGACTTACCTTTCATATGTACCACGGAGCAATGTGAGATCTATTGTTTTCCAATGCTTGCAATTCAGATATTTAAAAAGTATATCAAACACACACACACACACACACACACACACACACACACACACACTTTCTTTTTTTTTTTTTTCACACACACTTTCTTGGTGGGGAGTTGGGAAGATGGACTTCCTAGCATCTTCTACTGAGTGGGCAGCTCTACCCGCCGAAGTTTTCTGAATGTGTACATTCTGGGCCTGAGTAACTTCAGGAGACATTCTTTGACTTTCAGACTCAATATACTTTTTCCCAAACTCACAAACTATGAAGGAGGAGCCATAAAATCTAGAAAAACAATATATCCATCCTTTGAGGATATAACAATATATTGATTGGAAATTTCATTGCGCTCTAATTTATAATCTAAGATTTTAAAACACGTAATCCAAAACAGTTTATTCTCCTGAAATGGGATATTACTTCCAGATCCTTATAATAGATCATGTTTCCGTAACTTTCTGCAAATGTTTTAAGTTACACGTGGGCTTAGTTAAAATTTAAATGTACGCAGGTAAATATATGTCAAGGGTTGGCCAGTAGATGGCAGCAAGTTTGAACTTGGCTTGGGAAAGATTTTCTCTAGTTTGCTGGAACAGGATATGAAAGTCAGCCTGAGCACAGTAAAGATTTAAAAGCTAACAGCTCTGGATAAAAATGAGAGCCCAATGTGCCCTCCAGCCCTCATCTTGATGAGCAACTTTGTAAAGTCCATTTACATCTCTATGCTTTTTGGCATTTATTAAGAAGTATACATCGAAACCCCACTTTGTGCCAGGCAGAGCCGTCATGGCAGACAGGATCACCGCCATTCTGAAGTTATGTTTTAGCGCCATCATTTGGGTTATCATCTCAACAGAGGTGGTCTCTAAACAATGTTTAAAGCAGTGTGCTGAGGGGCAAAACAAGGAGTTACAAGGTGGAGTGGAAGGCATTCTTATTCCAACTCCCTGAAAACCCCAAATGAGTCCAGTCACCAAGACTGAACAACAGGTTCCACACCTCACTGAAGTGAGTTCTGCAGCAGCTAAGAAGAAAATTCAGTTTCTGGAAGGTCTGATCATATCCTAAAAATGAAGAAACCAATTTTTGTGACACCCTAAGATCAGAGTTGATTAATGAGCAATTAGCATAGACAGGCCTGGAGGATGTTTGACAGGCGAGTAAGAACTGGTCCTCTCTTTCACCTCTGTCTTTAGGGTTTGTTGACGTGGTTGATGATTCACAAACAAGGCCGCCTCCCACAGTTACACAGAATCCTGTTCCATTCTATTTCCTAAGGTACAGCAGGTGGGCCAGGAGGATTGCAAAGGAGAGAAGGCACCTCTCACAGGGGACTGTGACACTGGTCAGCGAGCCAGGCTCCGGCTCTTCTTTTGCACGATGCTACTGGACCCTCCCGAGCCCAACTGATTGGTCCGGTGTGGACATCCAGTGGGGTGGCTGTCAATCTACTGGGGGCCCAGCTAGGAGTGGCAGGTATCTGAGTCATGGCAGCCGGGAAACGGGTTAGCAGCAATGTTTGGAAGCCCAGGCAGCAAGCACCAGGGTAGTGGGCTGGGGTCCATGTGTTTGGAGCAGTATGAAGGATCTAGACCCTTGGACCTGAGCAGGCTTCATCTATCTCGACTTCCTCTTTGATGATAGGAATCACCTGGGATGGAGAGGGGTGCTTATGAAGTACACAGATAAGCAGTTCTCTCCTCTAGAAAGTCTAATTCAGTAGGTCTGGGGTACGGCCTGAGCTTATTTATTTCTAGCAAGTTCCCATGGAATTCTGATGGGCTAGTCCTTGGACCACACGTCAAGTAACAAGGGCTTAGAGTCCCTTTCAACTCTAGATTCTACAGTGGGTTCATGGCACTAGAACAACTCTGATTTTGAACGTAGTGGGGAAAGAAATTTGGACACCAGCATTCCTGTAGGACCTATCCGATGGCGACCTTGCTCTTGACTCCGTACAAAAGCTATTTCATTTAACCCTCTCAGTACCCAACCTGGTGATTGTCTCATTATCCTCATCGTACAGAAAAGGAAAATGAGAATCAGAGAAGTTAAGTAACTTGCCCAAGGTTGAACAGTTAACAGGTGAAGGATTTAGAATTCAAACCGACGTCAGATTGGTCCAGTGCTCATTAATTAATTAGTCAACATGTTCATTGATCCAAAAAAGAATTATTAAATATATCTATGGATTAAGTACTGTATGAGGTATTAGGACATAAGGTTAGAAAAACAGATGATGCACAAGGCCTCATGAAGCTTTAGCAGGAAAAGTGGCTTTTGAATGAGAAATAACACCACAGAGTGGAAACAGATCCCAAAGCTTTTCACTGCGTCCAGAGCTGCCACTCTGGTTCCAGAGGACGGCGCTGGTCTCCTTGCCCGCCCGAGGAGGACACTTTTCCCCAGATCTTGAAATGGCTGGTCCCTTCCTATCACCCAGACTTCGGCTCCACCGTCTCCTGCTCCGTGAGGCAGTATGTCGCATAGCAGGTGAGAGTGCGGACTGTGGCACAGCACCTGGGCCTGCATCCAGCTCCTCCACGTATTGGCTGTGTGATATAGAGCAAGTTACCTCACCTCTCTGTGCATCAGTTTCTTCATCTGTTAAAGGGCAGTAATAGTACCTACCCCATACAGTGGCTGTGAACATTAAATGAGTTAATATACACAAAGAACTTAAAATAGCACCTGTCAAAGGGTAAGCAGCATGGAAACTTCCACTTCTGGTATTCCCTGAGCACCCTACCTTTTATTCGCACATATCCTATCACCCTGTTCTCTCTTCCTACTCCTTGTGACCAAAGCACTCTGTGTTCACTCGTGTGTGGTCTGTGTCTCCGCCTCCAGAGTCTAAACAGGGGACCTGGGCATTGTCTACACTCCATGCGCCTCCAGGCCCTGGGGCCAGGCCTGGCACCCAGCAGGTTCTCCATCACTCTTTTCTTTTTTTTAAGGTATATATTTATTTACTTTATTTATTTATTTTTGGCTGTGTTGGGTCTTCGTTGCTGCGTGCGGGCTTTCTCTAGTTGTGGCGAGCGGGGGCTACTCTTCGTTGCAGTGCGCGGGCTTCTCATTGCGGTGGCTTCTCTTGTCGTGGAGCACGGGCTCTAGGTGCCCGGACTTCAGGAGTTGTGGCACATGGGCTCAGTCGTTGTGGCTCGTGGGCTCTAGAGCACAGACACAGTAGCTGTGGTGCATGGACTTAGTTGCTCTGCAGCATGTGCAATCTTTCTGGACCAGGGCTCAAACCCGTGTTCCCTGCATTGGCAGGTGGATTCTTAACCACTGTGCCACCAGGGAAGCCCTATAACTCTTTATTAAAGGAGTGGACGAGTGAACATGAAGTCTGGGCTCCATGGAAAACAGAGCTGTGTTCTCTAGCCCAGCCCAAGCAATCAGGAACAGCTGCCTTCCACGGAAATTAACTTAGACTCAACTACGTACTATATCCCAACATGAAAGCCGTAGCCTCTGCCATTAAGAACAGATGATGGAAAGAAATAGATGGGCTTTGTTGGCCTCCGCTGACTTCTCTGGTGAGTTGTTTGAGCCTTCCTGGAAAATCGTTAGAGGTTTTAAGCCCAGAAGCCAGAACATGAAGAACGTCTCTTTGTTGAAGATTAGAGGCAGCAGTCTGTCTTAGCTAATGCTGGTCTGTGTCGTACCTTTGACATTATATTTAAACATGGATTTTTATATTTAATAAATTAAAGTTCCCTGAGAGAGCCTCCAGAGCCTTCTGCTAACATTAGTCATCTTCCTGAACACATGCTGCCATGTGCACTGGGGAGCTGGCCAAACTTGAAGGGAGGGGTGGGCAGCTAGAATCGCCAGCCCATGTTGCCACTTCTTGTGAGCAAATGATAGAATGAAGCAGATGTGTGGCTTCTGTTGAGCCCTTCTTTCAGTATTTTGAGCCTTCTTGAAAAATCAGCTATTTGATGGGGTGTGCCTCACCCTGGCTATTAGGAGTGTGAAATCAGGAGACATAAAAAAGTGTGCCCAGTCTGTAAATGCCTTTTTCACCTGCTTGGTGATTTCTGAAATCCTAATAGAAAAGCCTTTCTTTTGGCAAAGAGACAATGACTTGGGAAGCATATATATATTTGGGAGGGGAAAGTCTGTAATTAAAATTTAGTTTAAGTGTTAAGAAGTTGACCTCAGGCCTTTTAGGTTGAAATATGTATATATGTATAACAAATTCACTTTGCTGTACACCCGAAACTGACACAACATTGTAAATCAACTATACTCAAATAAAAATTTTAAAAAAAGAAATACTCTGATTGGGAAAAGACCTAGGAGAAAGGATAGGAGACACATAGAGTGAGGTGGTAGGAAACAGGGAAAGGGCAATGCATCAGTCAGGTATTGCTACAGTAATGCTGTATAACAAATCATCCAAAACCTCAGTGATATATAATAAGGGTTTATTTCTTGCTCAAGTGTCCATTGGTCAACTTGGGTTCAGCTGATCTGTGCTAGGCTGGGCTCGGCTCCAAGCTGTGGGTAGAGTCCAGATCTGCTCCATGTGTCTCTCATCCTTCTTGGACCAGCTGCAAACTGAGGAATAAATGGAAACCCTCAACGCTTCTTCAGTCATAGGCTCAAAACTTGCTCACTGTCACTACCCTGTCTGCAAATTCTTTTGGCCAAAGCAAGTCACATGGCCAATCCCAATATCCGTAGGGCAGGGATATGCCTCCTGCAGAGGAGGTGGCAGTGTCAAGAGAAAGAATATTGGCTGAATATTGGCTGTGTGTCTCACAGGCCTGGGTATCAAAGGCCACTTTTACCAACCTCACAGTGAGCCTCCCATTGCACTAAGCCTTCTCATGTTTATTGGGTCCTGGCAGGATTAGGACAGTGAATTGCAAATGGGCCTCAGGGTCTTTAAGTCATGTTACCCTCTCATGCACCCTAATTTTATTCTGCAAAGGACTCCCCTCTCCTCAGCGCTCCTCCCCTTGCTACCCCTCACTCCAAACTCTAGGACCGCATGCTCCACTGACTCTACTTTTTGGGCCCAAATTGATCAGATTCCATTTCTCTCTCCGGACCTTTTTATTCTTGTTTCAGATCCTCGGGGGACAACAGTACCACCCTCCCCAATAAAAACCAGCCATTGTCCAGTATACCTGAATTTCTCAAAATGCCCCTTTTGTAAAAACAAGAGGTAAGGGGGCCAGGAGCTACAGTTTCAGACTCACCTTAAAGAGATTAGCTTTCCCACAGGAAATTCACTTATAACATTATTTTCATAGTTAATAAGTGTATGTTGTTAGTGCTGTGCTAAAAGTAAGAAATTGACAGATCAAGACTGACAACGGCTGACCTAAACCAATGTTTCTGGTTGCCCTGCAGTGCGCATGCATGGAGCCTCTCCCCTTTGGCTTTGATCTCATAGCAGCTGGCAGCTCGGTACCCACTTAGGTAAAGGGGAGGAAGGGGTCCAGCCAGGGTGGCAAGCAGCAGAGTTTTTCTTCCTCTGGAGGTGCTGGTTCCTGACCACAGCGGGCAGGAGCAGTGTGCCTCCTGCCGTCCCAGACCCTAGGGAATCAGCAAGACCCAGTTCACACCCAGTGGGAGAGACGGGTGGCCCGGAAACCTGCCCAGCCCAATGCCCAGCAGGGACCAGGGGCTCACTCCCCCCACCCTTTGCTCCCCTCCCCACCTCCTCCTCTTGCAGTGAAACACTGAAGATTCAAGTTACATATTTAAATGAAGTGGCCCCATATTTAAATTGAGTTAATTTGAAATATATTTTTTCCAGTACTTGACATTTTTATAATCTGAACCCATGTACAATGGCAGCCCGCTGTCTGGATCCACTCTGGTACCACTTGGGGGTTGGATGAGAAGGGAGGGGGAGGTCACGGGTGTTCATCAGTAAAGACATCAGGATAGTGAAGTAGCCTCAGAATGAACAATTAGCAACAAGACTTTCCAGTTTCATGGGCAATGAAGCCCTGGCGAGTCCGTTTTTCAAGTGTGAGAGGAAGGACTGGGGAAGATGATATAGCTGTCATGGGATCCATCTCCAACTGGGCTTCTGTTTGTTGGTACCTATCTTGGGTAAACCCTGTGTGAGGATCCTGGAGAAGATCACAGGACACTGCCCTCCCTGTGCTTCAGATTTGGGGGTGGATACAGGAGCAGCATGCAAGCAGGCAAGGCCTACAAACGCACATGTAACTGATATTTATTGAGCATCTAGTATGTGCCCCTTTCCTCTTTATGGACTTGCCAGAAGCCAAAGTAACAGTCCCAACCAAGACTCATGGGTTAATAATTTTAGCTAACGCTTTTGAGCGCCTTTGATATGGTAAGTGCTTTTTAAAAGGATGACCTCCTTCCTTCTCTGTAATTTCCTTAGAGGCAGACACTGGGCTCTTCCCCCCATTTCACAGACAATAGCACTGAGGCACAGAGAGGTTGTTGACCTGCCCTAGGAAGAATCCACAGCTAACACAGGGAAGAATCCAGAATGAACGCAGGTGGTCTGACTCTGGAGTCTTGCTTGTGGTTGCTGTACCACGCCCCCTTTCTCCTACTTGCCACCAGCATGCCTCTGCATTAGCTCGGGTGGGGCCTCAGCTCGTGGGGTGTTGCACCAGCCACCCCCGCCATTACTTTGCAGTTCTTTCGGTCTAGCAGGGGGCCTCCTGGGTGCAGCCTGAAAGGGAGAATTGGAGAGTGGAGCTGGGAGAGCGAGGTGACATTGTGCACGTCCGTGTCACCACTCTGTCTGGCAGTGCCACAATCCTTCTGTATTCCATCACGGAAAAGAAGACCACCCTTGCTTCCTGGCTCGGACCACTTGACTTCTTGGTCAGTCCCAACCTGTGACTCAGTTGCCCCCCACAGTGGCTCATGGCAGGGGGGCTGTGGTGAAATCTGTTGCCCCATAAATCCTTGTCTTGGGGAACAGGGACTCAAACCTTCTAAAGAATAGAAAGTTGCAGAACAAAGATTCTGAAAGTGCATCTCAGAACCACCTGTATAAATACCACCCGGGGAGCTTGTTAATAATGCATATTCCCGAGCCCCACACCAGATTCTAAGGATGCGACCCAGGATCTGAGGTTTTTGGGGGTTTTTTTTGAATTTTATTTTATTTATTTTTTTATACAGCAGGTTCTTATTAGTCATCCATTTTATACACTTCACTGCATACATGTCAATCCCAATCGCCCAATTCATCACACCCCCCCCCCAACACCGCTTTCCCCCTTGGTGTCCATATGTTTGTTCTGTACATCTGTGTCTCAATTTCTGCCCTGCAAACCCGTTCATCTGTACCATTTTTCTAGGTTCCACATATAGCATTAATATACGATATTTGTTTTTCTCTTTCTGACTTAACTTCACTCTGTATGACAGTCTCTAGATCCATCCATGTCCTTACAAATGACCCAATTTTGTTCCTTTTTATCGCTGAGTAATATTCCATTGTATATATGTACCAAATCTTCTTTACCCATTCGTATGTCGATGGGCATTTAGGTTGCTTCCATGAACTGGCTATTGTAAATAGTGCTGCAATGAACATTGGGGTGCATGTGTCATTTTGAATCATGGTTTTCTCTGGGTATATGTCTAGTAGTGGGATTGTTGGGTCATATGGTAGTTCTATTTTCAGTTTTTTAAGGAACCTCCATACTGCTCTCCATAGCGGCTGTATCAATTTACATTCCCACCAACAGTGCAAGAGGGTTCCCTTTTCTCCACTCTCTCTCCAGCATTTGTTGTTTGTAGATTATCTGATGATGCCCATTCTAACTGGTGTGAGGTGATATCTCATTGTAGTTTTGATTTCCATTTTTCTAATAATTAGCGATGTTGAGCAGATTTTCATGTGCTTCTTGGCCATCTGTATGTCTTCTTTGGAGAAATGTCTATTTGGACTTCTTTGGACTTAAATGTCTATTTAAGTCTTCTGCTCATTTTTGGATTGGGTTGTTCATTTTTTTATTATTGAGCTGCATGAGCTGTTTATATATTTTGCAGATTAATCCTTTGTCTGTTGATTTGTTTGCCAATATTTTCTCCCATTCTGAGGGTTGTCTTTTCATCTTGTTTGCAGTTTCCTTTGCTTTGGAAAAGCTTTTAAGTTTCATTAGGTCCAATTTGTTTATTCTTGTTTTTATTTCCATTACTCTAGGAGGTGGATCAAAAAAGATCTTTCTGTGATTTATGTCATAGAGTGTTTTGCCTATGTTTTCCTCTAAGAGTTTTATAGTGTCCAGTCTTATATTTAGGTCTCGAATCCATTTTGAGTTTATTTTTGTGTATGGTGTTAGGGAGTGTTCTAATTTCATTCTTTCACATGTAGCTGTCCAGTTTTCCCAGAACCACTTATTGAAGAGACTGTCTTTTCTCCATTGTATATCCTTGCCTCCTTTGTCATAGATTAGTTGACCATAGGTGTGTGGGTTTATCTCTGGGCTTTCTGTCCTGTTCCATTGATCTATATGTCTTTTTTTGTGCCAGTACCATATTGTCTTGATTACTGTAGCTTTGTAGTATAGTCTGATGTCAGGGAGTCTGATTCCTCCAGCTCCATTTTTTTCCCTCAAGACTGCTTTGGCTATTAAGGGTCTTTTTTATCTCCATACAAATTTTAAGATGTTTTTGTTCTAGCTCTGTAAAAAAAAAAAAAAAATGGCACTGGTAATTTGATAGGGATTGCATTGAATCTGTAGATAGCTTTGGGTAGTATAGTCATTTTCACAATGTTGATTCTTCCAATCCAAGAACATGCTATATCTCTCCATCTGTTTATATCATCTTTAATTTCTTTCATCAGTGTCTTATAGTTTTCTGAGTACAGGTCTTTTACCTCCTTAGGTAGGTTTATTCCTAAGTATTTTATTACTTTATGTAATTAAAAAAAGTACTTTTTGGGATTCCTGTAATGCTGCTCTGGGCTGGGGAAGGGGAACTGTTTATCTAGTTATAAGAATCTACCTTTTCAAAGGGCAGGGTGGAGTGGCCTCTGGGAGCTTAGAATGGGGAATGCCAAGCCTTTGTGTCCATGTGGGTGTGACCCAAGACCGCAGGCATAGATACCTCTGTTGTTGGAAGCTGAACTCCCGCTACCCTCATGCTTCCCACAGCTCACCCAACAGTGAATTATTCCCTGGCTGGTAGCACTTTTTGAACCTCAAGGAATTTGCCAGATGATTCCAGACACAAGGATCTGCTCAGTTCTCTACGGGGACTCAGTTTTCTACTGGGGATAACACTTGGTAAGCCCTAGTCCTCACTCACTTGTCCCTCTTTTGAAAGGGCCAGTGGAAGTGAGGGTCACAAAGTGTGACTTCCTGCTCTGCCCTCATGAGTGATGTGGTTCTGGCAGCTTTCTCAAACTCTTAGTCTCGTTTATAAAATGAGGTTAATAATATCCACCTCAAGGAACCATGAGGATAAGGAATAGACATGCACATCTGAAACTGCATTCTGCCATGAGCTGAGGAAGCAGAGGGATTAAGCATTTAATGGACACACACTGAGGGAGGTGGGTGAATACTTCATGGGTAGAATTACTCATGCCCATTTCACTGAGAGCTGTGGAATTAGGAGACTTGAAGTCTCTAAGTCACTGTTACAGGTTGAATTGTGTCCCCTCCCAAATTCATGTGCTGAAGTCCTAACCCTCTCCCCAGTACCTCAGAATGTGACCTTATCTGGAAACAGGGTCACTACAGGTGTTATTAGTTAATGACGTCATTAGGGTGGAGCCCTAATCCAGTATGGCTGGTGTCATTATTAAAAGGGAAATTTTGCCACAGAGGCATGACCACAGAAGAACACCAGATGAAGATGAAGGCAGAGATGGGGTGATGTATCTACAAGCCAAAGAATGACAGACATTCCCAGCCAACCAGCAGAAGCTAGGAGAGAGGCATGGACAGGGCTCAGAAAGAACCGTCCTTGCTGACACCTTGCTTTTGGACTTCTAGCCTCTAGAACTGTAAGAAAATACATTTCTGTTGTTTAAGCCTCCATGTTTGAGGTCTTTTGTTACAGCAGCCTTAGCAAAGGAGCACAGCCACTAAGATTCTGAAGGGTCAGAGCCTGGTCACCAAGGGTCTACACGTGGAGCTGTTGCTAAGACGGTGCAGGGCTCAGGCTACCCCAGGGCTGCGACCTTGAGAGAAAGCATACTGTGCTCTCTCCACCCAAACCAAGGGAGACCTGGTTGAAAGCAATATTTAAGGCAGCCTTAGGGTGTCAGAAATGCCCCCACAGGGTAGACTGGGGAGTATATTCAGGAGGTCAGACCTGAGTGTGTCTCATTTTAGTTTCAGATCTACATTCTGTCTCCTTCCCTCAGCCTTTCATGTCCATGCCTAAGTCTCAACCTCTAGTACTCAACACCTTGATTTTTTTTTTTTTTTGCTGTACGCGGGACTCTCACTGTTGTGGCCTCTCCCGTTGCGGAGCACAGGCTCCGGACGCGCAGGCTCAGCGGCCATGGCTCACGGACCCAGCTGCTCCGCGGCATGGGGATCTTCCCAGACTGGGGCAGGAACCCGTGTCCTCTGCATCGGCAGGCGGACTCTCAACCACTGCGCCACCAGGGAAGCCCAACACCTTGATTTTTGAGCACCATCCTTGTATATATCTAGGAGCCATGGATCCTGGCCAAACTCTGTTTTTTCCTAATAGCAGCCTTGACAAGGTGGCAGAAGCCACAGGGGAGAAACACTGGCAGATAGAATAATGGCCCTGCAAAGATATCCATGTCTTAATCTCCAGAGCCTGTGGGTATGTATGTTACCATGATCCAGGTGGACCAACATAATCACAAGAGTCCTTATATGTTGAAGACAGACAGATCAAAGTCAAAGAAGGAGAAGGGATAATGGAAGCATAGAGGGGGCAAGGAGAGAAAGGAAAGGGAGAGGGGGATGGGGAGGACAAAGGGAAGGAGAGAGAGAGAGAGAGAGAGAGAGAATTGAAGGTGCTATGCTGCTGCCTTCAAGATGAGAAGGCCATGTGGCCTCCAGAATCTGGAAAAGGTAAGAAATGGGTTCTCCCCTAAAATTTCCAGAAGAAATGTTGTCCTCCTGACACCTTGGTTTTAGCCCAGTGAGACCCGTTTCAGATTTCTGACCTCCAGGGCTATAAGATAATAAGGTTGTGTTATTTTAAGCCACGAGGTTTGTGATAGATTGTTACAGCAGCAACAGAAAATGAATACAACTGGGATGCTTTGACTTGACTCCAAATAAGGGGCTGCAGGCTGGGATGGTGACAGTCTCCAGCCCCACCTGCCCTGGCCAGAGACACATCACCCAGAAGCACTCCTTTCCTTCTTCCCAAATTGGTTCAGAACCTATGATGTGCCAGTCTCTGCCGTGTCCTCCGTCTGTGCTGCACATGATCATATTTAATTTCTTCCCTCTCAGTTCCCTGACATTCTTTCTCTGCCCCAGCACGTGAGAGCTCCTGGATGCAGTTGCCAGATATAGCTGATAAATACAACATTGCCCAGGACATGCTTATACTAAAACATTATTCATTGCTTATCTGAAATCAAAATTAAATGGTGTCTTGTATTTTATCTGGCAGCCCTCCACCTGGAAGGCGCCCAGGGAAACACCTGCTGAGTTAGGCCCTGGGATCCACTGGCTCCACCTGGGGAGTTTTTCAGCTGGGTTGAACCCGCTCTGCCACTACTCCTGTTCTCACTTGCCCAGCTCATTTATTTGCCCCGCACCCCAGCCCCCAGCCAGCTGTTTCCTTATAGCAGCTGCTGCTTCTGTGCTTGAGGGATGTAACTGAAATTAGGGCCCAAGAGGGAAAGACAGAGCAGTTGATGGAGAAGAGACCTAGGGGCAAGTGTGAGGACTTAGCTCAAACTCTCAGAGGTTCTGGTGGTACCACACAAGGGGCATTTCTGAGGCTCTGTCTTCTCTGACCAGTTTGGACCAGTTTTGGGCCTCAGGAATGAGAGGGGCCTTCTGAGCCCTGCACCTTTGGTAGGGGGAGGTGTATTAGTCAGCTAGGGCTGCATAACAAAATACTACAGACTGGGAGGCTTAAACAACAGACATTTATTTTCTCACAGTTCTGGAGGCTGGAAGTCCAAGATGAGCAGAGTTGGTTTCCTCTGAGGCCCCTCCTTGGCTGGCAGATGGGCTCTTGCTGCCTCTTCACATGGTTGTCTCTCTGTCCACGTGCAGCCCAGGTGTCTCTCTGTGTGTCCAATTTCTTCTTATAAGGACACCAGTCAGATTGGATTATGGCCCACCCTCAGAGCCTCATTTTAATTACCTCTTAAAGGTCCTGTCTCCAAATACAGTCACATTCTGTGGTACTGGGGGTTAAGACCTCAACATATGAATTTTAGGGGGACACAATTTAGCTCACAACAGGAGGCATGTTGGACCGGGATCTCCTCTCGGCTAAATGCTGTGGTGTGTTGAGTGGTCTGCTCACTCAGCAAAGCCAAGGGCACAGCAAGTCTGCAAATCAAGACCCTAAACTTGGGAGGCCAAGCTTAACTGTAGTCACTCGCTAGTCCTGACGGAAGACAGGCTGATACTGCAGGTCCAAGGATCACAGATTCTTAGTCTTGAAATCGAGTCAAATTAGTGGTTTTCAAACGCCAAGGGGTTCCACTAAGATTTCAAGGAAGTGTCTCAAAGCCCTCAATCTTTCATCTCTTTCCCATTTGGGCTTCCATACAGAATTGCTTGGGGAGGTAGGGAGGAAAGAGGTTCCTCTGTGTTAAAATTTTAAATCCACTAATCTAGACCCAATACTTTATTTTATAGGTGAGGGATTCATTCATCAAACATGTTTTGAAAACCTTCACGTATGATCCTCTGTGCTAGATTTGGGGTTGTTTGTTAGTGAAGCACAAGGCAACAAAAATTGACCAATAGGGCTTCCCTGGTGGTGCAGTGGTTGAGAGTCCGCCTGCCGATGCAGGGGACACGGGCTCGTGCCCTGGTCCGGGAGGATCCCACGTGCCGCGGAACGGCTGGGCTCGTGAGCCATGGTGAGCCATGGCCGCTGAGCCTGCGCGTCCGGAGCCTGTGCTCCGCCACGGGAGAAGCCATAACAGTGAGAGGCCCGCGTACCGCAAAAAAAAAAAAAAAGATGAGCCCGATTTTGAGCCTGAGAATCTGAGCAAGTGGAGGTACCATTAGCAAGCAGACAGAATCAGGAGAGGTGGTTTGAGATATGACAGATCATTCCATTTCAGATGATGAATTTGGGGTGGGGACATCTTAGTGACGGTCTGCAGATAATAATAATCTGTAGATTTAACTGGGGAAGGGGGATTTGATAGAAAGATAGCAGGTGAAGCGACAGACCAGGAAGCTTCACATGGCAGGCTGACAGATAAATTGGCCTGTATTTGTCTCCTCTCTGATTCTTCTGAGAAAATAGACCTACTTTAATAATGTTGATAATTCGCCCAAGAGGTGAAAGCTCATTGACGGATAGCATCTCTCGGCTTCCCCGTGATATGGCAAAGTGTATTATCTTCCCTCTAAAAATTAACATAGAGATAGAAGCATCCAAGACACACGTGCAAAATGCCAGCTTTCAAATCCTCCACATTCAGGGAGCTCAGAGCAAGGCCATTGGTGAGTGAGTTTGGGCGGGGGGCGGGGGACAGAGACGGAATTTCTCATCCTTAAGCTTGTGTAGCACCAGGACGAGGAACTGTGAAGCATTATAGGAAATGAAATCACCAGCTGTTGATCACTTAGGTTACTGAATGTCACCTAATCCCGACAGCAGCTTGGTGGCATTAGAATGGGCCTGATCTGTCTCTGCTGTTTACTAGCTGTCGGACCTCGTACACATGGTCACTCCCCTGAGGCTCAACTTATTCACCTGTGAATTGTGGAAAATGATGCCTCGCACGTTGTTTGGAGATTTAAATAAGAAACCAGATGCTGCTTTGCAAGCAGCCTTCTCGGGGCCTTCCAGGGTAAAATCTGAAACCGGCCTCCTTGGTAGAGGGCAGCGAGAGACTGAAGACAGAGGCCGCCCTCCAGATTGGTCGTGGCAGGTATAAGAAGCAAGGGGACTTTCTTGGGTGGCAGCAAGATGAGTCGATCTCCACGCGTGCCCACCAGACTCTTAGAAGTTTACTCAGAGGCCTTCTCTGCACTGTCCAGGAGCCTCGGCACCACATTTCTATCTCAAGGCTGTATCCTTGGAGCAGCTTCTGGGAACAGGGAAGGCAAGTGGAAAGCATATTCCAGGGACAGGGGAGGGGAAGGGGAGCCTCCAGCTCGAGGGTCAACTGGCGGTAGCATCTTTTTGACGGCCTCCTTTAACCCCATATGTACCAGACATTCATTCATCCTTCCATGAGTGTGTATTGTTACCCGCTGTCACCAGTGACTTCACAATGCATAAAGCAGGCTTTAACGAATGTTGGTACTTCTTTCATCTAGGAGAAACTTGGTTTGGATTTTTCTGCCTGCGTTTCAGTGGGAATGTGGCTCGTGTTCCAGGGACCAGCCTCACACAAGTTGCTCTGGGCAGCTGTGACCCAGAAGGGGCTGAGAGCTTGCACATTCCTCTTTGAGACCCTTTCTTTCTCACCCTGGCCGCCTTCTCTCAGAGGTGCCCTCGAGATCAAGCCTTCCTCAGAGGTGGTTATGTGCTTAGTGTCAGGGAGCTTTTCTGATTGCACAGACAACGGGAAGCCAACGAAACTAAGGGAGGGTATGGAATAATAAAAGCACATAGCACATTCCGACCCACTGAATCCCACAGTACCAAAAATGGAGCAACAACCCGTCATTTTGCAGGAAGGAATTGATACCCAGAGAGGGTGTGTGACCTGCCTGGAGCCACACAGCAAGTTAGGGACAGGGCTAAGTTTGGGACACAGACTTCCGGACTTGGGGTCCAATGTGTATCCTCTTTACCGTCAGAGGACGTGTTTATGGTCAGCGAACTGGAAAGCAGTTTTTGCTGTACTTCATGTTCAGTGTGGAGGATTGGAAACAGAATGAGGCTGCCCAGTCAGCTTTACCTCTTGTCAAGCCCTACCTACTGCACACTCTGGGCAAGATGCCTCTGGTTAGGATGGTGCTGTCCCCAGAGCAGCCCGGAAAGGCCCGGCATTGAGGACGGACTCCATTCAAATGTGTTCATCCATCTGCTTATTCATTCATCCCCAGACACTTACTGAGCACCTGTAATGTGTTATGTACAAGGGTGGCTGCTGGACAATTCATACTTGTCTGATCTCTCTTCTTGAGCAAGAAGGAGGACCTGAAATTCTTCCCAGGCTGGGCTGCTCAGAGCCAGGGTGTAGTGTGGAATTGTGGGGCTGGTCCTCAGTTGTGGCAACAGGTTTAGGAAATGTGGAATCTATGTTCCACTTGAGGGTGACCAGAAAGCCGGAGGGGCCATAGAGATCCGAATCAAGGAAGCACCTTGGCTGGAGCTGAGAGACGGCCACAGGGCTCAGAGGTAGGTTTGGGTGGGGGGGGATGGCACAGGAAGATGCCTGCAGGAGAGCAAATAGATGGGAGGTAACAGCTAAGGGTGCCAAGTGGGCTTTGATAATACTTATCAGCCCTAACAAGTGAGTAGAGTACTTAAACATGGATTAGGAACACAGTGATGGTTATTTTTACTGTTCTCCTTAAAGAGAATGAGGGTGGAAAGGAGCAAAACCAAGGGATACTATAGACCAGTGCTTCCCAACCCCCTTCCCCCTTTTTTATTTTGCTAAAAAACACATTAACTTTAAATTTACCATCTTAACCATTTTTAAGCACACAGTTCAGTAGTTTTAAGTACATTTACATAGCTGGGCAAGAGACCCTAGAACTCTTTCATTTTGCAACACTGAAACTCTACACTGGCTAAACACTAAAGCCCCAGCCCTTGGTAATCACTTTTCTATGTTCTGTTTCTATGATTTTTGACTACTTTAGATATCTCGTGTGAATAGAATCTTACAGTATTTGTCCTTTTTCCCAGCCCTTTAAAAAAATCCGTGTCCTGGCACTGTTCACAGACGTGACAGCATCCCATTGGTAACATCTCCAATTATACACACACACACACACACACACACACACACACACACACGGGGGAGAGCAAAAGGGAGGGAGAGGTGGCAACAAATGCTCACACAGCCAAGTCTTGGGTAGGGATACGCGCAGAGTTGGAAAAAGCCCTCTAGGAATTCTGATACTCCCCAAGAGTATGCCCGCCTTGTTGAAACTCACTGTTGTGGACAGGAAAAGAGTTCTCCAAAGCATCGGAGGCAGAGCAGGAGTCAGTCACACCATTTATTGAGCACTCATGGTGTACAGAGTACTGGGCAAAGCACTGGAAGGAAATACAGTGGAGATTCAACAGCTGCTGTCGCTCGCCTCATGATTACATTTTAAGTGAATGGAGAAGATACACACACGAACATGTATAAACTAATATCTAGACACGTGCATTTCTTATTCACCACTGCAAGCTATCTTGAGAGTTTACCAAAGTAACTAAGGCATGAGAAGCCATTGGGACACATGGGCTAAGTAAAAATCAAAGATACATTTCAGTGCTCAGGTTCAAACTTACCACTCTGGTGATGAGCGGAAGCTACCAGAAGACACTAGAAAATACCAGAAACTTGGTGAATCTATTTTCTTAACTCTATTGGTCATTTTATTTCAAATTTAAGAATTCAGTTTCCCATGAAATAAAGGCAATTGACTCAACAAAGTACTAGAATAGCTTTATGTTAAAAACATTTTTTTTCTTAAAGTAAAATCAGCCTATTGATAGTACCATTTCCAAAGGTCAGGCACCGATTCTGAAAGTTAATAGCGTTTTTCTTCTTTTTAAAAAAAAGCTTCCATTATGTGAAAGACTTTCCAATAAATTTAGTGAACAGATGCATTTCATTGCTCTATATTATATTTGGGAAAACTTGTTTATATTCTTACATGCTTTTAAAGTAGGGTTGCCAGATAAAATATAAGATGTATTTTAGTGCATGGGACATACTCATACTAAAAAAAATTATTGTTTATTTGAAATTAAAATTTAACCGGACATCCTGTATTTTATTTGCTAAATCTGGCAACCCTATTTTTAGGTTAACATACCTTTGGAATTTCCAAAGGTTTCCAATAAGGTGTGGGGAGCAAAGAGGCTAATTTAGCTTCAGTTATATGCTAACATTGTCAGAGAGGAAGGTTTATTGTTCTGGCAGGAAAATGGTAGGTTTTGTAGGATTTACTCAAATATTGGAGGCATCTTCATTTCTTACACCTTTTATCATTACTATTTTAGCAGTGCACGTTTTAGTCAGTTGAATTTTTACCTTGAAATTTTTGACAGAGATGACTGGTTAGAATTATTAAAATAAGATTGTAGTCTGAGGAATAGAAAAACTAACATCTGGCTTGAAAAGTCCCCTATAACATATGTTCACATCCTCAATAATTTCTTCTCTGTTAACACTTTATACCCCCAACCCGCAAAAAAACAACAAATGTCAACACTCACATCTTGTTAAATTATACAACGTCCCTTCCCCTATTCATGATCACTTCCTGCCACTCTCTGCCCCTCCCCTTTCCGTATTGATTTTTTTTTTTTATAATTGAAAACACTAGCCCTTGTGCACCACAAAGAGTGTCTGTCAGGCATGGATCAATGGGTGGTCATGGACCCAAGAAAACAGGAAAAAGAAAAGCTCACCTCTCAGATGCTTGGAGGCATGAAAACTATGAAAGAAAGTGGTGGGGAGGAGGGAGGAGGGCTGGTAGACTGGATTGACACATTCTGTTCCTTGTATCTAAATGTAAGTTCATGTCTTATTTTAAGCTGAGATTCTACATTGGAGGAGAGAGATTTCAACACCAATTTTGCAAAGAAAAGAAGTTCATGAAACTCCAACCGTTGTAGAGGAATGTAGAATGATAACACTTTCTGAATTCCAACCTCCATCCGCCATTCTTTTTTTAAACACCCTGAAGAGTATATATATATGTAAAGAATGTACTTCTCTGTTCATATTCCACATACACATAAAATTACTATGAACATTAACAAACACATAGATTGTACTTAAAGGCATATACAGCCTTTGACTTTCAAAAGCTACTTGTTAATTGAGTCCAAGTATGCCAGTTTTTATTCTGGGCCTGACTCCACCTGTTTCCAGCTTGGCCAGGTGCACATAGGTTACAACTCTCCTTTGTACCTTGAGGTCTTTCCAGAAAAGAGGACGAGTATGAGAAATTAAGTTGAGGCAAAGAAGCCATGGGGTTTCATATCACCATATAAAGGTGGAGTTAAGCAATATATATTATTAAAGTAGAAAAATATTTCTATGCCCCCTCTGGCATTTAACATTCCTTATGCTAAGACAGCATTCCATCCAGCTACTTGCCACATACTCTTTTCTTTTCAGAAATATAAGTTCCAAATTCCATCGTTTAGACAACTTTCCAGATGCTGTTCTGATGACGACATAAACTTATGTCTCTGAATGCCCCTGACAGACCTCAAGGAGCACAAGTCAGGCTGTTCTTTTACTACAGAAAATGGCCGGAAGAGGGTTTGCTTTGGGTTCCCATTCGTGGTCATGATGAGGTGGATGGCTACAGAATGTACGTGAAAGAGTGATGGACTCCCCAGGGGCAAAGTAGCCCCCCAAATTTTGCATCAGCAGAAGCAGTAGTGCACAGAAGGGTGTCCCTATGGGGAGTGACAGCCGACTCCAAAGCCCCACTTCTAAAGCTCAGTAGGGTCCGCGTCCCAGTTTGAACACGTGCTTGGCAATTACACGTGCAGGAGGAGTCCTGTTGGACTCCTGTTACCGGCCTGCTGAGGTTTTTCGAATGGTGACTGGTATGGAAACTGCCTGCCTGGAGCTGCCTGGAAACCCAGTCCCGGCTCCGCCCTAGTAGTGTTCCCCTGGCACCCAGACGAAGGATGCCAAGCAGACAAGGAATAGTTCGCACTGGGGATGGCGCCTTCCTGCTCCTTCACTTCCCGCTTCCTCTTCCTCCTGCTTTCTTCTTTTTCTCCTTCTCTGCTGCCTCCCTCGGTCCCCGCTCCATCCTTTGGTGCTGGCGGCCAGGGCACAGCTCACGGGGGCGGGGCAGAGGCGCTGGCGTGGCTGTACGAGCGCCTGGACAGAGAGGCCCGGGTGGTCCTGCTCTCCACCTCCTCCCCCGCCTCCCCTCTCGCTCCTGGGGGACCAGGGTTGGGGCAGCAGGGGAACGTGGCCATGAAGCCGAGGCGGAACCGCTGGTTCATGAAGCAGTAGATGATGGGGTTGACGCAGGAGGAGGTGTAGGAGAGCAAGAGGATGAAGGAGATGGGGGTCCCGGAGAGGCGGCGCTCTGCAGAGGCGGTGTCAAAGGCCCGCCAGGCGTTGGCGCTGAAGATGGGCATCCAGCAGAGGAAGAAGAGAACCACGATGACCATGAGCATGCGGATCACCCGCTTCTTGGCCATCAGGTTGGCTGCGGGGCTACTGCTCCTGATGCGGCTGAGCCTGCCGCCGCCGCTGCTGGACAGCTGCTGCAGCTCCAGCTTCCCTGGGTGCTTGGACCTCTGCAGGTAACACCCATCGCTGGCCTCGTATCTGCCGCTGCTGCCGGGGCTCGGCTTCCTTTCTGGATGGGCAAGGGACAACACTTATTTTTCGGGATGGGTCATGCCAGATGGAAGGCGTGGAACCCCTGCCCCCTGCATCAAGGGGCTAAACCACACTTGAACTGTACTATTGGGCAGGCGACCTCGGGCCTGGTTGACATGGGTAGGTATTGTTTACACTAGTCCTTTCCTTCAAATGAAAAGCTACTTAAAGCTACTAAAATAATGTATAGTATCTGATGTACATAATTTATAATAGTAAAATAATATTTTACATATGTAGATTATAGGGCTAAAGAACTGTTCAAGAATGAATAGGCACACTCTTCTTCCAGCTCCTCAGGGGGAAGTCTCCTGCTTGCTTGGGAAAGCTCCAGACTGCTTTTACTGTGAGGACTCTGCATAACGAGCAAAAACCAAAGAAGACCTTGAAGTTGTATAAGTGGTAAAGAGCTGAGTAAAGGGGTGGAGTGAGAACGGGGTGTGTGTGGGGGGGGCGGCGAGTGATACCAACAAAGGTGTCGGGTAAGTTTCTCTGGCGAGTGGACTATAATGAAAGGGGGGACGGGAGGCTCTGTGGCAGCTGCAACAGGAGTGAAGGGGAGGAGAGAGGATGGCGCCTGGAATTACAATTTGCTTTGGTTGTGGAAGGCGGTCCATTTGTACGCAACAGCACAGAGAGCCTGGGACCCATGGGCCCTCGGCTTGTAATTGGGTGATGTGTGTATTATGTCATCTTATTCCACTCAGCACCCTTTTGAGAGGAATAATTTCTTCATTTTACAGATGAGGAAGTGAGACACTGGGTCTCACGACTGTGCCTTAGGACACAGAGTCTCCTAAGAAGACTTTTGAAAACCTCTAATATACCCTATACACACTCTGTGTATATCCATTTAAGTTACAGACAATAAGCGTTTGTAATCTTTTGGCATCAACATACAGCTAAGAGATAGTTACCTCTAGCAGACTTCTTCTGGCTAGCATCAAATTTTATACCCTGGTAAAGTTCCAGAGAGATTAATCCATATGCCACCATCATCACAATTCCAGGAATAAGAAAGAGGATGAGTAACAGGAAGGTGTGCCTAATAAAATAAAAAGCAATAACCAGCATCTCTAGCATTTCAAACTCAGATGGGATGGAATAAGCAGGGTTCATCTCCATTTTAATGAGTCTGAGGAAACACATTAATTACTAGTATTTAATATCTTTGGAAATTCCCCATCTGGAGAGTCAGTCATTAGAAGTTGTTTACTTCTTTTCTTTCAGTTAAAGTCTCTTATGAAGGACTAGTTAAATGGAAAAATTTGGTGTAAGTCTGTGCCTGAAACAAGTCTACATTTAAAACAGATGAGAGCTTAAAAAAGAAAAAACAAACAAGCCAATGAGAGTAGGTGAATACCTCAATAAAACGGTTTCTGAAATAATAATAATAAGAGTTTACATTCATTGATGACTTATTCAATTTCAATATAGTATATATATATATTACTATATCTAATTCCCATAATAACTTTTGAGGTAGGTACTAGTAACATGATACCCATTTTACAAATGAGGAAACAGACTTAGAGACAATAAACAATTTGTCCAAAATGACACAGCTCGTGGCAAAGGTGAGATCTGAAGCCGAGCAATACAATTCTAGAACTCATGCTCTTAAACATCACAATATACCATTTGTTGACTTTATAGCAACAGAATCGTCTAATGCATAGGTAGCAATGATGGAAAACCTCCTTGGTTTTGCAAAATAAGCATTCTGGCTGTTCTGACCCGCTGGCACAGTGGCAAGCTCGTTCTAGTGCCTGGTGGGCCAGAGCTATGCTTTCTCTAAATATGTTTGATTCCTGAAGAATTGCAGCCTCCTTCTTTATGAGTCTGGCCCCTAAATCACTTTTGCAGTCTGGCATGTGTAAGATTACGCAATTAGGCCATAAAATTGTCAGAGGCTCACGGTGGCTGAGCCATTTCTCATTTCAATTGGACATGTTTTGATAAGAGTTCTTTTCGAATCTTGGAAAAGTCCCTCATTTGCAACATAACTCTTTTTGTGTGTACGCGTTACTTGGTTGAAATGAAAAAAAGGAAGGCAAAGAAAGCAGAAATTATCTCAGTTTTGAGCTATGTTTTTTTTAAATCCTTGTCTGAAGTTTCCAACATCTGTGTTATTTAGGGTTGGTTTCTATTGCCAGTTTTTTTCTATGTACAGCTCATATTTTCCCATTTATTCCCATGTCTAATACTTTTTAAAAAAAATTTATTTATTTATTTTTGGTTGTGTTGGGTCTTCTTTTCTGTGCTAGGGCTTTCTCTAGTTGCTGCAAGAGGGGGACACTCTTCATCGGGGTGCGTGGGCCTCTCACTATGGGGGCCTCTCTTGTTGTGGAGCACAGGCTCCAGACGCACAGGCTCAGTAGTCATGGCTCACGGGCCCAGTTGCTCCGCAGCATGTGGGATCTTCCCGGACCAGGGCTCGAACCCGTGTCCCCTGCATTGGCAGGCAGACTCTCAACTACTGCACCACCAGGGAAGCCCTTGAGCCATTTTTAAATGTCTAGCTCCCTGCTTCTAAAACATGCTGGGAACTGGTAAACATAATGTCCTGTATTTGTGTAGCCTTTTTAAAGATATTTAGTGACATTTTCATAAACATGCTCTCATTTGAATCTCACATCCATCTAATGAGGTAGATAAAAAAAATCTTTATTCTTAAATCTTTGTGTAGATAAAGAACTTGAATGTCAGGGAGGTTATATGAACTTGTCCAATATCACCCACTAGTAAGCAAAGAAACAGGTACTAGAACCTTGCCTTTTTATTTCCAGTACAGTGTCCCGTGCAAATACCACAGCTGCAGCTCTAAGAAAAACCACGTGGGATTTGGAACTCATCCTCGGCTCTACCTCCAGTTCTTGGAAAATCAGAGCTCTTCCAGAAGCACACTGCATAGTGGTTAAGACCAGATGCTCTCTTATCTCTTCTAGGTTTGGGAACTTGAGTGACTTGCTTAACCTCTCCATGTCTCAGTTTCCTCTGTAAAATGGGGACAATAATAGTACCCACCCTATAGGGTTTTGAGAGGATTAGTTGAATTTATATTTATATATATATATATATATATATATATAGCATTTAAAACACAGCACTCTAAGTGTTTGCTGTCACTGTTACTCTAGAAAGAGGTTAGAGTGAAACTTCTTGATAAGTCTCTAGGAGACTGATCCCCCCAGACACTGGACAATACATTCCAGTTTTTATTAAACCTGCAAAATTATATCGAGTTGTATTAAACAAATAAACCCATGCAGCCTTACCAGGACTGCTGCATGACATCATTTGGCAGTAGAAAACGGCACATGTTCGCGGTCTGATTGTTATTTTTGGTAAAAGGCACCAAGTTGCTATAAATCGGGTACGGAGTCATGATGGTAAAGGAGAGGCACCAGGTAGCGGCAATCACCTTCAAAGCGTGGGATTTTGTCTGCCAGACGCGGGACTGTAAGGGTTTGCAAATTGCCCCATATCTCTCCAGCGATATGGCTACCAGATTAAAGGTGGAGACACTCACAGAGGTGCCTGGAAAAGGAACAAAGAAGCTGGTTACGCAGGCTCTGAAATCCAAAGTTTATTTGCACAATGAGCTTAAGCATACCTGATCTGCGCAGGTTTGATAGATAGCAGAGGAAAACGCTCAGAGGGTAAGAATATTGTGTATGTATATCTAAAAAAAAATGACTTATTCCCAGCTTTGTTCCCAAAACGATTTGAGGCAGGTAAAGAAATGTGTTTGCAAATACATCTTATTGCCAATTTTTAGATAAGTTTATTGAACTTTGATTACAACCAACTCCTTCCTAGGCTGAAGGCGCTCATTAATTAATAACCAAGTGGATGAAATATGTTCCTATCCCACAGAAGAGGTTCTGAGTGACCTGTAGAATAGCTTTAGTTTTGAGCGTGATCTGCATAGTTAAGTTGACCTTTTAACCCAATATTCTCAAGGACTGTGACCCTGAAAATTCAGTGGGGTCTGAGCTGGGAGCATTAAAACTCTTCCTGAAAATTTCTAGTACAGACTTTTTTTTAAAGATTTTTTTGATGTGGATCATTTTTAAAGTCCTTATTGAATTTGTTACACTATTGAATTTGTTGCTTCTGTTTCATGTTTTGGTTTTTTGGCCACAAGGTATGTGGGATCTTAGCTCCCTGACCAGGGATCAAACCCACACCCCCTGCATTGGAAGGGGAAGTCTTAACCACTGGACCACCAGGGAAGTCCCCAAACTGTTTTTAAGAGTGAAACATTCTAAGTTTCCAAATGGAGTGTTGAAAAATTACCTAGTGAAAAAGGAAGAAGGGGAAACTCTCCATATTATAACTAACGTTTTTCTCTGGGGGGAAGGACTAGGGCCTTTTTTCTCATTCTCTTTGCTTTCTGTATTTTGTAAAAGGAACATGCATCATCAGTGAGAAAGACGTCAAAACACCTCATTCAAAAGGATATACTTACGTATAGTCAAAAAAGCTTAATTTTCCTTATTTTTTGTATTTTGTGTGTGTACATACTTATTATAATCTCATATCCCCTTAAAATTCCCTTTAATTCTTCATCCATAAATTCAACTGATTCTTCTCTTATCTCTTACCATGATGGAGGAGTTCTTAGCCTGGGGCCTTTTGTGAAACTATGTATAAAAATATTCTTTTTCTAGGGAGAATATCCAGAGTATTCCTGAGAGACTTGAAGGAATCTACAACCCTGAAACCATTCTATAAGAACTTACGTCTGAGACAGGATTTGCTGTGTTTTATAGGACTTTACTCTAAGGAGTTGATGACATCTGAATTAGAGGGTACAGCCCCAAAGTCCTCAGAGTCAAGTCTGTACAATGGGTCCACTGTACTTATAAACCCACCAGCAGGCGAGCACTCTTGTTTTTGGCTCTGTATTAGGAGCTTAATGAGTGTTAACTATTAGAAACAGTATCGAGGAGAACATAAAATTAAGGGAAGAATTGAAATCACTGGAATCAGAAATCCAACAAAACCATTATGGTATTGCAAACACTTGCAGAATTATCTTGCTTTTCATTTTCTAGAACAGTCTGTCCTAGAAATTTTCAGGAAGAGTTTTAAGGCTCCTAGCTCAGACCCCAGCTATTTGAAAACAGTTTTGGTTGAGGTGAAACTTACATCACATAAACTTAATCATTTCAAAGTGAACGGTTCTGTGGCATTTACCACATTCACAGTGTTGTGCCGCTACACGAGCACTCTTTTTAAATCTCCTTCCACAAACCCTGGTTAAGATTATCAAATATTATCGTAAGATATATACAGACAGGTCTTGAAAGCCTAAAGCACTATGAGATGTTGGTTACTAATATTGCGTCATTGTTTAACAATGATCCTTTTCATTTGTGAGTCGAGGACTGGACCCAGATTGACGCTTTCTTGGCTATTTGTCCATGTCACGCAGATCAGTTATTCATCGTCATTTCGTCACTGCTGGATCCTGCTTCCTCAATTGGGAGAAATAAAGGCTTTTAAAGCTTTCCGGTCATTGGAGGCTACCCTAGCCCAACTCAGCTCTGCGTATTTGGCCCAGCTTAGGTCAGAACAAACAACAACTCCTTCCTCATTCCCCGTCTCTCCTCCTCCTCTCCCAGCTAATTCTCAGAATGGGCAAGGGACAAAGCATTTTGGCAGACAGAGGGGACAGAGAGGCATGTTTTGTTTCCGCCTTAGAAGAGCCACAACAGTTGGCAAAGCGAGGTCATGTACTCACCACTGTTGTGGCTACCGATCTGGGTTCAAGTCAGCTCTGTAGCTTACCGCCTGTGTGTCCTTGGGCACATTATTAACCTCTCTGTGCCTCTGTTCCCTCCTCAGTGAAACAGGGAGGGATAACTGTATATTCTTTATAGGGTGGTTGGGAGATAAAATATGATCATGGAAGTAAAAACTGAAAGCAATTAGGAGAATATCTGGTGCTCAAAAAATGCATTCAAAAATATTAGCTCTTGTGACTTTTATTATCATCACCATCATTTTGATTGGCAAAGGCAGAGAGCTGCATATCTCAGCCACCCAGTGTCAGCTTAGTGATCCACAGGCTCTAGGAGCAAATTCAATTCCTCGTCTAGTGGCAGAGGTCTCTCTCTCTCTCTCCGTGCCTGAGATGGTCCCAGACCCTGGGAAAACAGTCTGGGAAGTGAATCCTGAGAAGGGAATCTAGACCTCTGATGAAACTCGTTTTCAAATAGTCCCTGTTCCCCAGGAAAGCCAGAGCAACGGCAGAAAGAGCCCTCTTCCAGTACCCTGGCTACCCCAAAAGCCATGCCTTGGGTTGGGTAGAGCTCAGAATACAATCAACGACCTCCAGGAAGGAACAGAATGGCTTGCATCTGTCTTATTTTCTAACAGAAACAAGCAAAACCAACCTCTTCTGTGGCTTCTTACCAACTTATTCCACTTTGAGAAACTGACCCTTAAAACTGGGGACTGACTTCTGGGGAGTTATGAGGACTGACCCCTCATAAAGCCAGCTCCTCTGTCCTTACACCTAGCCCCACACAGACAGATGTTTTGTTTTGGCTGTTAAGGGTTGGGGAAGGTCTGGGGCTGAGCAGGGTCTGGGGCGAGCTCCAGAAATAGGCACCAGCAGCAACTCACCCATGAAGTAGGTGGTGGTCTTGCAGACAGCGCTCCCAAAGATGAAATCCTTGAGCAGGTTGGGGATGAGGTTGAACGGCATGCAGAAGAGGCAGAGCATGAGGTCACTGACAGCCAGGGAGAGCAGGAAGATGTTGGTGACCGTTCTCATCCTCTTGTTCCGAATCAGCACCGTAATGACCAGTGTGTTTCCCAGCACACTGAGCAGGAATATCAAGGAGTACAAGAGAATCTGCACGGCTGGCTGCCACTCTGAGAGGAGGAACGCGGACGAGGGATGGAGGTTATGAGAGCAGAATGTTAAAACCTAGCACGCGCACCAAGCACTTATTTCCTGCCGATTTTTTTTTCCAGGGGCGGACATCATTGAACCCAGCTCTCCCTGTACTTAACAATATTTTGCAGAAACAAAGTGAGGAGAGCACAGAGTGATTCAGTTGCTTCTAAAAGGTTGGTCTGTTAAAGGATCACTCACTCAGGGAACCACTTTTCCTTAAGAACAAAGCCCCTCTAGTGAATAGTGATTGCTTTCTTTCCTAGCTGCTAAGCATTATTTCGCTATAATCGCTTCTTCACACTGATTTCCCCCAAGAAAAGGCGACAGCTAGATTGTGACAGCACCTTTTCTGTGATGCTTGTAAGTTCAAGCTTTTACACTTGTCCTCTCTTCTGGCTCCACTTCAGGTCCTCCTCCCACTGCTTTTGTGCCCCTGAGTCCTGTACATTAATCCCAACTCTCCCCTGGGGAACAAGAAGAACTTTGGACTCAATTCTGCTCTTTGATCTCTTATCCAAACTTCTGAACAGATGACTTTACCCAGCCTTGTCTCACGAGGACTTTGTTATATTTTTGCAGTCAGCCTTGCCTTTGCTGATTTCTTCCCCCAACTTAATAGTTTTCTGAATTAAAGTATCAGCCTCTGACACCTACCTTTGGAAGCATGGGGCTGATCCAAGCAGAAAAGTGTCTCGTTTTCGATCCCCAGTTTGCAGGGAGGCGTCGTGTTGCTTCCATTCAAGAGAAGGCTGTCCACATCCATCCCTGCTTTGCTGCTTTTCACCAAGCGCTGGCGAGCTGATGAACGGCTCACTCTCGGCTCATTCCTCTAATGACCGACTGGAGAGTTTCCCAAATGGAACCTGCCGTGGAGGGGCAAGGGGGTTGGGGGAGTGATTGCCAGGTGTGGGCTTCTGAAGCCATTCTTAAAGGCGACTGGAGTTCCACACACTCAGGCCAGCTGGGCAAGCATGTGCACTCCTGTCTTGGAAAGAGCAGCTGGTGCAAGGCAAGCCTGCTCCACCTTCCAGGCCCATCCCATTCCTGGGCCAGCCATGGGGCCCTGAGCACAGACAGCCTGATTGTAACTTAACCCTTCCTGGAGTGTCGCTGCTTTTCCACACACATGCCCACAGGTGTGGACACACACACACACATGGACACATTACCTCTCTTCTCTGTATAGGAACCTGTCACCGTCCCAGACATAGGCAGAATAAAGCCCAAACTGGCCGTGTGAGACAGAAACAATTAACACAGTAACAGATACCATAATGCAGAGCATCAGGACTAAAGGACACGGAGGGACTGCGTTTCTACCTCCTTATATAAAAGCAGTTAGTGCCTTTTTAGCTTTGGACCCATGCCCAGCAGTGTGTGTGGATATAACTACCGGTTGTTAAGTTCTTACCAACCACAGGGTTATTTCTCTGCCCTTGGAAACTGAAAGAAGGGGGGTACTTTGACTATAGGTACCTGGATTCTTATTACAGAAACACTTGAGTAAGATTTTCCATTCATTCATTTATTCACTCATCCATTCATTCAGCACATGTTCATTGAGAGTCAGCCGTTTGCCAGGTACTTTTCTAAACACATAAGCAGATAATGAATAAGATTATTTCAGATGTGTAAAGCACCACAGAGGAGGTGAAGCAGGAAGGCGTAATGGAGAGGGATGGATGGGGGGTGCTAATTTAGGCAGGGTCGTCAGGAAGGGCCTCCCGCAGGAGGGGTCTCTGATCAGAAAGCTAGATGGCAAGGAAGAGGAAAGCTTGTGCCGATCTGGAGGAAGCTGCTTCTAGGCAGCGGGAGCGGTCTGCTTGGCAGAGGTCACAGCAGGAGCAAAGGCCCTGAGGTGGGAATGAATTTGACCTGTTTGAGTTCAGTTAGAAGTAGGAATGAGGTGGGAGGTTAGGATAGAGAGGGGGACCTGGCCGGGAGCTCTGGGTTTTCTGTGAGGCTTTGTGGTGCCGGAAAACTCCTCCAGCCCTATTGTACACGTGCTCTCCTCAGTTGAGACTTTTGGGACAGCAGGTGACAGCAGAGGGCCCTGTGTTTCTCACATGTTGCTTGGCCCAGCTGAGACCTGGTCTAGACGCCTCTGGGACCCCTTGTGTTTTGACAGCTCTCTCAGTTGACAGAGCTACGTGTTATATATTTGCTGAATCCCTGCTGGACACAGATGAGCTAAGGGACATTTTCACCATCCAGGCTCAGTGGAGCTGGGAAGAGAGTGGTACCTCTGTTCTCTGAAACCATGAACAGCTCACGTTGAGGCACTTAGTCATAAGAACTAGAAATTCGAGGAATGTTGGAGAAGCTAACAGTAATTATTAAGAAGACAAGCTTTGGCATCAGACAGACCCAGGATCACATCCTGGCTTCACTGGTTACCTGCCGGGAAATACTGGGCAGGTTTCTTAACCTAAAGCTCATTTCCTTCTTCGGTCAAATGGGGACCAAAATGACCTCATAGATATTTGTTATGAAGATTGATTGCCTCAGGACAGTGCCTGACACAGAAAAAGTGTTCCATAAATCACAGAGAATAGTAACTATTATTATTATTTTCCTTTTACACACAAGGAAATTGACTCAGAGTGGCCATGTGATTTGCTGGCGAGAACCAGCTGTGGATACCCCCTCACTGGCCGGCAGCCCCATCCTCACTCCTCTCCTTGCAGCATAGAGCTTTCTTCACTGTCCTAGTGTCCCATAGCCCGTTTGGAGCTAGGACCCGTGTCTCTGCCTGTCATTCCTGCCTCGGTTCCTGTTGGCTGAATCTTCTCATTCTGCAGACTGATACGGACCCTGCCCACTAGGAGGGGACCCTGTGCAATACTGTCCTGATTTGGAAAGGGATAAACATTCAGATTCTGAGCACTGGCTATAGCTAAGTTTCACTGCACTGCTGTTCCCAGCAGCTGACTGCTTCAGCTGCTTTAAGTGGGCTGATATCACCGTCCATAGAGGGTGCTTCCTAAGGACGCGTTCCTCAGGCCCTTCGGCTGCGCTCCAGCCACTGTAGGGAACCTGCTGCTCAGGGTCCAAGAGCAGAGGGGCAGAGGGCTGGTGTCCACCTGCTCTGAACTGAAATGGAGCCCAATTTGGAGCGTTTCTCCTCCTTTCCTTCCTCCCTCCCTCCCTCCCTTCTTTCCTTCCTCCCTCCCTCCCTTCTTTCCTTCCTTCCTCCCTCTCTTCCTTCCTTCCTTCCTTTTTTCCTTTTATCCTTTCTTCCTCCTTTCCTGCCTTTCTATTCTGTTCTGTTCATCCATTGGCGGGAAGAAAGGGTGTAGTGCAGGACAGTGGGTCCTAGAAGGTTTGTAAACTCACAAGGAGTAACTGTGGCACATTTGAGCGCTGTGCTTTACGAACTTTAGTGCAAATCTGATCACTCGGCTTAGTGGTTAAAAATTGGGGATTCCCAGGCTCCCTTCCCAAGGATCCTGATCCTTCAGCCCTGAGCCTGGGAATCTGCACTTTTATCCAGCATTCCTGGTGATTTGGAGGCCAGTGATCACAGGATTACCTCTCAGGAAGCTCCCTGGAAGCTGGTAAGTGTGTAAGAACAGGTGTCAGATGGTGGGAACCTAAGCCTGAACTTCACCCCAGTTGTGAACATGAACAAATTACCTGACTTTTCTGAGTCTCAGCTTGTTCATCTGTAAAACAGGCATAATATAGCACTACCTCTAAACAAAGCAACTCATGGAAAGCACCTCGAAAAATGCCTAGAACACAGGGCTGGACTCTAATTGTTATTATCAGTGGATAAGAGTAATCCTGGGAATGCTCTGTTTATCCCCGTTATTATGGTCAGGATAAGGGTTTGTGTCTCCAGGACCTCAGCACAGTGCCTGGCATACAGTATGTGCTTGGGGAATGGGAATAAATAAGGAGTAAAAAATCAGAAGAGCCAATATTGTATTGCTTATTCTACCCTTCTATATCTCTATTATATCGGTTCTTTTCCTGGCCAGCTCTGGAGTTTTCAGTCTGACTTTCTGAGCCAGCGTTACCACAGAGTTAAATTTAAAAAGAGAGAATTCCAACAAGAGACATTACGGCTATCAAGGGAGAGCTGATGCATTTTTCAGGGCGTTAGCCGTTACTTCGTTCCTCAGCACGCATTTATCGAATACCTTCTAAGCGCCAGGCAAGGTGCCAGGTGCTGGGGATAAGCCATGAACCAAGTGGATGGAATCCTGCCCTTGGGAAATTCTCCGTGCACTGTGAGAGGCAGGCGATAAACAGATGGGGCAAAATAAAAGTAGCCTTTTCGGGCTTCCCTGGTGGCGCAGTGGTTGAGAGTCCACCTGCCGATGCAGGGGACACGGGTTCGTGCCCCGGTCCGGGAAGATCCCACATGCCGCGGAGCTGCTGGGCCCATGAGCCATGGCCGCTGAGCCTGCGCGTCCGAAGCCTGTGCTCCGCAACGGGAGAGGCCGCAACAGTGAGAAGCCCGCGTACCGCAAAAAATACAAAACAAAACAAAAAAAAGTAGACTTCTCGCCTTGGAGCCCTACCTTCTGACTGAGCACAGGCCCAGGAGAATTGATAAAAATTTACTAAACTGAGTTGAAATGGTTTAAGTGCCTCCCCTCTCTCTGAGCCACAGAGTTTGGGTGTCTCCTGCAGTCCCCAAAGTCCCGTGGGTACTGAGGACATCTGGCAAACGCTCCCCACTAGGAAGACAGAACATGAGCAATCCTGATGGACCCCTGGATAAAGAAATTGTTAGCTGTTCCCCAAACCATTCTCCATCTTAAGAAACAATTGTTCTAAAACACATAAAAGATTTATTTGGATTGTTTTCCTCATTATAACATGAATCATATGCTCATGATTCATGTTATGCACATCTTTTAAATAAAGAAAAATAGATAAGTAAAAATATTATACAAATACATTTCAGAGCCCCACATGATTTATCCTCAGAGAATCACAGTCCAGAAGCCAGAGGTAGTTAACAGGTAATGGTATGTTGCAGGATTCTCAATTCTTAGGGCAGCCTGACATTTCTTCAAATGATCTTGCCTCCCCTCTGCAATTTTTCCCCTCTCTGCTGCTCAAAATGTCACTCTCTAAATTCCTTATTCCTCAATCTCTTTCTAAACTCACCCAGACTGCTGCCTACTAGGGTTTTTCTCTTTTCCTCCCTGTAACCATCTCAAATTTCTGGAAGAGCCTGACTGGGACTCCCCTCCCTCCTCACCCTGCACTGGCCACGTATGGGTTCCTCAGGAGGGTAGATGCCCTGAGCCCCGCTGCCCTCAGAGGCTTGTGTGCAACCCCCTCTGAAGTCCTTCTCCCACTGGCTGCCCTTCTTGAGAAATCATATTGGATCCTTTCTGACAAGTGAAAAACCCCTCCTTGCTACAGAGGAGGGCAGACATCATGTCTGTGTCTGATAAGGCTGTCACTTAACAAGTCATGGCTGAGTTTGGGCAGGTAGCTTTGCCTCGGTCTCCATTTCCTCACCTGTAAAATGGGTTAACAGAGGTAACACCTACCTCAGAGAGCTGCTGGGATATTACGTCACAGTGTGTGTAAAGCACACAGCAGAGTGGTTGGCATGTCATAAGGGCTCAGTAAATAACAATAATGATAGCAATAGTAATAGTAATAATAATATACCATGTTTCATGTTGATAGGAACATTAAAATCATCCTTAATACCACTGCCTCAAGATAGACGTTTGTTTGTTTGTTTGTTTTTAAACATCTTTATTGGAGTATAATTGCTTTACAATGGTGTGTTAGTTTCTGCTTTATAACAAAGTGAATCAGTTATACGTATACATATGTCCCCATATCTATTCCCTCTTGCGTCTCCCTCCCGCCCACCCTCCCTATCCCACCCCTCTAGGTGGTCACAAAGCACTGAGTTGATCTCCCTGTGCTATGCGGCTGCTTCCCACTAGCTATCTGAGAGAGTGGCATGGACATATATACACTACCAAAGATAGACATTTGTTAAAGACTTGGTAGCTCTCCTTCCAGCCTTTACCTCTAATCACAGTTCATAAAAAGCAAATTTGAACTCCTACTTTATATACAGTATTCATCCTACTTACCACTTTTTGAAAATGTACTTTTAAGATAGAATTTTCTCTCAAAATGAGAAATATGGTTTTTGTAGGGTTCTGGAAAATGTATTTATTTTTGTTTAATTTAGACAAGAAAGTAAAAAAAAAATTACAACTGCATCACCCAGAGAGTTTGAAAAGTGCTTTACACATATACTGTTTTGTATATTCATTATTTTCACTTAGTATTTTTTCATCATCCTGTTTCGGTACTTCTCTATGGTATTATTTTTAGGGATGGCTATAATTTCATTCAGAACACGTACTCCAAATGACTAAAGTATTTCCATACAGTTGGGTACTTAGTTATTATTTGTAGCCTTCTGCTTTTATAAGGGACACTGTAGTGAACACTTGTGCATATATGTATTTTGAGGCATTTGATGTACATTGGCAACCTCGGGGCTGCCATCAGTACCACTCCAAGGGCAGCGCTCACGTTGAACGCACTGTCACTGCCACTTGTTAGAGCTGCTAATGAACAACACCTGGCACTGGTGGCCTGAGGCCTGGGCAAATAGCTTTCTAAAGGATCAGACTCGTTTATAAGGCTGCTGTTTATTAGTACTGGTTTATTATCCTTTTATCAGCATTTGATATTATGAGTTCACACTTTCAGTTTGCTAATTTAATCATTGAAAAAAAGCACCTCGTGGTTGCTTTAATTTGCACTTTTTCTTTTAATTGAAGTATAGTTGATTTACAATACTACATTAATTTCAGATGTATTACATAGTGAGGCAATATTTTTATAGATTATAATCCCTTTACACTTATTTTAAAATATTGGTTATATGCCCTGTGTTGTACATTACATCCTCGTATCATATTTATTTTCTACCTAGCAGTTTGTACCTCTTAATCCCCTACCCCTATCTTGCTCTTCCCCCTATCCTTTTCCCCTCTGGTAACCACTAGTTTGTTCTCTGTATCTGTGAGTCTGTTTCTGTTTTGTTACATTCATTTGCTTGTTTTATTTTTTCAGATTCCACATGTAAGTGAAAACCTACAGTGTTTGTCTTTGTCTGACTATTTCACTTAGCATAATGCCCTCCAGGTCCATCCATGTTGTTGTAAATGGCAACATTTCAATCTTTTTTATGGCTGAGTACTATAATTTGCATGTCTTTTATTACCAAAGATGCTCCATATTTTCCATGGGTTTGTTTACTAGTTGTATTTCTTGTGTCACTTATGTAAACCCAGGATAAGCCAGAGCATTTTTTATGAATTGTTTATGTGCTCTGTCCATTTCTTTGTTCAATCACCAAATATTTATTGAACACCTAGTACTTGGCAGGAACTGATGTAGGTACTGTTCACAGCAGTGAATAAAACAAAGTCCCTCTCCTTACTGAGCTCCCATCCTCGTGAGGGACGCACAATAAACATAGAAATAAGTAGAGCGCATAATATCGGATAGTGATAAGTGCTATGCAGGGAAACAAAGCCAGATTAGGGGATGGAGAGTGATGGGTGACCAGAGAAGGCCTTCCTGAGGAGGTGACATTGGAGCAGAGATCAAAATGAATTGAGGGAATGAGTCTCATGACTATCTGGGAAAAGAACATTCTAGATGGGGTATTATTTGTCATCCTAAAATGTTTTTCTCATCACTTGACAGGAATCCTACCTAAAGAGATGACAGCGATATTTAATTTACAATTTACTGTCATAAACTGCTGTGTGTAGCACAGACTGCTTCCCTTCCCCCCCTTCTTATATAGTAATTGAAGCCCCAATTTTTAATTGGGTGCGTGGCTGCCTAGAATTAATGTTATATATTGCCATTCTCCTTTGCAGCTAGATGTGGCTGTATGCCAAGGTCTGGCCAATGAGAAGTAGGCAGAAATGAATATACAGCTCCTGAGAAGTATCTTTACAGAGAAGGAGCATACCATTTTCTTTCCTTTTCATCCTTCCTCTGACTAGAATGAAGATGTGAGCACTGGAGCTGGAGCAGCCACCTTGTACCCCGAGGTGGGTGCCAAGAATTGAATATAGCAGAAACCTGGATACTAATAGAAACCTAGGTTCCTGGTGGTCTTAAAATTTATATACTAGCCAGACCTGGACAGCTTACCTCCCATCTTCATTTATGTGAGAAAGAAAAATAAATTTATTTTATTAAGCCAGTGTTATTTTGAGTTTTCTGCCACTTGCAACCTAATCCTAACTAAAACAGTGTGAACTAGAGTCTGCATATTTAATTTCTGATCTAGTCTCACACGATTCCTCAGTTGCACTCAGGATGCATCATGATAGCAATCACCTTACTGACTGGGCTTGCCAGCATGTCTGACTCCTTCCCACCTAATCAGGGTTTACCATTCTTCAGGGCCCAACTTCATCCCATCTCCAAGCAGCCTTCTCCAGCCCTCATGGCTCTGCCTTTTCTTTTTTTGTGTGTGCGGTACGCGGGCCTCTCACTGTTGTGGCCTCTCCTGTTGCGGAGCACAGTCTCCGGACACGCAGGCTCAGCAGCCATGGCTCACGGGCCCAGCCGCTCCGCGGCATGTGGGATCTTCCCGAACTGGGGCACGAACCCGTGTCCCCTGCATCGGCAGGCGGACTCTCAACCACTGCGCCACCAGGGAAGCCCTCTGCCTTTTCTTTTAACTGCCACAGCCTTTCCCACTGATCCCACCCATTGGGACTTAATCAAATTGCCTTATTCTTTCTCAGGTTGAAGATAAATTTCTGTCCCATTATTTCATCTCTCCATCTCCACTGTTCTACCCCAGTCCACGTGACCCATAACTGATGTTCCTACTTTCCCTATGACTTCTCCTATCCCTTCTCCATGCAGTAACCTGAGCCGTGGTTTCAAAACATAGACCAGGGGCTTCCCTGGTGGTGCAGTGGCTTCATCTTACACTATTCCCCACCCACTCCCCAACTCTGTGTGTGCCGACACACTTTCTCCTCCCTCCTGTGCCACACTCCTGGTCCACTTTCTTTCCCACAGTGTTTGCCCACATTGTTCTCCTGTCCGGGCTTTTCTGCCGCCTGTTATCTCACCCTCACTTACCCCTACCCACTGATGCCACCTTCACAGGGAATTCTCCCCTGGACCCAGACTAGGACGAGTTTTCCTGTTGGATGTTCACACAGCCTGCAGGACTCTTCTTTCACTTACTGTGTACTTACATAGCACTTACTGTAGTTTTGAATGTTACATTTGTGTGATTGTGTGGTCATCATCTGTCTCCCCATTAGCCTGAAGCTCTGCGAAGACCAGGGCTGTGTCTGTTTTGCACATCGCTATAGTAACTCCTCAGTCGAAGTGTCCAGGACCATTCCTCGTAAAACCTCTAGGAAGTAATAATTATCTATTACTATAATTTCGTTTGGCAGATGAGGAAGATAAGCCACAAAGAGATTGGAAATGCAACATCAGTGTTCAGCCCCAAGTAGGACTGGGGCCAACATCTACGCTTGTTTCATGACACGACTACAGTATAAATACCACCTAACAATTCTCAGAGTCTTATGGCAAAAGAGACCAACAACTGACCGACTCCCACCCCGTCTGGTCCTCAGCACTGTTGTGGATGGGCTGTGAGTCTTTAAGACCCAAGGATATGACTCTCAGAATGGAATTTCACAGTGATGACAGACACTGGGCGAGACACGTGGGGGCAGAGGATCTGGTAACCTGAGAGTAGCAGGAAGACAGAATTAGCTTAGAACTTTCCCACTCTTTCTTAGGGTCTCCAAGGACCACTCAGAGCAGGACATCAAGGGATGAACATGCCAGGACCCCTCCATGTGTCTTTACTGTGCCATCTCCATTATCTGGCCTCAGTTGGGTTCCACCCTTGACCTTCATGACTCTGAATATCCAGATCCTAATTCATAAAGTACTGATTATAATAGGAAGCTCACAGGCTCATATGAAGATTCCGTGGGATGGGGTACGTGTGTGAAAGTTCTGTCTGAACTCTAGAGAAATGTGTGAGTGATACAAGCACCATTTACTGAGCATGAACCCTCCTTTGGGTGCTTTATTCTGCCATTTCTATTCCTCACCCAACCTTGTGAGGTGGCTTTAATTATCCCATTTTACCAATGAGGGACTCAGAGTTCCAGGAAATAGACCTGCTGCCCCACCACGGAGCATCCTCCAGTTATGTGTGGGAGTCCTCAGAGCAAGGCTCAAGGGCACCTGCACACCATTCTCTTAGCTACCATTCCTTCCTGATGTCTATCATTTTATCTCCCACCCTGGATCTCACCATGGGCATGTACTACCCTTGCAGCCACAGGCTATGGAAAAGACACTGTCTCCATATATTCCCATAGTGGCCAGTCCCTGGGCAGAGGTGGCGACCGAGCACTGAAATGGGCCAGAACCTCAGAAAGCCTCCTGTGAAAAGTGTTCCATCCGCCCCAGTCCCCAAATCCCGTCCAAAGGCCACCCTGACCCTCCATCTCCCCATCTCCCTCTCTCCTGCTCTGCTCCTCAACCAAAAGCCTTTCTCCCCGCTGAGTTAAAAGACCACAGCCCCCAGGGACTTCCCTGGCGGTCCAGTGGATAAGACTCCACGCTCCCAATGCAGGGGGCCGAGGTTCGATCCCTGGTCAGGGAACTAGATCGCGCATGCACGCCACGACTAAGAGTCTGTGTACTGCAGCTAAGAAGTGCTCATGCTGCAATGAAAATCCCGTGTGCCGCAACTAAGACCCAGCACGGCCAAAATAAATAAATAAATATTAAAAACAATAAAGTCAATCCCAAGGTTGTTTTTTTTTTTTTTTTTTTTTTTAAAATGGACCACAGCCCCCAGAGATATCAGTGGCTGTGAAGAGCTGGATGTGCCTCCTGGGTGGTAGAAAGTCTGTGTCCCAACTCTGCCAGCCAAATGTCCTATTCCATTATTATTATCATCATTCAGTAAGATGTCCCAGTTATGCCAGGACAAGGCTGCTGCACACCATTAGGTCACTAACAACTCCAGGTTCACATGGCTCAGAGGTGCGGGGACATCAACACTGCTCTTACAGGGACCTCTCAGAGAGGTGTGCCTGCTGGCATCTGATCCACCCACATGTCCACACTTGCTATCTGGGGACTGTAACAGCTACTGAATCCATTAACTGGACTAAAAATGAAAGCAGTTGGAAGCACAAGTGGCTTGAAATGTTTAAGCACCATAATGCTGATCTGGCTTCATTACTGCCAAAAGTAGGGTCAGAACAGAACTCTTGATCTCAGCCCCCTTCATGGCCCAATACATTAAAGGAGAAATGTCAGATTTAAGGGTTAAAAAATATGATTTCTCTGCCTGTCAATAATAAAAGCTTGGATTTGAAATTCGGTTGTCTTAGAAAGGTACTAACAGGTCATAGAGTACTTACGGCACCTAAGCACCCAGGCTCAGAGCTTATAATTCACCTTCCTTCCAGCTCCACGAAGTGGAGGGGGCATGGGGTCTGGGCTCCTTGAGGTCAGGGCCCCCTCGGCCACTTTTTGCTGCAATTATATCTCCAGCTGTTCCTGCAATATCTAGTGCATTGTAAGCATTCACTAAATGCTTGCTGGGTAAATGCATGAACAGATGGGAGGATTGATGTCATTGAATGTCATTTTATCATTCTTATAGACAGAAGAAAATTTTAGATTCTGACACTGTGAAATTTTCCAGACTGGATGGCATCGTCTTCCTTATTTTACTTGTGATATAACTGTTTAGAGAACTCAAGTCTCTTGAATGAAGGACTTTTTTGAAGCCATTAATAATATAGCAGCAACAATGAAAGTAATAATAATACCTAACATTGATTGACTTCTGTTTCATGAGCTTTATAAACATTGACTCTTATAATCCTCATATAACCCCTGAGGGAGGAACTACTATGACCCCCATTTTCTGGAGAGGCTGAGTAACTTTCCATAAGACCACAACAGAAAAGAAACATGTTCCACTAGGGCTGTTCATGACATTCTTTGGGTCATAAATCCTCCTTAGGAATCCGACATTATGAGTTTCCACCTAAGGAAAAATGTGCACTCCTCAAAACATACACTACCGTGCACAGTTTCAGCAAGTGCATGAACCTGCCAAAATCTATTCATAAACCATAGGTTAATAGCCAGTGTGACAATAACCTTAGGTTTTGGAATAAGACACACCTGGTTTCTTTCTCTTTTTTAAAAGTAATAATTGTTAATTAAGAACTAATACTGGGGACTTTCCTCGTGGCGCAGTGGTTAAGAATCCACCTGCCAATGCAAGGGACACGGGTTCGAGCCCTGGTCCAGGAAGATCCCACATGCTGCAGAGCAACTAATCCCATGCGCCACAACTACTGAGGCCACGTGCCACAACTACTGAAGCCTGCACACCTAGAGCCCGTGCTCTGCAACAGGAGAAGCCACCGCAATGAGAAGCCCACGCACCGCAGTGAAGAGTAGCCCCCACTCGCCGCAACTAGAGAAAGCCCGCACACAGCAAAGAAGACCCAACACAGCCAAAAAAAACCCAAAAAACAAAAAAGCCCCTAATACTGAAGTACATGTTCTTTAGTGAAAATCCAAACATTAGAGGTAATATCTAAATTCCTTTTGACCAGTTAATTCCAGGACCCTTCTTAGAAGTAACCATCTTATCAGTTCACTTTATATCCATTTTCTATACATTAAATACCTATCTATGTACCCATGGAAATTACTTGGTATGGTTGCATGTTACTGGGGAGTTTACAAAAATGATATTGTATTGCATCTTTTTTTCCTGCAACTTGCTTTTCTTTACTTAAGGATCATCAGAGTTTTTCAACCTATATAGATCTGCTGTATCCTTTAAGCGACTGCATAGTACTCCACAGTGTGGACACATTACACTATCACCATTTTCTTATTAAGTGACTTTAGATTGTTTCTAGATTTTTGCTCTTGCAGACAAAGCCACGGTGAACACTTTTATACGTACTTCTCAAACATGTGAGCAGGTATTTGTCTTGAAGAACACCAAAAGTCTGGGATTGCTGGGTCATAGAATATGTGTATTTTTTTTTTTTTTTTTTTTTTTGCGGTATGCGGGCCTCTCACTGTTGTGGCCTCTCCTGTTGCGGACCTCAGGCTCGGGACGCGCAGGCTCAGCGGCCATGGCATGTGGGATCTTCCCGGACCGGGGTACGAACCTGTGTCCCCTGCTTCAGCAGGCGGACTCTCAACCACTGCGCCACCAGGGAAGTCCTGCATTTTTAAAATATAAATAAAACCACCAAATTTCCCTGGAAAATGATGCTGTCAATTTGTACCCCCTCCAACAATGTACACAATCCATTATTTATCCACATTCAACCATTACTTTTACCAATCAGTCCAGTTTTCCCTAATCCGATAGGGGAAAAAAGGTATTTTGTTTTATTTTGCATTTTTGATTACTAGTGATGTTGAGCAGCTTTTTGTATTGTACTAATCGTTTGTATTTTTTCTTTTGTGAATTACCTGCTCATTTTTCTATGCATTTTCGTCTTGCCATTGATTTATGAGCTGTCTCTCATATTCTGATACTAAACATTTATTAACTAATGTTACAAATATTTTCTCTCCATCTATTTCTTGTGCTTGTAATTTACACACCTGGATTAAAATCCCGGCACTAACACTGATTTCTGGATGACTTGAATAAATACTTACTCCTATGAGCCTGAGAGTCCTCAACTGTGAAATAGAAGTAGCATTTACCTTTAGGGTTGTTGTTAGGATTAAATGAGATAATGACTATAAAATGCTTGACTCAGTACCTGGCACAGAATAAGTGCTCAAAGGTAATTAATGTTATTATTATTATTCATTGTTAAGCTTTAAAAGATTCCCCCATGTTTGAGCTAAAATAATGCCTACCTTCAACTTTTACCCAGTGGTTTCAGACCTACAGGAAAACAAAAATGAAAGTTTGAAAGATCTTTTAGGATGAATGGTAGAAAAAACATCACATCTGACTTTAGTTTATAACTTCTATTATAGCTCTGTTTTATTTTCACTTCCAGCCAATGTTGAAGAAATCAAATTGTTAGCACAGCAAGGGAAAGCCTGAACAGAAGTAAAAATTGAAAAAAATGTTTCAAGCAAATTTATAAAAACATTTTTCATAACAGCTTGGAAAGGTGTACAGGCATCCTGTCTTCTCCCTGCTATAACATTACCTACAACATCATTGTTCTTAAAACCACCCATTTGTTCCTAAAGATCAAACAGCTCCTTCTGAATCTAATCATCATAAGACTTTTTGTATAACTTTGCTCTACAGGTCACAGACCGCCTCATGAACTTGATTCCCCCGTAAGCTTCTAGAATAGGTAAGACAGGAAGAACTCTGCCCCTCCAAACTTCCAAATAAGGAAACAGAGGCTCTGAGGCAAAGCCATCTCTGAATTTCCCAGTCTGACTTGGAGTCCCCTCCTAGGCACCTCCATCCCATCATGTACCTACCTCTATCAAACCACCTTCAAATCAGGTATATATGTCTTGGTTTCCTTCACTAAATGAGTTCCTTGTGAGCAGAAACTCTACCTTCTGTCTGTGCATCCTTAATCCCTGCCTAGCATGAATGCATAGATAACAGATGGATTAATTGATGGATGGATGAATGTATGTCATACCTGCTAAAAAGTGGTACCCAGGTCTCCATAAGCCATGCAGAGCATTTCTTTTTTAGATGTATTAACAAAATTTTTTAATGTCTTAAATGATCATACAGTACAGTAGACTTTGGGGGGAGTGCGTATATAGAGCTCTATGAATTTTAGGACATGTATAGATTCACATACTCGCAGCCACAATCAAGTGACAGAACTGTTCGATTGCCACTAAAAACTCCCTTGTATCACCCTTTATAGCCACACCCTCCCCAACCCCTGGCAACCACTCGTCTATTCTCTATCACTAGCATTTTGTCTTTCCAGAATGTTGTACAGACCATAGAGAGCATGCTCTGTAAGGCACTGAATATTCTAGAGCTTAACTTTGGTGTTGCAGCTGCTCCCTCAGATATTTACCTTGCTATCCCCTTGGCCGCTTCCTGCTCCTGTCTTATTGGCAATTTGCCTCTCTTGCAGGAACTGACTTTTCGGCCCGTCTCAGGCTGCTCTCATTTCCGGCTGCATTGAGTCTCTCATATTTTGAGCTTTCCAGATCCACTGAGGGGCTTTATTTATGATTAACATTTTCCACACTGTGTCTGTGCCCTGGATGTCTTTCTTCTTCGTGTTATTAAAACTGGATATGTTAACACTAGGTGTTTTCATCTTTATTAATATACTGAAAAACAGCTTGTTTGTTATAATTTCATCTTCCCAGGACTCAGGGGTGAGTCCTTGGGTGCTGCGTCAGAGGGCAGACAGTGGAAGTGACCATGGGATCTCATGTTGTGTTCAAATCCTCCCTCCACGCTAACCCTGCTGAGCTTGGATCACATCTGCATACTTGACTCTACCCTGGGACAAGAGTTTTCCCAGGAGGATTTTCTATTCCTTATGTTAATAGGGTCTTGGTATGATCCTCTCCACTACTCTTCCAGATGCAACTGAATCCTGGAGTAAAAGCCCATGGGAGTCCCTGCAAATATACTGGCATACAAGAGTGTTACACAGTTTTGTTGAAATAGCATGGGCTTTGCTGTCAGCTGGAGCTAGAATTGAAAGTGATTTTATCATGTACTCAGTGTGTAACCTTGGCCAAAGTACTCAGCCTTTCTGAGCCTTGGGTCCCTTATCTTCATGTGACAGAGAAAGAAGGGAAGATGTTAGATTATGACTATTTGCACTCCCCACCCCCATACACACACACTCCACAATACAACGCACCTGAAATGAGCAAGGATTCTTTGCCTGCTATTGGACTCTGGATTGGTTCCACCAGGGTGAGAGGTGGAGAGGAGAATTAAAGAAACCAGAAAGGCCAGATTGCATTGTTTAAGAAAGATTTGAAGGGGCAGTGGTGAGCCAGGAGGGAGCAGGCGGGAGCCTTTTTCATGGCCAACTACAAGGACGTGGGAGCTTAGGAGCTGGGGCTTAGATGTGTCATTTTGCATCTTCCGAGAAGCAGATGCCAAGATGGAATTAGGAATACAGAGATTTATTAGGGAAAATGCCCGTAAAATAAAAGAGAGAGGAAGCAGGACACGCAGGAGGGAAGTTTGACACCTGTGAAGAGAGAGTGGGAAGGAAGGAGGATTGAATAAGAGCTTCAGTCTGCAATACAGCTCTGAGGGAGTCTTGGCCAGGCTGATGGGAGCCCTAGACCAAAGACTTCCCAGTAGAGGAGCTCCCTGTTGGGCAGGAATGGCCAAGCTCAGGTACCCCTACCACTCACGTTGGCTGGGAGCAGCCCAGGGAGGGCAGTGGTGGATCCAAAGCCCTACTGACGCTATGGTGGGTCCAAAGGAGCTGCAGCGCGAGGCTGTCAGCTACAACAGGTTCTCTCTTGAAGGGAGATCAGAGAGGCATGCTCCAATGTCCTCCATAGACCGTGGTGTAAAGATGGCCCTACCCCATATACCCTCATGGCTACAGGGTTGATGGTCACTGCTGCTGTGTTACCGTTCTATTGCTGCTCTTGTCAATTACCAAAAACACAGTGGCTTGAAACAACACATGTTTATTATCTTATAGGCCTGTAGGTTTGAAGTCCAAGCAGAGTCTCACTGGGTTAAAGGCAAGTGTTGGCAGGGCTGTGTTTCCTTCTGGAGGATCTAGGGGAGAATGCGTTTCCTGGTCTTTCCCAGGTCCAAAGGCTCACAGCCTGCTTCCTCCATCTTCAAAGCCAGCAGCAGCAGATGGACGCTTCTTACATCCCATCACTCTGACCTTTTTTCTGTACTCACATCTTCCGCCCTGTCTGCTCTTCTGCCTCCCTCTTCAACTTTTATGGACTCGTGTGATTACATTGGGGCCACTCAGATAATTCTAGAAAATCTCCCATCTCAAGGTCCTTAACTTAGTCATACCTGCAAAGTCCTGTTGGCTGTTCAGAGCAGTATATTCATAGGTTCCGGGGGTTGGGACGTGGACATCATTATTCTGCCTCTCATGGTGGCTGTAAGTTTTCAGTCTGGATTCTGTGTCCCATCAGAAACACAGTCTGTGGAGCCAGCCATTGACAGAGAGGGAAGCAGTTGGGTTGTGTGGCAAATAGATGAACTCCAAAGTTGGATTTTTATCAAGAATTATGTGGGACGTTAATGATGGATATTTCTTACAAGCCATGTACTAAAAATAGTTCTGTTCAGGCAAAAATGGGAAGGGGATGATCAATTTGAGGGCAGAGGTAACGCTAACAAAATTTCGTCTACAAAAGAAAAATATAAGTGTAACAAGTTTGTGGGATGCTTTCATCTGAAGTTGGTTCTTTTTGTCCAGCAGCCTTTTCCCACAAGGAGAATACCTAAATATCCTCCACATAATCAAAATTTCAAAAGAAACATATTCACAATAAAGCACATATCTGTTTAAGAAGAAGAATCTTGAAATGTAGTGAATCTGAAACAGATTAAATTCTTTTGCTTAAAAAGAGTAAGTTCATACCGTGGGGAATGCACTGAGAGTAAGGGTTATGGGATGGCCTTCATCTATGTTCAAAATCTTATCAACGCCACAGAATTCATAATGGAATAAAAATCTGTGAATAAAATGAATGTAGGGAGATTTTTAGCCACGGCTGTCATCTTACTCAACATCAAGGACTATATGCTGGAGAAAAATGCTGTGGCTATAATAAGTGCAAGAAGGCTTTTAGCCAATGCTTAAGGTTTACTCTCTATTGGAGAATTCATATTGTGGATAAAGCCTATGGATGTAATGGGTATAGAAAACCTTATAGCAAGTTCTCAGACCTTACTAGGCACCAAAGAATTAATAATGAAGTTGAAACCTATGAGTTTCATTACTCTAAGGCTGGAGTAATGACTATGAGAAGACAAGACCTTCAGCCATGCCTCCAGCCTTGCCTAAAGTGAGAGAAGTCATGTTGGAGGAAAGCCCTACGAATGTAATGATTGTAGGGTATCCCTTAGACAGAGCTCAAACATTGAGCAACATTTCAGAATTCTCATGTGAGTAATGAATGCAGAGAAGACTTTAATAGATACTGGCAATTCATGGATTGAACAAACCCTATAAATACAGAGAACGTGGGGACACCTTTAGTCTGTGTCACTCCTTACTCTTATCAGAGGATTCATATTGGGGAATGAAGGTGGAGCTTCTCTTAGTTATAAATTTCATTGATTTAACATCAGAAAAAAGGCACAGCAATGAGAAACCTCTGAATTCGGCAATGTCTTTGGTTATAGCTCAATCTTATTGACAAGCAGAGAATTCTGATCTGGGAGAAATCCAAATCACAGAGCAAGTGAGTAATTTGAATACACAGGTAAAGCCTGAGAAATGTGAAGAGATCCATTTGTCTGTGTAAATACTTGGTTTTCATTATCATTTCACAGAAAATATTGGTAAATCAAGCCAAAGAGCAAGGATATTGAGGACTTTTGTCTTAGAGTCAAAATCAATAGAGGTAGCGGCTGCAGACAGAAGGCAATTTCTCTGTTATAAGGAAAACCTAGCACATTTGTTCTTAAAAGTCTTGTCTTTTGGGACTTCACTGGTGGCACAGTGGTTACGAATTGGCCTTCCAGTGCAGGGGACATGGGTTCGAGCCCTGGTCCAGGAAGATCCCACATGCTGCCAAGCAACTAAGCCCGTGCGCCACAACTACTGAGCCTGCGCTCTAGAGCCCGCGAGCCACAACTACTGAGCCCTCGTGCCACAATTACTGAAACCCATGCGCCTAGAGCCCCTGCTAAGCAACAAGAGCAGCCACCACAGTGAGAAGCCCGCACACCACAACAAAGAGTAACCCCTGCTCACTGCAACTAGAGAAAGCCCACACGCGGCAACAAAGACCCAACACAGCCAAAAATAAATAAATAAATATATTAAAAATTAATTAATTAACAAAAATAGATAAAAGCCTTGTCTTTTAATAATGTGTATTGTAGGAATCATGAATGAACTAATTTTTTAATGGATAAAGTTTTTTGGTTTTTTTTTTAACATCTTTATTGGAGTATAATTGCTTTACAATGGTGTGTTAGTTTCTGCTGTATAACAAAGTGAATCAGCTATACATATACATATATCCCCACATCCCCTCCCTCTTGAGCCTCCCTCCCACCCTCCCTATCCCACCCCTCTACGTGGACACAAAGCACCGAGCTGATCTCCCTGTGTTGTGTGGCTGCTTCCCACTAGCTATCTACCTTGCATTTGATAGTGTATATATGTCCATGCCTCTCTCTTGCTTTGTCACAAGGGTAATCCCTTCTTTACTTCCCCATCCTGCTCCCACCCTAATACAACCTTCAGTAAAGTTCACATTGCTTTCAGTGCCAGCAGATCAGATTCGTGCTTCCTTTAAGGTGGCCTTGTTTTATTTGGGTTATGTGTAAAAGCATGATTAACATCTACCTTTGGGTCATAAGGGATACGTAAAGCGAAGCACGTGGAATTGCTTGACACAGAGCATGCTGAGCATCTAAGATGTACCTGTCACTATCCTATGTGCTAGGAATGGAGCGATGACAGGACGGTCTTGCCCTTGTGGATCTTCATAAGAGGTCATTTTTCTTAGCTTCCTTCTCAGGAAACATTCAGTTTAGGAGATAACGCACCCAAAAGGACATTTAGGATCTCTTTGATTTCACACCTGCAGAGACAGGCAAGCCCCTTGAGTGGTATGATATTGACCAGTTATGATAATAATCTTGGCTAATATTTGTTGCTTGAACTTGGGGAGTTTTTATGTGTGAATGTGTTGAATCCTCACATCGTCCTCGTAAAGCAAGTATCTGTGTCACCCCTATTCTGAAGATAAGGACGATGGAGCACAGAGGTCTCGAAGCACTTAGCAGGGATTTGGCAGAGGTGAGATTTAAACCAGATGTTAGCCTTCAAAGCTGCCACTCTATGGAGACACCATTCTACCACTGGAGTGAAAAGGCCTATTCCCTCCGGAGAAGTAAGCGTTATCTAATGACCCTACCCACGCAGCCCTTAATGAGTTAACTGTTGGACAAATGTTTGCTTTTCATAAAACAAACTTTAATGCCTTTATCTTTCCAAATGTGTGTAGTGCCGACAAGGCCATTCAGGGAGCCAGGGAACAGAAGCAGGCCGAGTAAGCCTTTATTTACATTTTGAGAAGACAGTTCAGCATTTTTCTTGTCTACAGAAGAACCCTAATATCTGTCTGCAGAGCTCGTTCTGGGTTCCCGCCACTGTTTGCTCCCCAACCCCGCTGCCAAGATAAAGTCCTCCCCTTAATCCTCAGGATGCTGAGACTGCCCTTGCTCCCACTTCCAGACAGATATTTTCTGTGCCAATGCCAGGAATAATTCTTCAGCAGATTGCTGAATTAGTCCTTCATTTGTGGCCCAGGTTAATTTTTTTTTCCCACTGCCATATTCACTTCTCCTGTGAACGACACACCTTCTTCTGGATTCATTTCTGTCTACTTTTTCCCTCTTTCGTTTAGTTTTTTCTTCCTGTTATTCAAGGTTAATAGTGATATTAATATCTTCTATTTGCACAGTGCTCTCTGAATTACAAATGTTTTCATTTACTTACTTTAATCCTCTCGAGAGTTTTATGAGATGGGCATTTTACACCCATTATAGAGATGAGAAAACTGAGACTCAGGTATTTTTGGCAATTTGTCCAATGTGATTGTAGTGGACATTTGTTGTTCGCCTAGCATCTGTTTCCCCTTTTTCTAACACCGTTCCAATTTTTATTGCCGTTGACTTCCCCGGTCTTAGGGCGTGAGGTCCTTGTGAAGCTGAGTCAGCTAATGGTTCCACAAATGGCTATTAGAGTAATATACCACCTGAGCATCATTGAAAATTGGTCAGTGACCTCCATAGAGGTGGCAAAAGGTCATCTTGGGACTGATCTGGAGAAGGGCCTTCTTTTTTACTGAACATGAATCTTTGAGGACCCACAGGAGACAAGAGATGACTGAAAATGGAGTTGATGCAGAAGGACTCAGAGCTGAAGACAGTCAGTGTCTTTATAAGCTGGATCCTGCTAGAAGCTCCGGTTGAGAGAGCCAACACCCACCCCTTCTGACTTAAGCCAGGTGAGTTAGGTTTCTGTGGCCGAGTCCTGATCACACCCCACATGATCAAAGCAGCAAACTGATGTGACCCAGCTCACCTGACTCCACACCTAGTGTGTTTGCCCCTGTTCAGAGTCACCTTCAAAGGACCAGCGACCCACCCACCTGAGTGTGACTGGAGAGCATAAGGGGCCACTTCATTACAGTGTCACTCCCTTCCTGCACACTCCCAGAACTTCATCTTTATCCCGGCAGCTGCATTTCTACTTAAGGATCTTCTCTAAGATCTTTAGAGATCTTAGTGATTAAAAACAGAGTTAAAAATGTCCAGCCTGTAAACCCGAGGTCACTCTTTTTTCATTTTGAGTGGAAGGGTGATCTTCCTCATTTTCTGAGAGTTTCCTTTATCCTTCTGAAGAACTACAAAATAATAGCTAATAGCTTTGCAGTAATATCTTCCCATTCCCTGAATTCCTTAGAATAAATGTCATCAAGCTTGGCTAATTGGAGTGTGTTCAGCTTCTAAATAATCACTGTCATTCTTTCATTTGCAGAGACAGAGATTAAAGAGAAAACACTTAAGGGCTGCCAACTTCAGTAATGCTATTTTTTGTCTATCTCTTTTACATTTTGTTTTGTTTTTCTCTGATTTTTTTTTTTTTTTTTTTTTTTTTTTTTGCAGTGTGCAGGCCTCTCACTGTTGCGGCCTGTCCCATTGCGGAGCACAGGCTCCGGACGTGCAGGCTCAGTGGCCATGGCTCACGGGCCCAGCCGCTCCGCAGCATGTGGGATCCTCCCGGACCGGGGCACAAACCCGTGTCCCCTGCATCGGCAGGCGGACTCTCAACCACTGCGCCACCAGGGAAGCCCTCTCTGATTTTTATTGCAAAATTAATACATGCTTCCTGCAAAAATTTAAAACAAAGCACATAATATTGAAAACATACTCCCACTCTCCATTAGCCCACCCTTCCCAGTTCAACTCTCGAGAAATAATCACAGAACAGGGAATCAAAAAACATAACAAATTATATTTGAATCTTTCCTAATATTTTTTTAAATGCATTTCAAACGTATTCTTTGGGGAAAAAAGCACATATATGTATAGAAAATACTCCTTTTCTCCACTCTCAAATTTCACTCCCTTAGGGTGGCAATTGGGTATTTTATACTGTTCTGTGATAGTTTTCATTTTTACTTAAGAATATATGATGGACAGTTTCCAGATCAACATACATGGTTCTACCTTATTCTTCCCAAAGGCCGCATGATCGTTCACAGTCTATTTATACTATAATTTATTTAACCATTCTCCAGTTGATGAGCACTTCAATTGCGTCTATTTTCTATGATTATGAACAATAAAGCAATAAATATCCTCATACATGTATCTTTATACACACTGGCACAAGTATTTCTGAAGGCTCAATTTCTGAAAGTGGAATTTCTGGGTCATAGATGAAATATATATATATATTTATATAAATATAAATATATATATATAAATATATAAATATAAATATATATATATATATATATAGCTCCTTTTTTAGATGTTGTCAAGTAATGCTCCAAAAAGGCTTTAGCAGTTTATATTGCCATCAAAGTATATAAAAGTGCCTGTTTCTCAACATGCTTGCCAATACCAGAGGTAATCAATTGTTTACATTTTGCCAGACAACAGGTGGAAAAAGGAATCTTGTGGCTATTTTAAATCCTCTTCTTTTACTATTAGGAGGAGTTTGCTCCTTTTTGATATGTACTTACCATTAATATTTCTTCAGTGAATTTCCTTAATATATCATTTGACCATATTTCTATTGAGTTGTTTGACTTTTTCTTATTGATTTTGTAGGACTCTTTATATTATTTATTTGTTTGTCCTTTTGTCTCACATCCCCTGAAAGCTTTCAGCTTATTGGATTATTTATATTGTGATCCATGGTGACTCATTTTACTCTAATTTTCCAGATAGACAATTTCCCCCTATTTTTATGTACTCAAATTTATCTGTTTTTCCTAATATAGTAGTCTTCTCAGTTTCATTTCATTATTAGGAAAATCTACTGCAATTAATAATTGATTTTTCTCCAATATATTTGTTAACCTTTCTTAGTTTATTTTTATTTTATTTGGTGTGAAGTAGGAGCTTCATTTAAATTTAATAAATTGGTTGTCAATTATTCCAACACACTCTATTGAATAAATCACATTGTTTCTTCTGATCTGAAATACCACCTTTATCATATTTCCTAAACCTGTCTTTATTCTAATTCTGGACTCTCTGTTCTGTTCTAGCAATATATGTGTGTATTCTGAACAAGTGTTGCAGTATATCTATGGTCTACGTTATCCATTACATGTACTACAGAGTTAAAAGCACAGGCTCTGGAATCAGACTGCTTGGCTTCAAATCCCGGCTACACCACTTATTAGCTGTGTGACTTCGGGCCGGGTACTAAATCTTTCTTGACTTTGCTTTCCTTATCTGGAATATGTGACCAATAATAGTATAAGTCTCACGATGTTGTTGTGATGCTTAAATGAGATAAAATATGCCGAGCATTTAGTTGAATGCCTAGCCCGTTAAAAGTAGTACATTCCTAGGGAACTTCAAGTCTGAGACCCACCAAGTGCTGTGTGCTCCTTTTACAGATATGTTTTTTAATCTCCACTTTAAAAATAATAAGGAAGATTTAGAAATTTTAAGAAACTTGCCTGATGTGTGATGTGGTGGAACCCTGATTCTAAACTATGTCTCATTGTAAGACATGTGCCCTTTCCACTGTATTATCCTCCTTTTAAACAACAGGCACTTTGCAATAGTGGTAATTTGTGACTCACCTCCTTCCTTTTTTTTTTTGAATTTAATTGAATTTAATTATTTTATGCAGCAGGTTCTTATTAGTAATCTGTTTTATACATATTAGTATATATATATGTCAATCCCAATCTCCCAATTCATCCCACCACCACCACCCCGCAACCGACTTTCCCCCCTTGGTGTCCGTATGTTTGTTCTCTACGTCTGTGTCTCTATTTCTGCCTTGCAAACCGGTTCACCTGTACCATTTTTCATATTCATTTATATCATAGTCTTATTGCTAGTCCCATTAGTCTGAAATCGGCTTTCCCAAAAAACACTGTTTTTTACCCTCTCTTGACGCCCTGGCTTCCATGCTGAGGAAGGATGCCAGTGTTAAAGTTACTTCACCTGGGCTTCCCTGGTGGCGCAGTGGTTGAAAGTCTGCCTGCTGATGCAGGGGACACGGGTTCGTGCCCTGGTCCGGGAAGATCCCGCATGCCACGGAGCAGCTGGGCCCGTGAGCCATGGCCGCTGAGCCTGCGCGTCCGGAGCCTGTGCTCCGCAACGGGAGAGGCTACAACAGTGAGTGGCCCGCGTACCACAAAAAAAAAAAAAAGTTAGTTTCCTAAGGGACTTCCCATGCACTAAGATTTGGGGACAACAAACAAGGTCTAAAACATAGTAATACATTTTCTCTTCTGGTGGTTTTCATAGCTATGTTACCCAAAAGAATATTCAACATAGACTGTTGGCCAAAGCTTAAAATTATTTTAATTCCACTGACTTTTAAAAATGATATTCCTAGTAATAGGTTTGGTCATGGTGCTCTTGGTTTGCCCTCTGCTCTGAGTTCCCACGACATCCTACACCCTGCCACCCTCTACTCTCTTTGACAGTTTGTTGAGCATCCCCCTCACTTGGTTCCAGTGATTCTAGGATTGTTTTTTCCTAGATCAGGGATCCTTTATGTTGAGAATTCACTGCAGCAGAGACCAGCTAGATGTTCACCAATCCCGTTTCCTCTTCTTAGACACATGGGACAATTATATTCCCTGCCTTCCCTTATGGGTAGAGCTGGGCCTTAGGATGAGTTATGGCCAATGAAATGTGGTCAGAAGTGATACACACTACTTCCAGGTCTGACAAGAGTAGACTGTGTGTGATGGTTAATCTTATGTGTCAACTTTATCAGGCGACAGTTCCCAGATATGTGATCAAACATTATTCTGGATGTTTCTGTAAGGGTATTTTCGGATGAGATTAGCATTTAATTGATGGACTTTGAGCAAAGCAGATTGCCCTCCATAATGTGGGTGGGCTTCATCCAATCAGTGGAAGGCCTTAATAAAACAAAAGACTGGCCTCCCCGAAGCAAGAAGAAGTTCTGCCAGCAGATGGCTTCAGCACCAGCTCTTCCCTGGACTCCAGCCCACCCACCCTACAGATTTTGGAATTGTCAGACTCTATAATTACATGAGCTAATTCCTTAAAATAAATCTTTTTTTCCTCTCTACACACACATTCTATTGGTTCTGTTTCTCTGGAGAACCCTAATTAATACACTGTGCCATTCTCCATGCTATTTTGTTCCCCAGCTGTGTGGCTAGAAGTAAAGTCCTCCAAGATGAGGGAGCCACGTGACAGGAGGAGCTTGGATCCATCCCTGCCTGAGTCACCATAAAAGGCATTCTGCCCAATAACATCATCTGGCTGTATCAGGCTTTGTATGAGCTGGAAATAAATGCTTTTTTTGTTTTGTTAATTCACTGAGATGTGTTACAGCAGCTGGAGTTACTTGTCCTAACTAATATACACACTTATATCATTGTTGTCTAGAAAATCCAATGAAAATGTCTGACTTTTCTGAAGCCCTTTCTTTTTTCTTTTTTTTTTTTTTTGTGGTATGCGTGCTTCTCACTGTTGTGGCCTCTCCCGTTGCGGAGCACAGGCTCAGGACGCGCAGGCTCAGCGGCCATGGCTCACGGGCCCAGCCGCTCCACAACATGTGGGATCTTCCTGGACCGGGGCACGAACCTGTGTCCCCTGCATCGGCAGGCGGACTCTCTACCACTGAGCCACCAGGGAAGCCCCTGAAGCCCTTTCTTGAAACTAGGAATTTTGCTTGGAAGCTATCCTGACTCTGGGATTCTATCACCCTTGAGTGATAATCCTGGTGCTCAACTATGTGATCCTAATAATTTTTTTCTTCCAGTTTTATTGAGATATAATTGACATACAGCCCTGGATAAATTTAAGGTATACAGCATAATGATTTGATTTACATACATCATGAAGTGATTATCACAATAAATTTAATGAACATCTATCATTTCACATAGGTACAAAATTAAAGAAAGAGAAAAAAAATTTTTTTCTTGTGATGAGTGATCCTAATAATTTTGTCATATTTTCTATAGTAGGCTAATTAAATTATCTACAAACATTATTTTATTAATTTATTCAAGAAATATCTACAGAGTGCCTACCAAGTTCTAGGCACTGTTAGTGTTAAGGACACAGTGGTGAATAAGATATGTATGATGCCTGTCCCATAGAATATACAATCTAGTGAGGGATTTATGTCTCTCAGAACCTTGCAAGGTTCACATTATCATCTCTACAGATGAGGAAAAGGAAGCACACAGAAGTTAGGTGGCTCTACTAAGCTCTTTCTGGGTAAGGAGATCTCTCTCATTGACTCACTAAGCCACCCTAGATGTGGGCTTCCAGTGAGCAGTACCTGTTTCTGGTTTCAGCTTCCAGTAGCATTTGATTCAGGAGGAAAGCATTGTTTACCACTTCTCTTGCACGCTTATTCCTGAGCTCCTCCACTTTCCATAAAAAATTTAGTGTCCAGCAGGCCAAGGAAACCATAGGCTTCATCTCTACTGGTGTGCACATCAAAATGTATCATCAAGGCTTGTGACCGCAAGCAACAGAAACTAAGTTTGGTTAACTAGGGCAGAAAAGAGAATCATTAGAATGATATTCTATTTCCAACAGAAATGATGGAAGATTTAGAAAGCAAGTTGAAAAAAAGTTGCAGGAACCCAGGTTAGCAGAAACATAGCCATGACCATATCTCAGGAACTTTCTGGCAAGGCTACCATTACCACGTGGCCACTGGATTAAAAACTGCCATTTTTGCTTTGAATACTGTTTCTGCATCTTTGTGTCATCGTCTGGATGGGATAAGTGAGTTTCAAAATCTGGGCCAGGAATCCATGCTAAAGTAGCCAGGGATCAGGGAGAAGGATCCCTTTGAATAGAAATGGTATGGTGAACAGATTCTGGGTAGCCAAAAGTAATGAATGCCCACTCCATCAAGACAGTCTCAGGTGAGACTGGGGTACAGAGGAAAGCCATGACTGTAAGAAACTCTCAGCATTGGTGACCCCAGAAGCCAGGCATTGGCAGGGTTTTAATTCTGGGGTAGAGGGGATCCATCAAGTGTGGAGCAGTAGTAATCAAAATTCTGAGTTTCAAGAAGTAAAAACAAACTCTTTTCCCTTAAGCAAAAAAGGGAATTTGTTGCCCAATGACATGAAAACGTACAAGAATATTTTGGCTTTAAATATATCTTGGTCCAGAGATTCAAATGACGTCACTAGAATCCAGTCTTGCCATCTCTGAGCAAACTCTCCTGTATGTTTACTCTGTTCTCAGGCTCTACTTTGTGGCAAGATGGCTACCAGCAGCCCCAGGCCCACATTCTCCCAGGTTTATAATCAGCAGAAAACAATGTGTGCCCCTCTCCAGAAAGTTATAGTAGAAGTCTAATTATGTCTTGTTGGTTTCTACCGGTGACATGCCCATCCATTAAATCATCAGTATGGTCAGGGAAAGATGATATCTGATTGGCTAATCCCAAGTCACATGCCCACCCTAGAGCTGGAATAGAATTAAGTCTATTTGGCACAAGGACAGAAAATGGGGGAGGAACTGGCCCTTCAGAGAAAAACCAGAAGACGGCAAATGCATGTTAATAGCAAAAGCAAGATGTCCACTTTGAAGTAGGACCCCAGACAGTGGTGGAACATACAGGCTAGAAGGTCTAGCCCAAGTGGGGAACCCTAATGAAAACCAAGGAGGTGATGCAGAAGGGACTTGGGAATTGAGCCAACACAGAGAAGGCTTATGGACCAGAAGCTGGCCTGGTGGGCCAGAGCTTCCTCAGGCAAAACATATACTTGTCCTGCAAAACACATTTTAGACTCCAGCTGCTGGTCAGTGTGAGCTGATTGTCTGGTAATAATCAACCCAGGGACTGTAAGAGAATGAGCGACTGGGCTCCTGTGGAGCCAGAGAGGCTGGGGCCCAACCCAGCTTACTCAGGAAGCAGGAGGGCAGTGTAGGTAGCTGGATCAGTAGCATTAGCCCAACCTCCCTTGGTCCTTTGCTTATATTCATACTTCTCCAAGTATCCCTGCCCTTCCACCTAATCTTGCTGACATCCTCATTTCTCCCTCTTACCCTATTTCTCTGTGATGAGCTGGGTTTCTTGCTCCCCTCACTTAGCCATCTGGCTCTGACCCATAGCTTGTTTTGGCTGCCAGGCAACCAGATGAGAACTCAGGAATCAGGCACTGACGTCAGCCAGACTCTAGTCTTTGATGTCTCCTTGCTCCTTGTAATGGATTGAATAGTGCCATCTCCCCAGTCATGTCTACCTGGAACCCCAGAATGTGACCTTATTTGGAAATGGAGTCTTGACAGATTCAAGTAAGTTAAGGCTCTCAGAGTGAGATCATCTTGGATTTAGGGTGGGTCTTACATCCAGTGACAGACATCCTTATAAGAAATGCAGAGGATGCAGAGACACACATCAAAGAAGGTGATGTGAAGATGGATTTGGAGACTGGAGTGATGAGTGTGCAAGCTGGGGAAGGCCAAGGATTGCAGGCTGCCATGGGAAGCTAGGAGACAGGCCTGGAACAGATTCTCCCATTGAACCTCTGGAAGGAACCAACCCTGCCAACATCTTGATTTCAGATTTCTGACCTCCAGAACTGTGAGAGAACAAATGTTTTCTGTTTCAAGGCACCCAGTTTGTGGTAATTTGTTATGGCAGCCTAGGAAATTAACACACCCCTTCAGGCCCTGCTGTGGCTGGTTTTCTGTATACATTGCCTGCTGCTCAACGTTAAACAGCCAGTTAGTGGTTGAATAGAGTTTGAAGCTGGTCCTTATGATACCTGAATTAAAACTCTTGCCTCTATCTCTTGAGGCTTTAGGAAGCACCTGATTAACGTGGAGGATGAGGCAGCAGGGAGCAAAAGCCTTTGATATCATCAACCCTGACCACTATCAACTTCATCACAGACTTTCTGGTTCAGTATACTTGTTGCCTAATTTCCAACCTTCCTCCAAGGTGAAGAAGAGAGACTGCAAAACCTGTTCAACACAATGAAAGGGAAAAATTCTGTTCATCACCCTGGTTTTTATTTGCTAGTTCCAAATAGCTAAATAACAGAATTCTCTAACTGCAATCAGGATGTGTTTGCTTGGCCCAGGTATAGACAGGCTCAGATGTCTCCATAGTTGGCTTTGTTGGAGGAAAAATAATTAGAACGATGACTCAATGCAAAAATCACATTACTTTAAATGATATGAATAGCAGTCAAGGCAAGAATACAATTATCTGCAGGTGGAATCAGAAAGCAGAGGTTCACTGTCACAGTCCAGAAGGAGGTTTGTTGTCGTCTGAGTTCCTTCCTCTTCCAGACAATTTCATTGACTGTTGATCAATCAAACACAGTCGAGAACACAGAAACTGACCCCAGTGTATCTAAGAAAATAAGATGGTATCTTGGTCTGTGTGGGCTGCTGTAACAGAATACCATGGACAAAGTGGCTTATGAGCAACAGAAATTTATTTCTCACAGTTTTGGAGGCTGGGAAGTCCAGGATCAACAGGTCAGCAGATTCAGTGTCTGGTGAGACTCCACTTCCTGGTTCATAGACAGTTGTTTTCTCCATGTCCTCACATGGATGAAGGGGCCAGGGAGTTCTCCTGGATCTCTTTTTAAGGGCACTAATCTTATTCATTAGGGCTCCACCCTCATGACCTAAGTACTTCCCAAAGAGCCCACCTCCAAATATCACATTGGGGATTGGGATTTCAACATATAAATTTTGGGGGGACATAAACATTCAGTCTATAGCAGATGGCATTTCAAGTTAGTTGAGGGAAAACAGATTATTCTTATCATTCAACAATTCATATAAGATCAATTGATTATTTGAAAAAAGTTAAGTTCTATTCTTACTGCACAGCATACTTGAATTAGTCAGTGTACTTGGATGCAGACAATAGAATCCTCTCTAGTTAGTTTAAGTAGAAAAGGAAATGATTAAATTATTGAAGGATATTAAGTGGCCCTGAGACTCTCTTAAGAAGGCCAGGAATCAGGCCTGAGGACTATGCGGCCAGGGAATAACCCAAATTACAATACAGCCCAGCTCGAATGGAAATCCTACTGCTCCCCTCCTAAGTATGGACCTCCAGACTTCACCACTGTAGCTGCGCAAAAGCTGGCGACCCCAGAACCTCTGCCATCGCTGCCTCTGAGATCTGGAGGCCTGTGCTGCCACTCTGCTCAGAGTGGATCTTTGGAGACCTCTACTCCGATCATCACTGGTTTCTAAGTTGAAATTTCACCTGGATTGGTAAAGCATTGCTTGTGCCCTATTTGCAAAGGCAGCTGAACATCAAGCTTCTGGCTTCTACCATGAGGGAAGTACAAACAGATAAGGTGAGAACAGCCCCTAAACACACACACACACTGGAAGGAGTGTATCCAAGTTGCTGGTTAGCTAAAAACACGATAAATATTCACTATAATACTTCAGAATAAATTCTAGGAATTACAGAGTTAACTGTAAAGAAGGGAGCCCTAAAAAGACTGGGAGAAGATACAGGCAAATATTGAACCAATCTTGAGACAAGGAAAGACTTCCTGAGCATAAAAGCAATAGAAGAAATCACAAAGGAACAGATCAATAGATTCAGCTACTTAAAAATCGAATCCTTCTTACATCAAGCAAACCATGAACTATTTGACTGATCACCCCATGTGGCACTTGCCTCCTTTAAAATACACACGTGTAAGGCCAAAGTCAACTGAATAAAATATATTTGGAAAGTCATCAGACATCACACAATTTGAGTCCAAATGAAACTATTTCAGTCCTCTCAGATTGCCTAAAACCCAGCTCTGTTCTACTCCAGAGGATTATTTATATTTCTAAAGAAGAAGCTCTTGTTTTTCCCAGTCTCTTAAGAATTGCTCTTACATATTAGGAAAGTTTGTTTATTTTTATTGTCCAAATTACTTTCTGCCTTTTAGAGGAATTTAAGTTAATCCATGTCTAGACTTATGAGATTCTTTTAATTAGAAAGAGAAATGACTTGGTCACAATGTCGATTTTTCCTGCAGTTCCCTCAGCTCTGTTTATAAGGTTATTGCTGAATGTATTATTGCTAAAGTGGAGACCGATGTGGGGTGGTTAAAAGGAATCCTGTTTATTGCTTTTCTTTACAGCTACTGGAGAATGCTGGGACTCGGCTTTTGTGGCTAGCTGGGCTCTGACAAGTGCTTTTTACTGACAATATAAAATATATGTTTTTTGATTCCTTGTCAGATTTCAAATGTATCATTCAGATGATAATAAACTTAATCTGCAAGGAAAATGAGGAAAGAAGAGCAGATCAGGGTCTTGACACAGAGATGTGCTGTGTATGTGAGGCTGGTGGTCTGAGCCTAGAACAGTGCAGATGTGGGGGGACATATCCCACACGCTGACCCACTCACTCCGCGGTAGGTGAGGGGATAAACAGTATCCCACAGATGTGGAGGAGATAAAGAAGGGCTATCTGACCAATGTGATCTTAATTGTTTTGGAGTTTGTGATCTAAGATTAAACAAAAAAGGGTACTTGTAAGCAGATATGAAAACCAGGGTCTATTCCCAGCCAGTAGTTTCCATCCTGTGCATTTCTACCCCTGTAAACTTACCAATACCCATTTCATCACAAAACACAGAAAAAGTCAGAAAACTTTATTCTGGCATCTATATGCCAAGCACTTTGAATAGGTAACAGGAAAATAATTTTGCTGTTGACAACACTTTTTTCAAGATGACAGGTGTGGTGGATTAAAGATGGTGCAAATTCTAATCTGAGGTGGCTCTAGCTTCGACCAATAGAAGGTAATAGAAATTTTTACCTTAGAACATCCAAGGCTGAGCTCTAAGAGAGCTGCAGCTTCTGCTTTCAAGTGTTGGGAATGTTCCTTCTTGGAATCCAATTGCCATACTATGAGAAGCCCAAGCAAGTGGAGAGGCCACATGAAGGGGAGCTGTGTGGCTCCAGTTCAGCTCCCAGCAGAGACACAGCACCAACTGCCAACCATGTGAGTAAACCATCTTGGACATTTCATCCTCCTGATGCCGGTAAGGCCAGCTTACACCATGTGGAGCAGAGGAACCACATGGCTGAGCCCAACCAACCCAAAGAACTGTGACAGAGATAATAAATATTTGTTGTTATGTTAAACCAGTGAGTTTTGGAGTGGTTTATGCAGCAATAGGTAATCAAAATAGTGAGTCCTGATAAAATGACTGGAGGACCCTTTGTTTCCTGAGCAGTGTGTCAAGTTTACATGTGTTAGTGTAAAATTCAGACCTGGCTTAGAGCCAAAGTCATATGGTAATAAAAGTTTGATAGAATTGCTTAGGGTGAAAGATACTGGAGGGAGAGGAGTAGAGGCAAAAAAAGGAAAAAAAAAAAAGAGAGAAGGAGAATGAGAAAGGAAAAGAAAGATAGATGGATAGAGAGAGATAGAGAGAGAAGCTCTGCCCCATCCCTTCTGGTGGCAGGTTAGCAGAGAAGGGAGTTGGAGAAAGAAACACTAGGTCATTCGCTATTCTTCATTGCCCCTACACAATCTTCATTAAAGTCTACATTACTTACAAATGTTTCTGCGCAAGTGCAACAGTCAGACACAGTGGCTGCCCACGGTTACTCCAGAGCCACAGGACAAGAAGGCAGAGTGCAGGGCACAGGCAATAGGCAGCATCTCATCTTGTCAGCTGCCCTGTGAGATAGGTATCATTCAACTCATGGGCAGATGAGCAAGTCGATGCTTTGAGGTGTGATGTTTCCAAAGTAGTGCAGCGTAAAAGTGACAGCAGCGGGATGATTCACCTCTAATACCATTCTCTCTAATACCATTGCTTGAATTCTTTCCACCTCACCTTGTTTTCTGTGCCTCCTCTCATCTTTTACGGTTCAGATAAGCAATCTTCAAGACTTAAACAAGGGTTTCATATGCCTTTTATCCCTTGGTTTCTCAAGGCTTTTATTCTCTATCAATTCAATGCCCTAGTAGTATTTAAATGTTGTTTGAGAGGCTATTAACCTAATGGCCACATGCATAGATTCTGGAGCCAGACTACCTTGGTTCACAGCTCACGTCTATCACTTACTGACTTTCTGAAATTCGGCAACTTTCGTAACCTTTCTTGTGCCTCTGTTTCCTCATCAGTAAAATGGGGATGATATTTTTTAACCTCTCCAGGTTGTTGAACATTTTCCATGAGTTAATGCCTAAAGTTCTTATGGTAGTACCTAGCACACAGTAAATGCTACGCAAGTATTAGCTATTGTTATTACACTACCCACATTGTATCAGCACCTTCTGGAAGATGGGAAACTAAACTCTTCCAGCCATTCTGATGTTTATTGCTGGTATTCTTGGTTTGTATTGGAGATGAGAGGAGGCAGGATGCCCTCTCCTTGTTGTGAGCTGCACTGCCTGCTGAAGTGGTCAGCTTGTCCCCAGCAAGTGGACAGTGAATTCTGTCACAGCAACTGAGGACCAATGAAGAAGTCCATTTAAAACTTCCTTTTTCTTTGTGGGAAGAAAAGAAATAAGCTCCTCTATGATTTAAGGAGACATCAGAAGAGCAAACAAACCTATTAAGGAGAAGCTCTAAACAAATTTCTGCATGGCACTAAGTTTTGTCCATTAAAGGAAAAGAGGCAGTGACTTTGGTTGGCATACCTCGTCTGTCTCCATGTGAAGGGAACAGCATTACAAGGTCATGTCAAAGATCTCAGATGTGATTTGGGGATTTGTCTCCAGGATTCCCCCATGAGAGAAAATGTAAAAACAGTTCAGGAAGACTATTTATCAAAATAGGTGAGAAATTTGAGACTTTCTAAGATCAGGTAAAAGATGTCCCTTCACACCACTCGTTTTCAACATCATACCGGAAGTTCAAGCTAATACAATAAAGCAAGAAAAGAGAATAAAAGATATCCAGATTGGGAAGGAGGAAATAAAACTATCTTTGTTCCCAGATGACATGATCTGGAAAGTGTGAGAAAACACTCCTGGAACTAATAAGTGAATATAGCAAGGTTGCAAGATACAAGGTTGTTATACAAAAGTCAATTACTTTTCCACATACCGACAATGAACAAGTGGAATTTGAAATTAAAAACACAGTATCATTTACATTAGCATCCAAAAAATTCAACCTAGGTGTAAATCTAACAAGACATGTATAAAATCTATATGAAGACAACTACAAAACTCTAAGTAAAATCAAAAAAGAATGAAATGAATGGAGAGATATCCATGTTTATGGATAGGAAGACCAAATATTGTCAAGATGTGAGTCCTTCCCAACTTGATCTATGGAGTCAGTGCAATCCCAATGAACATTCCAACAAGTTATTTTGTGGATATCAACAAACTAATTCTAAAGTTTATATAGAGAGGCAAAAGACACAGAATAGCCAACACAATATTGAAGGAGAAGAACAAAGTTGGGGGACTGACACTATCTGACTTCAAGACTTATTATAAAGCTGTAGTAATCAAGACAGTATAGTATTGGCAAAAGAATAAACAAAGAGATCAATGGAACAAAATAGACCCCAGAAATAGATTCACATAAATATAGTCAACTGATCTTTGACAAAGAATCAAAGGCTATACAATGGGGAAAATATAGTTTCTTCACCAAATGATGCTAGAACAACTGGACATCCACATGCAAAAAATCGAATCTAGACACAGCTTACACTCTTCAAAAAATTAACTCGAAATGGATCACAGATCTATATGTAAAACATAAAACTATAAAAGTGCTACAGGATAACATAGGAGAAAATCTAGATGAATTTAAGTAAGATGATGCCTGTAAAAAAATTTTTCTTTTGACGTGGACTATTATTTTTAAAGTCTTTATTGAATTTGTTACAATATTGCTTCTGTTTTGTTTTGGTTTTTTGGCTGTGAGGCATATGGGATCTTATCTCCCTGACCAAGGATCGAACCCACACCCCCTGTATTGGAACCACCAGGGAAGTCCGATGCCTTTTTAGATACAACACAAAAGACACAATCCATGAAAGAAATAATTGATAAGCTGGACTTTATTAAGATTAAAACTTGTGCTCTGCAAAAGACAATGTCAAGAGAATGAAAAGAGAAGCCACAGACTGTGAGAAAATATTTCTAAAAGACACATCTAATAAAGGACTGTTACCAAAATATACGGATAACTCTTAAAACTTAACAATAAGAAAACAAACAACCCAATTAAAAAATGGCCCGACAACCTTAAAAGAAACCTCACCAGAGAAGATATACAAGTGGTAAATAAGCAAATGAAAAGATGCTCCACATCATATGTCGTCAGGGAAATGCAAATTAAAACAACAATGAGATACTAACACACACCTTTTAGACTGCCCGAAATCTGGAACACTGACAATACCAAATGCTGGTGAGAATGTGGAGCAACAGGAACTCTCATACATTGCTGGTGGAAGTACAAAATGGTACAGTCACTTCGGAAGACAGTTTGGTGGTTTCTTACAAAGCTAAACATCCTCTTACAATGTGATCCAGCAATCACTCTTGGTTTTTAGTCAAAGCAGTTGCAAACTTATGTCCACACAAAAAACTACCTGCAGATGTTTATAGCAGTTTATTCATGCTTACTGAAACCTGAAAGCAACCAAGATGTCCTTCAGTAGGTGAATGGATAAACTGTGGTCCATCCAGACAATGGAATAGTATTCAGCACTAAAGAGAAATGAGCTAGTAAGCCATGAAAAGACATGGAGGAATCTTAAATGTATATTACTAACTGAAAGAAGTCAATCTGAAAATGTTACATGCTGTATGATTCCAACTGTATGACATCCTGGAAAAGGCATAACTACGGTGACAGTAGAAAGATCAGTGGTTGCCAAGAGTTGGCTGGGGGTGGGGGATGAATAGGCTGAAACAGGATTTTTAGGGCAATGAAAATATACCTTAAGTTGTTGTCACAACTCTTATCCAGCAGCAGGCTTTCATTTCTGTTATAAGACCTGGGGACCAGAATGCTCCATTGCCAATTGTTCTGCCTTAATGATAATAATAGTTGTAATTATTATAATTAATAATAACAAAATGACCATACTGGTATATTATTATTATTGCTACTACTACAATTGGTTCTAATCATTTGCAATAATTATGTTCTAAAGAGTTACTGAGAACTTTAAATTAGTTGATACTGAACAATTGCTCCTAGGGGAAATACAGGGTTAGGCACCTATAAACCTATGCTCACAACATTTTCATCAATCAATCAATACATACCTTATTTCATGTATGTTTCTGTTTAAAGATACCTCAGTTAGCATATATTGTTGATTAGTTAACATTGAACTCGTAGCCAATAGCACCATAACTCATGCCTGAATGACTCTTTATTTATTTATTTATTTATTTTGGGCTGTGTTGGGTCTTCATTGCTGCTTGCGGGCCTTCTCTAGTTTTGGTGAGCAGGGGGCCACTCGTTGTGGTGCACGGGCTTCTCATTGCGGTGGCTTCTCTTGCTGCGGAGCACGGGCTCTAGGCACGCAGGCTTCAGTAGTTGTGGCTCGCGGGTTCTAGAGCGCAGGCTCAGTAGGCGTGGCGCACGGGTATAGTTGCTCCGCGGCATGTGGGATCTTCCCGGACCAGGGCTCGAAGCCGTGTCCCCTGCATTGGCAGGCAGATTCCTAACCACTGCGCCACCCCAGAAGTCCATGCCTGAATGACTCTTATCTCACACATGTATTTTCTCTACAGGGCGTAGCACAGCCTTCTTGCACTTAGGGACACTAGACATCACTTCACCGTTACACATGGGGATTATTCTAAACAGACATCACCAGAAAAAGCAGAAATGCAAAAATCTTGGCACTAAATAGACTGCAAAAGGCGATAGGTTACAGTATGAGAGCTGAAACAAGGAGGCAGAGCATTGCCTGGTTCAACCTCAGCTGGAAGCGTAATCACTGAGTTCCTCCCTAATTTAAAGAGACAAATACATAGCAGAAGAGCAAATAAACAATCAGCTAAAAAAGAACTCCTTTATATTATTTCTCAATTAGCCCAGAACTTACTGGGCCCTGGCATGTACCCCAACACACAGTAGGAACTTAAAATCCCTGGAATCTGAAACAGTTGAAATTTTCATCTCTGATTCCTGAAATTGTCTGAGCTACCCCTTTGTCAAACAGAGTTTCTCAGAGAAAGATGCTTTTTACAGCAAACTGTTATAGAAGCCACCTAGCACGTCACAGTAACCCTTCAGGCCTGGCTTGCAATTTCATTGTATTAACTACAATATGCAGGGGCTGGCTTTAACATCAGGACCACCCATTTCACTGTCCTTGGCACACAGACTTAACAGGGCTCCCTGCTTCTATCAGGACTAAATGATATTCAAACACCGACCAGGAACCGGGTTGGCCATTGCAAGCTGGATATATTTTCTTTGTTTTGTTTCAGAGCATATTGTCAGTCTCCCCAGGGCACTTTATATTCAGAAAAGATCTTCCCTGGGAGCAGTAGGTAGCTCTTACAATTTGGCAATGTGGATACAGTACTGGGTTTGAGGTGGCTGAAATGAAGTAAAATCTAAACGTCATTTTCATTCCAAACTCTTAGTTTACCTTAAATCAGCAGCAGGCTGCCTAAAAAATCAGAGCATTTAACCCAGAGGAACATGAAAGGGAAAGTCCAGGTTAGATTTTCTAGCAAATTCATTCTCTTGTTAGGGCCCTTTTGAAAGCTTTTTGTTAATTACAAACATAAACCTAAAATCATATTTATTTATTTATTAACACTTTAGAAGCAGTTTAGACATCTCTGTTCTAGAATAGAATGATGGCAGAAGATCTTTCTTGTTGAACATTTAGTCTGTCTGAGCACAGCCTTAGGCACTTTCACAGATAATATTCCATTTAACCTCCACAATGACCCTGTAAATTGCATATTATTACTCCATTTTACTGGTAAAGACACCAAGGTTTAAACCTGTGATGTAATTTGCCCACAACAGCTCAGTTAGTAATGGGAGAAATGGAAGGAGAATCAAAGTTTCTAAAACCAGGAGTAGAATAAGAATTTTTTTTTGGACCCAGAGTCAAAAGTATCACAAACTTGACTACATTAAACAAACAAACAACAACAAAAACCTTTTCCAAAAACACTATAAGCAAAGCAATATGTCGAGAGCCCCTACATTTCAAAGTGAGGTGCTGGACCAAATATGCAGGACTTGCAAAAGGTATTTAGAAAAAATTATTTTGTGACCCCAAATTGAGTCATCTCGAGAGTAAGCGTTGGGGAGAGAGTTGCACATGCTGTGCATTCTGTCTTCCTTTGATGAGGGCGGGGAGGAGAGCGCTGTCTCCACCGTAAGCCACATTCTGCAGGTTGCAAGAGAGCGTGGCATGTGTCCCTTGGAGTTGAAGGCACACAGGGATTTGTATTTGACCCAGTTCTGAAAAATTTACAGGCAAGTGCTGGGTGATGCCGCTTGAGGCAACTGAATAGAAAGGTCCACAATGGGAGTAAACTACATTTCACTGTTGGGGAGAACAGATGCTTCCTGGGGGACCAGCTGGGGGACTAATTGGAAGGTTCCAGCTTGGAGTCATCTTGGACTCCACCTGAGAGAACCTTCCAGAGGTGTAATGTGACTCCAATAGAGGGAGTGGACAGCCAGATGCCCACAGGCTTAGGAGGAATTATAAGTAACCAGTGAAAGGGAGGAATTCTCTACATTAAGGAAGCTGTGATCACATGGGGCATCTCTGGAAATCCATGAAAGCATCCCATGAAAGAAAGAATCTGCTCTGGGAATCTCCATACAGTAGAGACAGTGCTATGCATTCCAACTCCCGGGTACCCAGACCACATTTCCCAGCTACACTAGCGGTTTGGTGGGATCATGTGACTGAGTTACAGCCAATGGAGTGTGAGCAGGAGTGGTACCACAGACACCTTCCCAACTAAAATACATCCACAGGATCTTCTGTGCTTTTTCTCTTTTCCGCCAATAGCAGAGCAGGATAATGCCCTAGAAAATGGAGAAGCCACAGACTGAAAGAAGTGGGGCTTTGAGTGCTACCAAATATTGGCCCTCTTCTGGCTTGTAACGTCCCTCTACCTCACTCTTATAAGGACACTAGCCATTGGATTTAGGGCCCTTCTGGATAATTTAGGATGATCTCTTCATCTCAAGATTTTCAACCTAACTATATCTACAAAGACCCTTTTCCCAAATAAGTTAACATTCACAGGTTCCAGGGATTAGGATGGAGACATATCTCTTTGGGAGCCACCATTCACCTCACTACAAGTTGATTAAAACTTTAAAAAATCTTTACTAACCTTATAGATGAAAAAATATGTTCTAGGTATTTTTGCTGAAAACATCTTTGCCACAAGCATTTTTGTCACCTAAAAATGCCTATTTTTCTTACATCTGTGGGCTCACACCTATGCTCTTCCTCTCCAACATATTTAGGTCTCTTTGGTGCCTCTTCCTTTCTATTCAAGCATACATACCTGCATCCTCTCTTGAAATCAAACACCTAAGAGCATCCTCATTTAACCCTGTAACCACCTCTGGCTGAGACTCTATTTTTCTCCTTTTTATTGCTAAATTTCTGGACTAAGTAGGCATCAGATGGTCCCTCTGTTGCTTGAATAATTGCACCTTCATTGTCATATTTTGTCATAAAAGATAAAATAATGAAACTTAAAAGAGGGACATTAAAAAGGACATAATGAAGCAAGAAAAATGAATAATAAAATTGAAAAGGCTTCCTTGCAAAACACAAAATATCTGAATACATTTAAAAGGTGTGCAGACTCATGGCAATACTGTGCAAATAACTGATTGTATTTTGTGGTTCATACCTAAGCCCTTGTCTTCCAAGTCTTTTCTTCATAGTATTTTATACTTTTTTTTCCTGCTTATTGATTTGTGTCCTTGTTTAGCATCACACTTTTTCTTTTTTGCTAAAATTTCTTCCTTCATTAAGAGAGGTATTGGTTTCCACTCCTGAGTCAGAATCAGCATTTTAACAAGATCCCCATGTGTCAGAAGAGTATGAAAGTTTGAAGAAGCACCTGTCATATTCCACTCTCCCTACTAAAAATAAAATATGTGTTTTCTCATTAAAAAAAGAGAGGTATCAGTTTCCACATGAGAGGATGCATGTGTGTAACTGAGCTTTGTGTTGCATTGTGAAAGCCTACACTTGCTTGTTCTTGGCATATTGTCACATGTCCATTTTTTTTTTTTTAACATCTTTATTGGAGTATAATTGCTTTACAATGGTATGTTAGTTTCAGCTTCACAACAAAATGAATCAGTTATATATATACATATATTCCCATATCTCTTCCCGCTTGCGTCTCCCTCCCTCCCACCCTCCCTATCCCACCCCTCCAGGCGGTCACAAAGCACCGAGCTGATCTCCCTGTGCTATGCGGCTGCTTCCCACTAGCTAACTACCTTACTTTTGGTAGTGTATATATGTCCATGCCTCTTTATCGCTTTGTCACCGTTTACCCTTCCCCCTCCCCATAGCCTCAAGTCCATTCTCTAGTAAGTCTGTGTCTTTATTCCTGTTTCACCCCTAGGTTTTCCATGTCACATGTCCATTGATAGATGTTCCAAAGTTGTATGGGAAAAGGGGTTCAACTCCATGCCTTTGAGGCCCTTGGCCTCTTTCTCCTTCAGTGTAGTGTGTTTCAAAATAAGAAACCCACCACTGGGGCAAATCATCATCATCTGTCAGCTCAATAAAGCCATCAGTAATGTTACTAACTGGAGGAAATGCTAGCATATTTCAACCAGTTGAAACCAAACTGTCAACCCATTATTTATCTTTCATGGAAAAATCGCCTTAGGCAAATTAGCTAAGTGGCAAAAATGCCTGTGGTAAAAGTGTCTATAGCAAAGAAACTTAAGTGAAAATGCCGGACAGACAAAAAAAAAAAAAAAAAAAAAAAAAGATTACCTCTATATACTCCTCTCTTTTTTTTTTTTTTTTGCGGTATGCGGGCCTCTCACTGCTGTGGCCTCTCCCGTTGTGGAGCACAGGCTCCGGACGCGCAGGCTCAGCGGCCATGGCTCACGGGCCCAGCCGCTCCGCGGCATGTGGGATCTTCCCGGACCGGGGCACGAACCCTAGTCAGGCAGGCAGACTCTCAACCACTGCGCCACCAGGGAAGCCCCTCCTCCGTTCTTAAAATGCCCTTGTGCCTTGATGTGTGCAACATCCCTCTCTCGAGTCCTTTTCTGGCTGTTCCTTTTCAGTCACATTTGCTGGTCTCCCCTCATTTCCTCCTTTATCTCCCCAGGAGATACTCTTTAGAGCTCCTGTCTCCTCTATCTTCATGCTTTTCCTCCATCTGACCTCAACCAGTCCCATGGTTTGAAATACCACCTTTCTGTGCCCACGCTCCTACATTTATATGTCTTGCTCCAGTTTTTCTCTGTACCCTAGTCTATGCTGAGACTCGACATTTCCTCCTGGATGTGGTACCCCGACAAGCATATTGGAGCCTAAGGCAAAAGGAAACAGGTAAGCCCCTATATATGTTTATCAAAATATACGCTAGTGTTTTGAACCAAGTGAAAAAAATGTTAAAAGTTCTACATTTTAAAAAATGAGTATCTGTGGGACTTCCCTGGTGGTCGACTCCATGCTTCCACTGCAGGGGGCACAGGTTCAATCCCTGGTCAGGGAGCTAAGATCCTGCTGCTGCAAGACGTGGCAAAAAAACCACAAAGATTATTTGTAAAGCTTTGTGTTGCGTCATCTGTTCAAATGCCATTGTCAACCCTTGCAAAGTGGGGTAAGGTGTTCCCTGAGGAACCACAGGCTGGTGGAAATGATCGCTCTTGTTGAATAATAGTGCAGGGTCTTAAAGCAAACAAATAACATTGTTTAACATTTCGATATTTTGTTCAACATCAAGTTTTGCATTAATTTTAATTTTAAAATACTGTATTACAATATTATTTATACTGATTGTTGAGTTTTTTGGTGCCCCTTAAATTTTCTGCCCAAGGCAAATGCCACCTTTGTTTCCCCCTGATCCTGGCCTGGCTTGATATGTGAAACCAAACTCTGCATTCGCCACCCCAGCCCCTTCCACCCCACCCCAGTCTCAAACTTGTTCCTTGTTCATCTCTGTAAATGTTGGCTCATTCTCCTGCAACTCCTTGAGTCATCCTTGAGGCCTATCCTCCATATCTAATCCATCAGTAAATCTTGTCAGTCCTACCTCCAAAATTACCCACAGTCTGAGCACATCCCTGGACTTCCAACACTACCCACTTAGTCTAAGGCACCACGGTCTCTCAACTGTATCACTGCAAAAGCCTCCCAAATGGTCTTTCTGCCATTATCTTCTAGCGACTTCCAGGCTAACACGGAACAAGATTCAAAGCCATTTTATGTCTTAGTAGACCCTTACACGATCCAGGCACCCACACTCCCAGTCTACCAACTCTCTGACTTCTTCTCCTCCTCCTTCCTTCTCCTATCCCCTGCCCCCAGGCTCCAGCCACACTGGCCTTCTTACTATTTCTCAAATATGGCAAGCTACTCCTGCCTCAGAGCCTTTGCACTTGCTGTCTCTCTGCCTAAGAAGCATCCCTACAGCACTCCAATAAGACCTCTGCTCAAATATCACTTCAAAACAGTCTTCTTGACTATTATTTCTAAAATAATACAATCCCCCCTCCTTCTACTCCCCATTATTCTCTACCCTATCACCTGCTTTTATTTTCTTCATAATGACCAATAACCGCCCAATATCATATATATATTCATATGTTTATTTATTTCTTTTGTTGTCCGTCACCGCCCACTAGATTTAAATCCATGACGGTGGGGAATTTCTATTATTCAGTCATATATCTCCTGTGCCTAGAACAGGATCTGACCTGGAGTAATTTCTTGGAGCAAATATGCTCAAACCTGGCTCTCACCCTAAAAGCAGTTAAATATATTATTCTTTGTCTTATTTCTAGCTACCTACATGGCCTATTGAAGTTTATGTATTCTGGATGTCTCTCTTTCTGTAAGCAAGATCAGATCTTTCTGGTGTTTCTCTCTCTCTCTCTCTCTCTCTCTCTCTCTCTCTTCTGCTTAGCACTCCTTTAGGAAGTTAATAAAAATCTGATGATGATAATGATTTTCTCATTACATCAAGAAGATGAAGCACTGGTAGACCGAGAGCTGGCTGAAAGTCACCCTGGAGAATCACGTTGATTGGTACCTCGTGAGTTAGAGGTCAAAATGACTTAGTTCTTATTATGTGAATGAAAACATTTCAAAGCTTGTTTATATTGCCTATTGATTACTCCACTGAGTCTTGTTGTTAACACATTGGGGAAAATAAATGTAATTCAAAGTCACCTTTACCAAAAAGAAAATGATCCATCAGAACTAAAAATAAACTCCAAAGGGAACAAGTGAGATAATTTTGGGGGAAAACAAATGGCAGTGAGTCAGGTTGTGAAAGACTTGATTGTACAAAGGACAGATGGAGGCTCGACATCTTAGTGCAACTCACACTGGACCCAACCCTCTAGCAAGAGAGCAGCCGGCATTTGTTGGGTACTTTTTAAAAGACACGGGCACAGTGGAATCCTATAAGATAGGTAATATTATCATCCCCATTTAACTGACAAGAAAACTGAGGTTCACAGAGGTTGGTAAGTTCTCCCAGGTCACAGGGCTATAAAGGGCACACCCAGCCTGGGACTGAATATATGCCCAAGGGAATCACAAGCAAACTGAGGAAGCTCTTCTTATCTTGAGTTGGAGCTTTGGGTCCAAATTTATTCTATTTGAGACAGAATTTGACACAACCTGAGAAGAAGCCAAAAAAAAAAAATGGCTTAAAGGAATGGAAATGTGTGAAGAAAGCATAAAAAGCAATCTATTCACGGTAAAGGAAGGGAAGAGTTGCAAGGATGATTCCTAAACATTCCTGCTCTAAAATGATTTCTTACCTTGCAACTGAGAAAAAGGCATGCTGACTGGTACTTTGTTTGAACTTATGAATGGTCGGGCGATAGAATAGGAAAGGGTAATTGAAAGATTGTAAAAACTGCACTGCATTTTTTTGTTGTTGTTGTTGTTTGTTTGTTTGTTTTTGCGGTACGCGGGCCTCTCACTGTTGTGGCCTCTCCCGTTGTGGAGCACAGGCTCCGGACGCGCAGGCCCAGCGGCCATGGCTCACGGGCCCAGCCGCTCCGCTGCATGTGGGATCCTCCCGGACCGGGGCACGAACCAGTGTCCCCTGAATTGGCAGGCAGACTCTCAACCACTGCGCCACCAGGGAAGCTCTGCACTGCATTTTAAAGTAAATTGTCCACCTACACATTTGGGGTAGTCAGAGGACAGAGGCAAACGCCATTTAAATACTAGTTCTCCATGAATTTTAAATGACAAGATGAGATTGGAATTATAATGTAGTGGTAGAATTACTGTACCCTGTATATAATTTTGTCATCGCTCTCGCCATACTTTGTTGTGGCTATTTGTTGAGTGTTTCTTCTGTTGATTGTGAGCATCATAATAACAGCACCCACTTCTTCTTTTTTTTTTTTGTTGGCGGTACGCGGGCCTCTCACTGTTGTGGCCTCTCCCGTTGCGGAGCACAGGCTCCGGACGCGCAGGCTCAGCGGCCATGGTTCACGGGCCCAGCCGCTCTGCGGCATGTGGGATCCTCCCGGACCGGGGCATGAACCCATGTCCCCTGCATCGGCAGGCAGACTCTCAACCACTGCGCCACCAGGGAAGCCCAGCACCCACTTCTTTTTTATCTCATAGTTCCTGTGCTATATGGTTTGTTGATTTCAGTTATAATAAATAATTGGCACCAATTTTCATATTAATTAAAGAAAAATTAGACACTCTCACCCCCCAAAACATCTGTGAATTGTGGTTGAGCCAACATGTATTAGTCAGGACTCTGTCAGTTGTTAGGGGCCGAATTGGCTGAAGTTATCATGGATCCTACAATAGGTGGTTCACGAAATTAAAACGAGCCTTGTAGGAATCATGGCAGCTCCAGGGACATCTGGGATTGGAACTAGACCCCGAAGCCCCAGGACTCTACATCATCTGCCCATCATATTTCCAGTCTCTCTTTACTCTCACCTATTGAAGATGAGCTTTCTCCATGTGGAAGGGAAGAGGGCCACCAGCAGCTCTAGTTCCACAATTTTATCTCCTGTCCCTTCAACTCCAAATGGAAAAATCCCAGGGAAAGGCCATGTTTGGCCCAGCCTGGTCACTTTCTTACCTTGGAACCATTCTCTGTGGCCAGGGGAATGAGAGACCGTGGTCTTCCACAGAGGAATGGCTGATGGACTGGGGAAGAGGGTAAGGGAGGGGTATCACTCAACTGGAGAAGGAAGGTTCATTCCTCTACTTGGAGGAGGTGTCCTACATGAACAAGAACAATAGATAATCACCTCAGAAATGTCTTATTATTTGGAATAATAATAAGTAAGTAATAATAATAAGTAATTATAATAATTAATAATTATTATATATATTTATCATATATAATAATTAATAATTATTATATATATTTATCATATATAATAATTATTATATATATTTATTATATATAATATATATTATATTATATTATATTATATTATTATATAATAAGTAATTATAATAATAGGTAATAATAATAAGTAATTATTTGGAATAATAATAAGTTTCCAAAGGTTTCCAAAGGTTGACACTGAAGGTTGGGAACTGAGTTTCCAAAGGTTGACCCTGAAGGTTGGGAACAGCAAAAGTTTGAGACCCAATGTCAAGGAGCTGGCGGGCCCAAAGAACATGCTGATTTCACCGCCTCATCTTTCAGACATCAGCTCAAATGTCAGTTTCCTCAATCTCGAAAATGAGGCCTATTCCTTTGTTATGTACTCTTGTAGAGTTGTGTCCCTTTCCTTAAGGTAACTTGCATCGATACATTTCCTCTTTGGCTCTTCTGAATAAGTGTCCTCTAGAGAGTAAAAGCCCCATGATAGGAGGCAGGGCCACATTGGTTTAAGCGCCATTGTATCCCCAGCACTGAGCACACAGTACTTAGAATAAAGGATGGATATAATTGCTGAAGATGTCAACATGAATAACCTATTTGAGGAAGTGTGAAGAGATAGCAAAGCTGAGAGCCAGGAACTGAGCTTGGAGAGGGCCTAAATTAATTTGAGTAAGAGGAAGAAGAAACGGCTGGTGAGCCAGACAGAGATGAGCTGGAGAAGGGAGATTTGGCTTACCAAGCCAAGATAGGATAGCCTTTCATTGAAAATGGAGAGGTGGCAATGTTTACTGCAGTGACTCAGAAAAGGATAAAAACAATTTTAAGTCACAGCCCCCAGGTTTGTTCTGGAAGAGAGAGGTGAGACTCAGCTCACCACCACAGTCCGTCTTGACCCAAATCAGAACTGTTCCCCCATGGATTAAGGAAAGCTCTCCTACTTAGAAAAAGCCTGAGCACTTGGCCTCGAGCCCAGCCTATGAATTTGATCTGGGGTCTTTGCAGAAAAATGAATAATTTCAAAGCTTCTGCTGGTTATTTGTTTTGTTAAAGGTCATCAGTTGGGATTCACTTCTAGTGAAAGAAAGGAGAGATTAAATCTCTATGCAAAAAAGAACTCAAACTCATACTGGAATTGAGAAGCTGAAATAGTGGGCAGGGAAGCTGGGACTTCTTTACTCTGGCTGCACATTGAACCACATGGGGAGCTTTTAAAACATAACCATATCCTGACCCTGATTCAGAATCACGTGAATCAGAATCTCTGCAGGCACAGTCCAATCACTGGAATTTTTAAAAAGTCCCAGGTGACTCTAGTGTGTAGTCAGGATCGGGCTAAACTTCACTAAACTGTTTTCTATGTTTGTATGAGCTTTTGGAAGTTTACCTTCCTCTGCCTGGGGCTAGAGATGGGGAGCTAGAACTTGGGAGAGAGAGAAGATAAGAGGGGGCCTTTTATCTGATTGAGGAGGGGACCCTCAGCATCACTGTGACTGGCCTTGGACTAAGGAAGTAGACAGCCTATATTGGATGTCCCCCCAGTCCCCTCTCCCCCCCTGCCCCCCATGAAAGGGCCAGTCGGTAAACTTCAGGATTTGTGATTTGTAACTTATGACTGATACATAGTTAATTCTTTTGTCTTCTGTGATAATTCCTCACAGTAAACTTGTGTTAGCAGGGCCATGGGGAATGAGAGAAGGGGCTGTGTCCACACCTGGGCAAGAGTGGCAAGATGGCAAGGGGTACCCACCAGAACAGACTGGTACTACCATCTTGAGGGTGGTGACAAGCATCTTCCATCACTAATCTTCAGCTAGATCTGGCAAGACACTGGATTTCTCATAATAATGCAGAACGAGGGCAAAAGATTTTATCTGAATATAGTTTTAAAAACTAGTCCAGAAGAGCAATAAATTTGATTGGGGACAAGGAGATCAAGGATTTTTAGATTTGGCATTAAGATCTGTGGGAACACCCAAACCATCAGTTTCAGAGGAATGGAGTCATATTTGTAGGCTCTTACCAATAGGGTCTGTGTGTGCATGCACTTGCTGGGGGTGGTGGTGAGGACAAAAGAAAAGCAATGAAGGTGCAATTATTCAAGCAACAGAGGCACCATTTAATGCCCACTTGGTCCAGGAATTTGGCAATAAAAAGGAGGAAAAATAGAATATTACCCAGAGGAGGTTAAGGCATCAAATAAGGATGCTCTTATGTGTTTGATTTCAAGACAGGGTGGGAAAGAAAGGAAGAGGCACCAAGGGGAACTAAAGATGTTGGAGAGGGAGGGCATAGGTGTGAGAAAAATAGGCTTTTTTTAGGTGCGTGGTCTAGAAACTTCTGATTGTGCCATTCCTATCAATATAATATGTTTGAGGGTTTACTTTGTTTTTTATTTTTATTTTTATTTTTTTTTGCGGTACGCGGGCCTCTCACTGTCGCGGCCTCTCCCGTTGCGGAGCACAGGCTCCGGACGTGCAGGCTCAGTGGCCCTGGCCCATGGGCCCAGCCGCTCCGCGGTATGTGGGATCTTCCCAGACCGGGGCACGAACCCGTGTCCCCTGCATCGGCAGGCGGAGTCTCAACCACTGCGCCACCAGGGAAGCCCTGAGGGTTTACTTTGAATGCAACTATGTTTATTTACTTATGTACTGCTTATGTGACATTATTATTTTATATTATATATTAATAAAATTGGCAAATGGGTATTTTTAAATGATGATATAAAATAAAATATTTTAAAAGTTTTAATTATGATACTACATAAATCTTTTGTTTTCAAAATATTATTTATATCCATGACTACATATTATTAATAGTAAAAATATTTTTAATCACAGCAAAGTAATCAAATATGCTTCACTATTTTTGAAAATCTTGATTTAACTTTTTGTATTATGTAATTCCAAGGTCTGGTTCTAATTTCAGCTTATTTTGATACTTGATTTTATGTCTGTGAGAGCCAAAAAAGATACCTCACAAAAATACATAGATCTGACTGGAAGTAGTGTATCATTTGCTTTGCTTGTCAATTCGTGATACTCATTTTTTATTGCCACCCATCAATTACGCAAGGATTGTTCTTGAAATTCAGCTAGGAAATTTTCATCTTCCCTGATGTCAATCATTTGTTCTTGTAAACTAATTGTAAGGCATTCTGTCTCTATTTTTAACAAATGGGTTTAAAATCCACTGAAATTATTTGTTTAGGGAAAAACTTCTGTTTTATTGAGTGATAACACACATGGTAAAATACACTGATCTTAACCTCAGTAGAGGATTTTTAAGCAGTAGAAAATTCAGTTTCCAAGTTTTTCAAGGGTGCAAATATGGCTGCTTTTACAGATAACAAACAAATCGTTTGGAGCAGCAACATGAAATAATTGTGGGAAACTCCCAGTACCAGTCTCCAAACTGATCTCTCCATAGCATCAATACATTTTAAAAAACAATGACATTTTTTTTCTCATCATTAAAAATCTCACTCACCTTAGGGCTTCCCTGGTGGCGCAGTGGTTGAGAGTCCGCCTGCCGATTCAGGGGACACGGGTTCATGCCCCGGTCCGGGAAGATCCCACGTGCCGCGGAGTGGCTGGGCCCGTGAGCCATGGCCACTGAGCCTGCGCATCCGGAGCCTGTGCTCCGCGACAGGAGAGGCCACAACAGTGAGAGGCCTGCGTACCGCCAAAAAAATAAATAAATAAAAATAAAAATAAAAAAACCTCCCTCACCTTAAAGGGACAGATTAAACAGACTTACTTGTTTCAAAAATATTTGCTAGGTAGCATGCTAGTGACATTTACTTGTCATCACAGAAAAGGTCAGTAGATTTGTAATATTTATGGTTTTTTTGTAAAAGAAAAATAAGTATCATCTTTAAGTTTGACAGTGATTTTGCTTTGAGGTAACTGCTTTGTATGTGGGGTACCAAATTAGTCTACTGTTGCTGCAATGATGCTGCGTTACAAACAACCACAGGACCTCAGTGGTCTAAGGCATAAGCAGTGTTTCTTGCTCACATGTCTGGGGAGACCCTGGTCCTGGTTGTGTGTGACTGAACTTGGCTCTCGGCTGCTTCATGTGTCTTATTCGGAACCCAGGCTGCCAGGAAACAGCAATTTAGGGCCTAGTCTTCTCATGGTTGTAGAAGTGAGCAGGACTTGCATCTTAAGCCTCTGCTCATGTGACAGCCTCTAACACCCTATTGGCCAAAGCGAGTCACACACTAAACCCAAAATCAAGAGTGGAAAGAATACTCCGTCCATTATGAGTCTAAGTCAAGTGTATTGAAGTTAATTTTCCAGACTGAAGAATTGAGACCAATCATTCAGTTCACCACAGGCTCCTAAGATTTTTGTGGTCATTTCTCATCTCTCTAAAACATATTATACAAACACTACCACAGGGAGTGCTGTATTTGTAATCTTTCCACAGAATGTGTTTACGTATTCCTCAATGCTCTGGCCCCATCAGTAGTTTGCACTAACACAGCTTTAACTAAAACATCTCTTTCTCTCTCTCTTTGTTTTTGAATGGAAGGCATTCCTTTTTTTTTTTTTCAAAACAAACAACTTTTTATTGAAGTGTAGATGATTTACAATGTCGCGTTAGTTTCAGGTGTACAGCAAAGTGATTTAGTACACATAATATATATTCTTTTTCAGATTATTTTCCATTATAGGTTATTACAAGATATTGAATATAGTTCTCTGTGCCATACAGTAGGTCCATGTTGTTTATCTATTTTATATATAGTAGTGTGTATGTGTTAATCCCAAACTCCTAATTTATCCCTCCCCCAAGGCATTTCCCATTGAATTCACTCGAATTCTTCTGCTGGATGCCTTTCCTCAGAGGTTCTTACACACACACAAAAGCAGTCAGTCCTTCCTCTGTTCTTTACTGAAACAGAACCCCCAAAACATTGTCAAGTGAAGCGTGCTGGCGTGACTGTGTTTTCCTTTGACAGAGTAGCAAACTTCCCATACTGTTTAACTTGAACTAATACTAATTTATTCAATTTTACAGCAGTTTTTGGTTATATATTCCAACAATATTTTCTGACAGATGAATATGTATTGTTTGTAATCCTATTGCTTTCAACATATCATTTCAGCCATTTCACCACCACGGGAAGAACAAGTGTTTCCACCTATGGTGTGTAGCTTGCTTGGTTTCAATCTAAACATTTCAAATGAGCATTCTAAATATTTACCACTCAATTTAACAAAATGTCATGAAGTACTAAATTGATATCACATGATTTTAACGATTGCTGAAAAGTAGTAGATTTTAACTATTGCTGAAAAGTAGTGGGTTTCATGTTTTGCCTGCTTGATTTTTTATGTGACTTGGTGTACTATCAAAGGAGAATATCCACTATATCTGGTAAGGATACTAAAACACTGCTCCCTTTTCCAGTTACATATCTGTGTGACACTGGATTTTTTTCATCAACCAAAACCAATGTAGCACCAAAGATTGAATACCATAGCAGATTGAAGAATCCAGCTGTCTTCTGTTAAGTCAGACATCAAAGAACTGCAGAAATCTAAAACAATGCCTCTTTTCTCACTAATTTTTGTTTCTGAAAATACATTTCTTTTAAATAAAAATATGTAGGTTAATATATAACAGTTTGTTATTGTTATTTTTAAATGAATTAATAGACAATTTTTTATTGTGGTAAAGTGTACATAACAAAATTTACCATCTTAACCATGTTTAAATGTACCATTCAGTGATATTAATAAACATTCATATTTTTGTGCAGCTATCACCACCATCCATCTCCAGAACTCTTTTCATGTTGCAAAACTGAAACTCTACATTAAACAAAAACTGCCTTCCCCTCTCTCACCAGTTCCTGGCATCCACCATTCTACTCTGTCTCTATGATTCTGACTGCTCTAAAGTACCTCATGTAAGTGGAGTCACATAGCATCTGCCTTTTTTGCGCCAAGCTTATTTTACTTAGTATAATGTCTTTAAGGTTCATCCTTATTGTTGCATATGTCAGAATTTCCTTCCTTTTTGAGACTGAATAATATTCCATTTTATGCATATACCACATTTTGTTTATTCTTTCATCTGTCAATGGGCACTTGGTTTGCTTCAATTCTTTACCTATTGTTAACAATTCTTCTATGAATGTGGATGTACGAGTATCTCCTCAAGACCTTGCTTTCAATCCTTTAGGGTATACCCAGAAGTAGAATTGCTGGATCATATAATAGATCTCATTCTTGGGCTGGCGTCTTCCAGTAAAGTGAGATGTTTCCAGTATAATTCCCAAGATTTAAAAGCTTCTTTTTCCTTCTTTTTCAAGGTTATGTTATCTTGGTGACCTAAACAAAATAATCTGTACAGTACAATTTAGAAGTTTCTTGAATTTTTTGTGTTTGGCTCCAATTTGTACCTTTGAAAATGGGCTATGACTTTTCTTTGCTGTTTATGGCAGAACTATCTATTTTGCTACTTTCAGCTCTGGCCAAGTCGAGAATGCCATTTAAAATTAGTCATTTTTTCCTTCCTGGGCTTAATAGACACCTATTTATGTAAAGACAGAGAATGGATCTTTGCATTTCCAGGAAATAGGGACAATTATGAGACTGTGCAAATAGTGGTCCCAGACAACACAGTGGTCCCAGTGGCTAACAGAATTTTATGCCATTCAGGAAATAGGAAAGCAACATGAGCAAGTTAGAGAGCAAATTATGGATAGATTTCTTTTCCTAACAAAGTGTCCAAAGAATTAGACAAGGGACATTAAGCCCCATAAGGAGAATGAAGAACAATTTGACATAATAGACCCTGAATTATCAGGAAATGAGGAAAGTTTATCTTTAGCCATCCAGCCTCCTCCTTTTATTAATGACTCTCTCTAATATCTTTACAGCACTTTGCAATTTACATAGAGCTTTTCTTGTTGGTGGCAGCCTCCTCCTCATGTCTTCCCCTGGTCCCCCTGGGCGTTCTCCAAATCTGATCTCAGAAATGCAATTGCACGACTCATCCCCAGAAAGCAGCTTCAAATCCTTTACGCAACAAGACAGGGTCATACTGGAAAAAAAAAAATTCATTCAAACAAAGGTAAAAATGACTGATAATGTTTAATATGTGACCTTTCCAGAGGCATAATATTTTACCCGAAGATAAGGTCTTAAGTTAAACAGATGATTCTGTAATTCTATAGGTCGGGCAGCAGGAGAGATTTTCTGGGGGAAGGGAGGGCATAGGATTTGAAGTGTCTTTTTTGATATCTCTAAAATGAAACTATTTAGGAAGCCATTTTGCTCTCTGGAAAAGTATTTCTCTGTCTAGTTCTGTAAAACTGATGGCGTACATTTCTTAGATTAGTTGAATTTAATTGGTTAGAATCCAGATTTTCAAACCATCCAAAAATATAGACTCAGAATTTTAGAGATTGGGACTACAAACAGCAAATGCTGGAGAGGATGTGGAGAAAAGGGAACCCTCCTGCACTGTTGGTGGGAATGTAAATTGATACAGCCACTATGGAGAACAGTATGGAGGTTCCTTAAAAAACTAAAAATAGAACTACCATATGACACAGCAATCCCACTCCTGGGCATATACCCAGAGAAAACCATAATTCAAAAAGAGATGTGCACACCAATGTTCATTGCAGCACTGTTTACGATAGCCAGGTCATGGAAGCAACCTACATGCCCATCAACAGACGAATGGATAAAGAAGATGTGGTACATATGTAAAATGGAATATTACACAGCCATAAAAAGGAATGAAATTGGGTCATTTGTTGAGACATAGATGGATCTAGAGACTGTCATACAGAGTGAAGTAAGTCAGAAAGAGAAAAACAAATATCGTATATTAACGCACATATGTGGAACCTAGAAAAGTGGTACAGATGAACCAGTTTGCAGGGCAGAAATTGATACACCGATGTAGAGAACAGACGTATGGACACCAAGGGGGGAAAGTGGCAGGGGGAGGGGTGGTGACAGTGTGATGGATTGGGATTGACATGTATATACTAATATGTATAAAATGGGTAACTAATAAGAAACTGCTGTATAAAAAAATAAATAAAATAAAATTTAAAAAAATAGGAAATATCCCAACATGCTTTCAAAAAAAAGAATTTTAGAGATTGGGAGAATCTTACAGCTATTTTGAACAAACCCCTTATTTTATAAATAAGAACATTGAGAGGCAGAAAGTCTAAATCTGATTAGAGCCACAAGATCCAAATGCTTTATTAATCAAAGAAGCCAATAATGTAAAGACTAAACCTCAGATTGGTGAAGAAAATCCCAGAGGCCAGGTTTTGTATGTTTGGTTGTGGTTGTGGTTCCGTAAATCCAACTGAAGTGCATCCGAGCTGTAGGTGACACGGTTCTAGTGCTTACCAAGGTGTTGCTTTGATCGAGCACAATCATTACCTTTTTTCCCTAGATTAATCATTATTACTTACATTAATCTTTTACTCTCTCTCTATATTTATGAAATTTAACATATAGCAGGATACTAGAGAAGTCTAGTATTGGTGACCTGCTGGATTCCTTGCTGGCTTTACACCGTCATAGATTTTTGATGGAAGACCTTTAAAGATCATCATGTTTAGACACATGTGGCTAAACAGATGAGACACTGAGACCCAAAGAGCTGCATCCAGAATTGAAAGTTTGGATGCCCTGTATCTGCGTCCATGTCTCTGTCCGTCGTACCACGTGGCACCATTTTACAACAAGCCCAGAGGCCTCTGGTGGCTCCAGAGAGACACGTATCCTATATACTTCAAAACTGGGGAAGGTTGCCCGGCATGATCCCTTTGGAGTAAATCCAGTTCTGGAAGAGGAGAGGAGACTAAGGTATTCTTTTGCCAGTCTTTATGAGATCCCTGGAAACGTTCTCAGATGATGTGTTAGTCGCTAAGAGTTTGATTTTTTTCCATTTAGCTCCTTTTTGTTTTGCTTGGCCTAACAAGGAAGGAAAACACTTAACTGGGTGATAAAACCAATAACATCTAAATTGGCTGCTTGTTTTATGTTTTCCTCCTTCAGTATTTCCATTTGTGTTAAAATTCAGAAGCTCATCTTAAAGAGCAAAGGTTACATTCAAGATTAATGTCAAAGAATTCCTAAAATAACTGACTGAACTACCAAGATCCTGGTCCTTGGAGGAGCTGTTCTTTCCAAGAAAAGTCTGATGACTCGTGTTGGTTGTAGGAGTTTGTAATTTGCCATGAAAATTGAGCATTTATGATTTAAAGTTTTCCTTGGCTACATCTACCCTGAATTATTTGGAGGAAAATTGGAAAAAGAAAAAACCAACCAAACGGTCAATTGTCTGGGTATTTTGGCTCCATAATGACAAACATATAGCTGTTCTGCAAGTATCACATGACTGCCTGAATTTTTTATCATCCAGATTTACAGTCATGCACACATTTGAATTCAAACCTGCATTACCGTCGAGGAACAATTTGTTTCTACCTGGCATATAATTGGAAATTTAAGGCACAGATTTTGATAATTACTAGCTTAATGAATAAACATAGCTTAGTTGAATATGAAACAGCATGACTCATAGAATCAAAAATTAGTTGAAAGAAAAATATTATGTCAGAGAAAGGATTGAAGCAATCCAGCTGTAACTTATAATCAGAGCCAGCGTATTGTCTGCATAATGAGGTGTATTTTAAACCTAAATGTTCATTAAGACAATCATTTGAAAAGTTTCAATATAAAGGCAGGGTCTCTGGAACCTAAGCCCTGAGTTCTACTGATTACTAACAGGAAGGAACATCCACACATAACTTGCAGGTCAAGGGTTCACACTCATCTGTCCAAGAGTTCAGCCAAGGAATCCCTGGTGCCCAGAAAACAGGGGAGGAAAAACACACAAAAACAGGAGATTGTACGAAATGAGAAAGGGCTGTTCTGACCCACATCTATTCATCGGTCTTCAGAGGCTTTACGGCTCATATCTACCAAACTTCTAACCACTAGCAGCTTGGGCTTGGTTTCTTTTATTTTTCCGTTTGTTCATCCAAGCTAATACCTTTAATTTTGTATCATATTAATTATTTGGATGACGAATACAATTTGACGTTGATGACTAAGTAACCTGGGTCGACCTTGTCAAATATCATCGCTTAGAGATCACTGATTAGAGATGCCTTCCCTAATCACCCAATCTACATATCAGACACCTCTACCCATCACAGTGTTTTATTTTCTTCAAAGCAACCACGTTCATCTAAAATTGTCTTTTAAAAAAAATTGATGGGGCTTCCCTGGTGGCGCAGTTGTTGAGAGTCCGCCTGCCGATGCAGGGGACACGAGTTCGTGCCCCACTCCGGGATAATCCCACATGCCGCGGAGCGGCTGGGCCCGTGAGCCATGGCCGATGAGCCTGCGCATCCGGAGCCTGCGCTCCGCAACGGGAGAGGCCACAACAGTGAGAGGCCCGGGTACCGCCAAAAAAAAAAAAAAAAAATTGGTCATGCATTTAACAGTACATTTTCTAGAGTAGCACTGTAAGATCAGGGTCCTGGATGGTCCAGTTCATTGCTGGGTATCTTGTGCCCAGGACCTAACCTGGTACATGAAAGACACTCAATAAATATCTGTTTAATAAATATCTGCCTAAGGCACATGGCCTTAATTAGATCTCTTTCTTTCCTTTGGAAGGGAAAAAATCCTCTAAGACAAACTGAGAAATTGGAAAGAAGTTAGGAATAACTAAAAACAAGACGGAATAAAACAAGCAGAGCAGATGATTGAAAAATTAAAATTCAATGACTATTATTATTCAATGATTAGGAAATAATTTAAGTGATTTTACAGGTAAAAATTCAAAAGATAGTGAAAAGGTTAAAAAGTAGAAGCAAATTTGGCCAAAAAAATAAATAAAGACAAGATATTGGGTGGAAGGTTTGAACTGCAGGCTTGGCATATTCCCTGCAGGGATCCTTGGGAATTAGAATCCTGGATGGGCCAGAAGCGCGGAGGATCTGGATTTTCCTGGCACTGTAAATAAGAGCCCAGTCATTGGAAGCAACCCAGATTCAAATCCTGGAAAGTGTAGATAATTCTGAGATGAACCTTAAGTGAGATAAACCTGTATAGGTCTTAGCACTATACCTGCTTCTTAGCGAGTATTCAAAACTGCCAGTTCTTATGATGTTTTTTTAAATCAGGAAACAGGCTGTGATGAGCAGAGCTGTTGGGCCTCCCTGCCTGCATCCCATCAGCCACCAGGTTGCTCCCAAAGTTGAAGGAGTGAAGATTTGTCCAGAACATCAACGACATCTTGCAGGCGACATTTTGTGCTATCCCCTTTCCTCACTATCGGGTACTTGAGTTTCCCAAGAACTGTACATCTGGAATGGAAAAAAATTCATAAGAAAGGTTCCACTTATAAGCTCTTATTCAGACACATGTAACTGATCATGAAAGGCTTCCCCACCTCCTGTGCTATATTTTCTCCATAATCTCTCCCTGCTTCTGTTATGGCACTTAGCACCTGCAGCCGTGTTTATAACCGTTTCTCCTACAGCAAATCCCTCCAGGACAGAAGCATGTGTTACTCATTGTTATGGACTGAATTATGTCTCCCTGCCCTCAAATTCATATGTTGAAGCCCTAACTCCCCGTGTGACTGTATTTGAAGATAGAACCTCCAAAGAGGTCATTAAGGTTAAATGAGGTCATAAAAATGAGGCCCTAATCCAATAGGACTGACTTCCTTATAAGAAGAAGAGATGCCAAGGATGGTCAAGTGCACAGATGAAAGGCCATATGAAGACACAGTGAGAAGCAGCCACATGGAGCCAAGGAGAGAAGGCTCAGGAGAAACCAAAACTGCCAGTCCCTTGATCTTGAACTTTCTGCCTCCAGAACTGCGAGAAATAGATTTTTGTTGGTTAAGCCATCCAGTCTGTGGTATTTATTCTGGTAGCTTCGGCCGACTAATACCTCCATCTGTGGTGGAAGTGGTAGACTGGCACTCAGCATCCCTTGCAGCCTCCTTCCAGTGTGTCTTCCTGTACTGTAGAGGAAGAGAGCTCGAAGTGTTCTCTTTCAGTCTTGAATGTAAATGAGTTTCCTCAATCAGAGGCCCTTACGGGAGATTTGGAAGGTGGAAGCGAGGCAGGGGCCGTCTTCTGGTAGCTGAGGATGTTGCGGGGGCAAGCACAGTCAGGAAGATGCTGAGTTGTTCTGCCATAGCATTCTAGTATCCAGAACTTAGCTTCGAGGGCATTGAGAGATAGCTGTTGGCAGTGGTTGAGATAGCCTCTTGACTGCTAGATGGCCGCTAAGGCGGTGTATCCTCAAACTCAACTGTTCCTGAGGGTGATCTGATTCCCCCTCCCCTGACTGTGGCAGAGGCTGCAGCTGCCTTGGTGGGTCCCCTTGACAATGTTGTTCTGAGAAACATTTCTGGAGCCCTGGTTAGAACTTGCTTCTCAAGGCTTTCCTATTTCCCAAGTATTTAATGGTCTGGATAAAATCTCCTCCTGCTTAAGAAAGCTGGAGGGGTTTCTGTTCTTCGCAGCTGAATCCAGACGGACGCATTCTCCTCTGTGTCATTAGCCTTGAACACAATGCCTGGCATGTGTAAATGGTGAACACATGTTTATTGTTGTAGTCTAAACTAACGGTTATTAATCTTTGATGTGTATCATCAACACCTGGAAGGCTAATAAAGAACACGAAGTCCCAGGCTCATGGAGGTAGAATAAGGCCCTCATTTTTATATTTTTATCAAGTTCCTTAGGAGATTCTAATACTCACCAAAGTTTGAGAAGCTCTAGCTGAAACATTCTCTGAGGCCTCCCAGGGACCAGGGCATGCTTCTAAGCACTTAATACTCAGTGACTCATTGAAGTCTCGTAATAACATTAACAGTTGGAAGTAGTATTATCCCCATTTTACAGATGTGAAAACTGAGGCATAAAGAGCTTAGAAAAGTCCTCCAAATCACACAGCAAGTGGTAGATCCTAGCATCTAACCCCAAGCATAAAGGAGCTTAGACCATGAGCCCAAGCTCATGACCACTATAGTCTTCTGCTTGGATGATCTCTCTTTGCAGAGCCTAAAGATGAATCTCATTTAAATTTACATCATATTCCTCCAAGTAATTTTTAAAAAACTTAACAATATCTCAGTCTCTCTGACCAGGTCCTTCAGTTACTAAAGAAAAATATTGAGCTAACAAAAATCTTTCCAGCAAAACAACAGTCTCTTGGATAAATGCCAACATATTTCAAAGTCTAATAAAACCTATTTAAATCAAGGAATAGCTTGAAGGAATAATTGCCCTCAGATACAAAACTAATAATTCCCTGAATTTTATTATATTTGAAGTGAAGAATAACAAAACTGACCCTTAGGTCCAACCATTTATTAGAGAAAGCATTTATACATTTTCAAGAATATATGAATATAGTATTATTTAGCTGCAGAGTCTCACACTCCATTTTCCTTACTAATCATGTTCCTTACATTCTCAAGATTACATCCCTAAGATTTAATAAAACCTGATTATTTCTCTAACGCCTAGAAATTAATAATGTCAAAAAAGATATTAGACGATATCTAGAGGAACTTCTTATAGAGATGTGCACAATGAATAAAAGGAAATATTCTCCCCTCACACACTTTGTAATCTCTTGGTCAAGAGAAGTTCTCACATTTAAATTTTATCATTATTAAAAGTGAGGGTGTTTCCCTGGTGGCGCAGTGGTTGGGGGTCCGCCTGCCGATGCAGGGGACATGGGTTCGTGCCCCGGTCTGGGAGGATCCTGCATGCCGCGGAGTGGCTGGGCCCGTGGGCTGTGGCCGCTGGGCCTGCGCGTCCGGAGCCTGTGCTCCATGACGGGAGAGGCCACAGCGGGGGGGGGCCGGCGAACCAAAAAAAAAAAAAAAAAAAAAAAAGGGAGGATTTCTGAAAACTTTTGAAATGTTCATTCCTATCACTAGTGGGGCTTGTAAGACAAAAGTGGGACCTGAATATTTTTGAGGCAAAAATTACCCTCATTTTTCCCAGAGAGGAAATATGAGGCCAAACAAGCTGGGTTCAAATCCCAGCTCTGTTATTATGAACTTTATTGTGATTTTTGACAAGTTACCTAAGATTCAAGTTTTAGTTTCTATAAAACGTAGGGAGGGACTTCCCTGGTGGCGCAGTGGTTAAGAATCCGCCTGCCAATGCAGGGGACAGGGGTTCGATCCCTGGTCCAGGAAGATCCCACATGCCCCGGGGCAACTAAACCTGTGCGCCACAACTACTGAGCCTGCACTCTAGAGCCCATGAGCCACAACTACTGAGCCCACGCGCTACAACTACTGAAGCCCATGCGCTTAGAGCCCATGCTCCACAGCAAGAGAAGCCACGGCAGTGAGAAGCCCGTGCAACACAACGAAGAGTAGCCCCTGCTTGCCGCAACTAGAGAAAGCCTGCGTGCAGCAACAAAGACCCAACGCAGCCATAAATAAATAAATAAATTTATATATATTAAAAAAAAAACTTAGGGAAAATAACCCAGACCTTATGAGGTGTTACAAGGGTTAAGTGAGATAATATTAGTTTATTTCCCTCCATGTTGAATCTCTGCAGCTCTGAAGCAAAAGAAGGAAGGAAGGAAGGAAAGAAGGGAGGGAAGGAGGGAGGGAAGAAGGGAGAGAGGGTGGAAGGAATGGAAGAAAAGGAAAGAAAAAAGATGATGACAGCAAACATCACTCACCAAAATAAAAATTCTGGAATCATGGGAATGCATGGGATAAATTGTCAGAAAACTCAGGTGTAAATTTGGAGCTCTGCCTCCATCTTCTTATGTGACTTGAAGCAGTTCTTTAATTTTACTGTTGGAAAGAGCAAATTTTCACTCTTGTCAAAAGGAAATGAAATTTTTGACCTCCCAGCTTTGTTCTAATTCTGACAATCTGCACTGCAGGAATATAAAAAGTAATCCTTAAAATTTACTTTAAACTTTCCACCTTTACTCAGATCCTGAAAAGCTTAAAATGTGCTTTTCAGCCATCTACATTTCCTGTCCCTTTTCTTTATTTGTACTGTCAAGAGAAGTTGTTCCAGCAAATGAGTCAGTTGAGACAGAAACATTTATTTTTCTGATGTAATGTGTCAGTGATGCTCTTTTAAAGTGTTTCCTGTATGTTTTGACATTAAGTAACATCACACACACACACACACACACATGCACACACACACACGGTCTGAGTAAAATACTAATGGTAAATCAGGGCTACTGTTCCCTTCTCCTTAGGGACTCCAGTTTGATTTTGCCACCTTCCCTTTCTCTTAACAAAAGTGCTGTTTGACACACATTTCATGTTTAGTTCTATGAATTAAACTTTGTTTTGCTTTGGGACTCTCATACATTACTTGGGACCCAGCAAAATGGACCATTGGGCCCAGATGCCCAGTCTTGGAAAGGGCTGTGGACCCAGCTCAAGAGGTCAGTCCCCCAAAATGCAGTCCAGTTCAGCAGGGACACACCAAGAACAAAAGAACAATGCAGCAGGGTAAAGTGCCAAAGAGTCCCACAAAACAGAAAATCAGAATGGAAATTCTATAGAGAGAGTCAGGATGTTAGGGAGACAATGAGGGGTCAAAGTAGAATGGGACTTCATGGAGGGAGGTATGTACACGGGCTGTTAAAGACCTATGTTAAGAACATGAATACCTCTTGTGTTGGTTAATTTTATGTGTCACCCTGGCTAGGCATGTCCTAACACTAACTTGGTCAAACACTAATCTAGAAGTTGCTGTGAAGGTCTTTGATAGATATGGTTAGCCTCTACAATCCGTTGACTTTAAGTAAAGCAGGTTGGCCTCCATAATGTGGGTGGGCCTCATTCAATCCGTTGTAGACCTTAAGAGCAAAAACTGAGGTTTCCTGGAGAAGAAGCAATTCTGCCTCAAGACTATAACCTAGAAATTTTGCTTGAGTTTCCAGACCGTTGCCCTGTGGATTTTGGATTCAAGATTACCACATCAACTCTTACTTGAATTTCCAACCTGCTGACCTGCTCTACAGATTTCAGGCTTTCCAAGCCCCACAGTGATATGAGTCAATTTCTTAAAATCAATCTATCTGTATCTGTATCTGTGAGTATAGATTTCTATCTCTATGTCTATGGGTTCTCTTCCTCTAGAAAATCCTGACTGATAAGATCTCTGTTGTCATTGTTCTTCTCTAATGCAAGGATATACAGTTTGGAAGACTCTCTTGGCCTGAAAGTTTGGGTTTCAAGCTGCAAGACCCCAGGCAAGCAGCCCCGCCTGGAGAAAATTGGAAATGGTCATTTTTTTTCTTTGACCAGCCCCTAAGAAATGTCTACTACCTTCCAGGAACCTTATTTGGTGCCAGACTTATTTTGGTTCTCCCCAAAGCAGACTCTGAAATAAGAATTTGAGTGTAAATAGTGTGGGGAAGTAGGGAAGTGAGACAGGATAGGAAGACAAAACAGGGTATGTTAGTAAGTAGGGTACAGTTGCAGGCTAAAGTTCAATGCCACAGAGACTTCTAGGACACTGTGTGCTCTGAGGGCATACAGCTGTGTATCAAGGATACAAATTTTGCATTAATTTTCTAGATGTTGCACTATTTAAAATATTTTTACATTAAAATAAACAGACGCATATTTTGGAATACCTACACAGTCCTGTGAATTTTTGAGATAAAGCATGAAAACTCAAAGGTATTTTGAGGTATTTGAGAACCACTCTTTTAGTTCAGTCTTTGTCCTTTCCCCTCTTTATCAAACATGTAACTCAGTTTCCCATTTGAAGGCTTCTCCTTGCTGTGACACCCAATTCGTTCCAGGGTTCATGGCCTTGCTCTTTCCACTGCATAGAGCTTATCTCAGGCTTAAGTCCTGGTAACAGACCTGTCAGCCCCTTCCCCAGGACCCCTTCTTGTTAACAGCCTCTGCAGTGGGCCTGCTGGTTATTCACTAGACGGCCGTGCTCTGCCCCTCACTGGCTCTGCTCCCAGATGACTGGGTCTCTGACATATGGTTTTTGATATTCTTCCTAGGTCTATAACTTGATCCTAATTCCTCATCTGCATCCATAGGGACAACTTGTTTCCTTCCACAGTGAATAGAAACAGGCTCTACTACGATCTTCAATTGGATCTCTAGGACTTAATATTGTAGCTGTCTTATTCTGATATATATGCTTGTCTTGTACATGTCACTATGCCTTCAAGAAAACTGCAAAAACAACAACAACAAAAAGATGGCACGGAGATGCTGCAGGGAAGGCCACATAAAATGGAAAAGAAGCAGAGTTGTAATCATAGAAATGAAGAGAAAACGAGCTAGGTAGATCCTGCTCTACTCGGTTCCCTGAAACTTAGAGGAAGAGCCTGGAGAAACTAGGACATCACTTGGCAGCAGTAAATCTCTTTCTCCCCAAGCAGTGCAGCTTGTATTGGAGAATAGGTTATTTCTAATGTTCACTTCTGCTTGTACCACCAGAGAGAATAACCTAGAATTTCAATAGAGTGGTTTCTAGATACAGAGAGCCCTTCATTGAAAGTCATTTATGCACAGAAATATAGATCAATGGAACGGGATAGAAAGCCCAGAGATAAACCCACGCACATATACCTTATCTTTGGTAAAGGAGGCAAGAATATACAGTGGAGAAAAGACAGCCTCTTCAATAAGTGGTGCTGGGAAAACTGGACAGCTACATGTAAAAGAATGAAATTAGAACACTTCCTAACATCATACAGAAAAATAAACTCAAAATGGATTAAAGACCTAAATGGAAGGCCAGACACTATAAAACTCTTAGAGGAAAACATAGCCAGAACACTGTATGACATAAATCACAGCAAGATCCTTTTTGACCCACCTCCTAGAGAAATGGAACTAAAAACAAAAATAAACAAATGGGACCTAACGAAACTTAAAAGCTTTTGCACAGTAAAGGAAACCATAAACAAGAGGAAAAGACAACCCTCAGAATGGGAGAAAATATTTGCAAATGAAGCAAATGACGAAGGATTAATCTCCAGAATTTACAAACAGCTCATGCAGCTCAGTATCAAAAAAACAAACAACCCAATCCAAAAATGGGCAGAAGACCTAAATAGACATTTATCCAAAGAAGATATACAGAGTGCCAACAAACACATGAAAGAACGCTCAACATCATTAATCATTAGAGAAATGCTAATCAAAACTACAATGAGATATCATCTCACACTGGTCAGAATGGCCATCACCAAAAAATCTACAAACAATAAATGCTGGAGAGGATGTGGAGAAAAGGGAACACTCTCGCACTGTTGGTGGGAATGTAAATTGATACAGCCACTATGGAGAACAGTATGGAGGTTCCTTAAAAAACTAAAACTAGAACTACCATATGACCCAGCAATCCCACTACTGGGCATATACCCTGAGAAAACCACAATTCAAAAAGAGTCATGTACCACAATATTCATTGCAGCTCTATTTACAATAGCCAGGACATGGAAGCAACCTAAGTGCCCATCAACAGATGAATGGTTAAAGAAGGTGTGGCACATATATACAATGGAATATTACTCAGCCATAAAAAGAAATGAAATTGAGCTATTTGTAGTGAGGTGGACGGACCTAGAGTCTGTCATACAGAGTGAAGTAAGTCAGAAAGAGAAAAACAAATACCGTATGCTAACACATACATATGGAATCTAAAAAAAATGGTCATGAAGAACCTAGGGGCAAGACGGGAATAAAGTCGCAGGTCTACTAGAGAATGGACTTGAGGACACGGTGAGGGGGAAGGGTAAGCTGGGACAAAGTGAGAGAGTGGCATGGACATATATACACTGCCAAATGTAAAACAGATAGCTAGTGGGAAGCAGCCGCATAACACCGGGAGATCAGCTCGGTGCTTTGTGACCACCTAGAGAGGTGGGATAGGGAGGGTTGGAGGGAGGGAGACGCAAGAGGGAAGAGGTATGGGAACATATGTATATGTATAACTGATCCACTTTGTTATAAAGCAGAAACTAACACACCATTGTAAAGCAATTATACCCCGATAAAGATGTTAAAAAAGAAAGTCATTTATGCAGAAGCTGCTTTCTTCACATGTCACCAATTTTTTTTTTTTTTTTTTTGCTGTACGCAGGCCTCTCACTGTTGTGGCCTCTCTCGTTGCGGAGCACAGGTTCCGGACGCGCAAGCTCAGCGGCCATGGCTCACGGGCCCAGCCGCTCCGTGGCATGTGGGATCCTCCCGGACCGGGGCACGAACCCGTGTCCCCTGCATCGGCAGGCGGACTCTCAACCACTGCGCCACCAGGGAAGCCCACATGTCACCAATTTTTGTCGTCTTTTTTTTTCTCACAATAACATTTACAGATATTTTGCTCTTGCCACATAATCTTTTACTCATAGACCTTATTTTATAAGTGGGTCTTCTTACTTGTTTTTAGCTTTTAAAATAGCATCATGATACTGAGAAATTGCTACATTGAGAAGTACTATAATTTAGATTCTGGGTCTTAAACTGCACACAATCAACTCTGTGTGAATGGTAAGTGATCTGAATATTGCCTAGCTCTAACGGTTTTAATTTATTTGTAGTCTGATTGGCCCCAATATCAGTCAGGGAAGTTCATTTATAAGTGTTCATATCATAGTAAAATTTTACACTGAAGTCATTTTGGACAATATAGCAGCATCAACAAGCAATCCTTCTCCCTCACCTTTCTCCCAGGATTGAGAATAAAGTACTGAATTATTTCTTGCCAGACTCTCTTGTAGCTAGAGGTGGTTTTGTGAGAGAGCTTAAGGCAATAAGCAGCATGGAGTATTCTTGGGGGCTTCTTGGAAAAAAATAGTTTTTCCTCAAGAATGAGAGACATACACAGTCATTGAGAACTCTTATTTCCTCCCTCCCTGCCTTTGTAGGCAGCAGTGGGAGAACCTGTTACTTGGAACTGCAGTAGCCATCCTGAGACTGAAGCAATAAGCTAGATGGTGAAAGCCAGCATGCTAAAGATGGCAACATGGAAAAGAAAAGAAGAGCTCAGATTCTTGATGATGTTGTTGAGGCACTGAACCAAACTTGGGACACTCTTCCAGATTTGTTGTTAATAATAAGTATCCTATAATTTAAACCACGGTTACTTGGATTTTCTCCTGAGAGTTTTATAATTTACAAGGAGTCAGCACAGTTCCTGAGATTGCACACAGAGCCAGTAGCCCAATCTTCCCGTTTCACACACAGTTGCTTGGGACCAGAGGAAGAAAAAAAAATGGGGAGTGGAGGATAGCGTGGTCTGATACTCAGCCTGGACTCAGAAATGAGGTATGGCTGCCTTGTAAAGAGAGGTGGCAAACAGAATCAAAGGGGCTTTTTTCATGAGGGCTTTGGTGACCCTTGGGATTTAAGCACCTGTGGTGTTTTGCAGCTTTAAGATCACCAAGAAGCAGCACCCTGGACAGTGGCTTGGGGGCATCAGACATCACCCAAGTGAGCAGAGGAGGTAAAAAGCAGAATTTTTCCTAAGCGCACCTGTGTCGTTTCCTAACAACTCTCAGGAGTGACAGGAAGAGACTTTGAAGAGGAGCCTGAGGTCTTGTGCTAGCATGTGGGGCTGCATATCCATGACAGGTCGTTGATATCTCTATGAGCTCGTTTGTTCCCAAACACAGCGAGATCTGTGACATTCGTGATACACACAACACACATGATAATTGTTATTTCAGTAAATTCCTGACGACATACAATTCAAGCCATTCTGCAGACACAACATGCTAAAAGCAGTGTCTCCTTCTAAAATAACAGCTGAAAATCATTTTCATTGTAGATTGTAGAGTTTATGCAAGCCACACTCATGTGAATAAAGTAAGGACATGTTCTGTTATACCCTGAAGCATGCCTTGTTTTTGCGTTAGGCTGGCAGGGTGTTTTTGATGTGGTCCACACCCTTGCCTCTGTGAAGTTACCGGTCAGTGATTTTAAATGCATCCCCTCACCCACAGTGAAATCTGACACTACATTGTATGTAAAATAAATCAAAGCAGCGCAGGTCTGAGAAAGTCAAGATTGGGTACAGGGGCTTATACATGTTGGCCCAGAGTACCTCTGCTCCGAATTTGAGGCAATTTCAAGGAGGCTTCTCTCTGCATCTAGTTTGTTGTTGTCTCCGTTTATACAGTTTTAACCGTTCAGATTATTTGGACCCCTTTTGCTATCATTTGTTAGTCTGGGTCATGGTTCACTCTAACATGTCAGAAATAGAGTGTTTTCCCAATCCTCAACCACACTAGGTAGAGTAAGAATTTCCAAGGTAAAGTTCTCCCTTGAGGGATAAATATGGGAATCTGCACCTTCAATGACTTTAAAGTAATAAAATGTCCAGATACACAGGTGGGAGGGGCCTGTCTACAATTCCAGCTCTTTATATGCTGGCCTTACCATCCCTTTGGGACTGCGAATTCCTTGAGAGAAGGGACCATTTCTTACTTGTATTCCTTGCCATTCCTAGCACAGAGCAGGTGTTCTGAAAAGTCTGGCTAAATCGAATTGAAAAAAAAAAGAGAACCGAGGGCATTCTACAATTGAATTATACTCCAACACATCCGCTTCTATGTATGTGAGAAACACTTTTTTAATGTTAGGATTAAATTTTGTTTTTGCTTGGGCATGCCTTCAGAATCAAATCCTAACTTCTTAATTGCTGCTTTAAGACTGAAAATTGTTTTCTCTTTAAAAGAAAAGTTTTTAAAGCCTCTGCCTGTGCAAAGAATTGTGCTGGCTACTTTCACATGTTTTGCTACATTCCTTTAGGTACTTTCTATTCCCTTGTCAATCGAACTGAGCATTGTTTTTGCCAAATTATCTCAATTTAATATTTACTGATTTTTAATACTAGGTACACTATCCCCTCAGGTGGGTATTTTATCCTCTTGTTACAGATGAGAAAGCTGAAACTCTGAGGACGGAAGGGACTCATGCAGTTCCAAGGGTACAGAGTAGGAGGGAATCTAGACCGTCTTCTGACTCTACGCACCATGCCTTTTCTTCGGCTCCATGGTTTCATTTCTTTCCCTTTAGTTATCTCTTTAGTTATTAATCACTTCACCCTTTTCAATCTCAAAAGAACTTTCTCCACAGTTTTCTTTTTTTGTTCATAGTGATGTTTGTGCCGGAGATTCCTGAATGGGTGGGGTGTTGGGATGGAGGCACTGTAAAGAGTTGAAGAGATGTACTCATCTATGAGTTTGAGAAATTCTGAGGTGTGGGAGAATGTTTTGTAGAGTCTGTCATTAATTGCCTTAAGTACTTTTTTTTTCCTTGCCTGCCTCATTCCAAAGATGTTTTAATAAACGAACCTGACCAAACAGGTTATTTGGAATTTGTATTTACCATCACAATATTCCGAACAGTTGTGTTGTGAAGACCAGGGTACTGTGCATAGATGCCAGAGGTCCGGTCCCTTTGAATTGTTATTGCTCACCTGGTTTAGTCCTTTGCTATTCAGAATATAGTCCTTGGGCCACCAGGGTCACCATCTCCTGGGAGCTTGCCAGAAATGCAGATTAGCAGGTCCCACCAGAGGCCTATTGAATCAAAAGCTCTCTCTTGATGCCTAAGCACATTAAAATTTAATGCAGTTAGACTAGTTTTTGCAGCAATCTTGGTCTGTTTTCTTGGAATCTACATCTTCTCTGCTTAAAATATATGCACACACACATTTGAAATTAATTCCTTATTATTTTGGTGAGGTTATTCTAATACATGTATTGTTCCATAGGCCTTATATTAGCTGGCTTTTGGAATGTCATTCAACTAATTAAATCAGCTACTTCTAGTTCTCTTAAAAAATTTTGCTCTGTTACTTTGATGTCAAGAACCATGTTTTATTTACCTTTGTGTCCACAGTTTCTTGTATGTAAATGCTCAATAGGTTGAAAGCTGAATGAATTTTGAATTGATTTTTGATTGAACGAATGAGTGCATGGAAGAAGAGAAATCTGGATGGTACATTCCTTAAGGCTGGGACAATGTCTTAGCTATCCTGGAATTGCCAATGCTTCACAGAAAACCTATCAATAAATGCTTCTTGGTTAAGTTGTAGCTGTTAGGTAAGGAGATGCCGTCTATTTATTCCTGGCATAAGACCCCAGAGAACAGAAAGAGAAGGGGGGAAAAATGGAGTGCTAAGTATAGTATAGGCCCCCTCACAATTGTTACCTCAGCTAATCATCAGAGCATCTTGTCAACTGGGTATTATTTTACTAAGGCGGAAACTGAGTTCTGAAATTTAAGCACCTGGCCCAAGTTCACACGGCTAGCATCACAGCCTCATAATTTTTGGAAGTCATTTGCCATGTCGTTGTGTGCACTGCCCTGTTTCTGTAGAGATTGGAAGGTTATTATTTTCCTTTACAATATTTTCCTATTATTTTCCTTTATAATAAAACACAAAATACACAACTTTCTGATTTCCCCTGGTGCATCAGAGGCGCTGTGGCTCTAGAGGAAAGAGCTCCTCCTCTTGCCTTTCAACAACAGACCAAGCAGGAACAATGGAGTGAAAAGCTACTCCCCTCCCCCCACCCCGCAGGTCGTTTTCTGCCAGCGGAACGCAGGGGCTGGAACCTTCAGGCGTGGGGGGGACCAGAGAGGAACGGACACACGGCCCGGCAGTTGCTTGGTAACGCCCGCTGGAGGAGTCCCTGCGTAATAAGGTCCCCGAGAAGTGTCACTGGCCCTGATTGGGACCCCGTACGTAGCCGGTTCTCTCCCCGGTAGTGGCCTGCCCCCGCTGCTTGGCGGGCTAGGACAGGGGAAATGTTGCAGGAGGAGTCGGATCTCGCTCTCATTATTGCCCAGATAGTCCAAAAGCTCAAGGGCTCCAATTTGTACGCTCAGTTGGAACGGCAGGCCTGGGTAAGTGAGGCTGAGTGGGAAGGGATGGAGACCAGCGGGGCCGTGGCGGTGCTTCGGCCTTCTTCTGCACCCCGCTGACCTAAGCCGAAGCCCGCCTCGGGTCTCTCCAGCTCCGCTCCTGCGCAGGGAAAAGCCTCCCTTCCAGGTGTAAGCTCCACTTGCTCAGTTTCGGGCGTGAGAGTAATAGATTTTTTTTTTTTTTTAAAGAAAGGTGGGGCACGTCACGCCTTTCTTCAGGCCAGAGAACCGCCGAGGCTATTCATTCATATTGTAGTCCTTTACAGGGTCTAATTTTTTAAGCTGCTGGCGTCAGTGGAGGTAGGTTGGACAACTTTTCCCATCCTGTAGGTGGGTTTGAGCCCCCAGGTACATTTTGGTTTCCGCGTCTATATATCACCTTCTTGCACTCTACCCTCCCTGCAATGATTGCCCGTCTAACCGTCCACTGGGCGTTTATCGAGTATTTTCTAATATGCTAAGTTCTTTGGATGCAGAGATTGATCAGGAGATCTTTCCCTTTTTTTTGTGAATGTGATAACTGGAATCATACAGTATGTAAAATTTTGTGCCTGGTTTCTGTCATTTTGCATAATGCTTTTGAAATTCATTCGTGTTGTTGGTATTTCAGTAGTTCTGTTCCTTTTTATTGTTGAGTAATATTTCATTGTTTGGATGTACTACGATTTGTTTATCCATTCATTGGTTGCTGGGCAGTTTTGGTTATAGAGCTATGGGTTGTTTCTGTTTATAGAGATTATGAGTAAAGCTAATACGTGTTTTCTGGTATAGGTTTTTTTTTTTTTTTTTTGCGGTACGCGGGCCTCTCACAGCTGTGGCCTCTCCCGTTGCGGAGCACAGGCTCCGGACGCGCAGGCTCAGCGGTCATGGCTCACGGGCCCAGCTGCTCCGCGGCATGTGGGATCTTCCCGGACCGGGGCACGAACCCGTTTTCCCTGCATCGGCAGGCGGAGTCTCAACCGCTGCGCCACCAGGGAAGCCCTTTGTTTTAGTTTTTAGTTTTCTTTTCTCTTGGATAAATACCTAGGAGTGGAATTGCTGAGTTGTATGGTAAGTGTATGTCTATAAGAATCTGCCAAACTTTTCCTAAGTGGCTGTATTATTTTGCATTTCCACCAGCAGTTATGAGGATTGTTCTGCATCCTTGCTAGTGCTTGATGTCAGTTTTTAATTAATTAATTTTTATTTATAATTACACTCCTCTAGTAGGAGCATAATGATATCCCATTGTGGCTTTAACTGCATTTGCCAAATGACTAAAGATATTGAGCATCTTATCAAATGTTTATATCTCCTTTGGTGAAGTAGTCTGTTCAAATCTTTTGCCTATTAAAAAAAATTGTGTTTGTTCTCATATTGTTGAATTGTAAGGATTCTTTATATATGGCATAAGTCCCTTATCAGATATGCAGCTTGCAAATACTTTCTCCCAGTCTGTGGTTTATCTTTTCATTTTCTTAACTGGGTCTTTCAAAGAGCAGAAATTTAGAATTTTGAAGACATACATTTTTATTAATTTCTTTCATGATTTGTGCTTTTTGTGCCCTGCCTAAGAATCTTTGCCTCCCCCAAGGTCTCAAAAAGTTTCTCTACAGTATGGAGTTTCCTTAAAAAACTAAAAATAGAACTACCATACAACCCAGCAATCCCACTACTGGGCATATACCCTGAGAAAACCATAATTCCAAAAGAGTCATATACCAAAATGTTCATTGCAGCTCTATTTACAATAGCCAGGACATGGAAGCAACCTAAGTGCCCATCAACAGATGAATGGATAAAGAAGATGTGGCACATATATACAATGGAATATTACTCAGCCATAAAAAGAAACGAAATAAAGTCCACAGTTCCTCTTCCTAAAAAGAAACGAAATCCATCTAGGTGGATGGACCTAGAGTCTGTCATACAGAGCAAAGTAAGTCAGAAAGAGAAAAACAAATACTGTATGCTAACACATATATATGGAATCTAAGAAAAAAAAAAAAGGTCATGAAGAACCTAGGGGTAAAACGGGAATAAAGACACAGACCTACTAGAGAATGGACTTGAAGATATGGGGAAGGGGAAGGGTAAGCTGTGACAAAGTGAGAGAGTGGCATGGACATACATACGCTACCAAACGTAAAGTAGATAGCTAGTGGGAAGCAGCCGCATAGCACAGGGAGATCAGCTCGGTGCTTTGTGACCGCCTGGAGGGGTGGGATAGGGAGGGTGGGAGGGAGGGAGACGCAAGAGGGAAGAGATATGGGAACATATGTATATGTATAACTGATTCACTTTGTTATAAAGCAGAAACTAACACACCATTGTAAAGCAATTATACTCCAATAAAGATGTTAAAAAAAATAAAAAAAAATAAATGGTATCATGTCAGGAGGGAAAACCAGAAAACGATAAATTTCATATGTTTAAAAAAAAGAAAAGAAAAAAAAGCTTCTCCTATGTTTTGTTCTAGAAGTTTTATTAGTTTTAGCTTGCACATTTAGATCTAGAATCCATTTTAAGTCAATTTTTATATATGATGTAATGTAAAGCTTTTTGTTGTTGTTGTTTTTTGCATGTGTATGTCCAATACCATACCTATTTCTAGTACTTATTTGTTGACAAATCTATCCTTTCTCCACTAATTTTCTTGGCACCTTTGCTGAAAATTGATTTAGTATACACACACACACGCGCGCGTGCGCACGTGTGCATGCACGAATATTTCTGACTCTATTCTGTTCCATCGATCTATTTATCTATTATTATGCTAATACCACACTATTTTGATTTTTATAACTTTATAGTAAGTCTTGAAATCAGGTAATTAGTCGTCCAACTTTGTTTCTCTTTTTCAATATTGTTTTGACTACTCTAGGTACTTTGCTTTGCCATATGAATTTTAGAATCATCTTGTAAATTACTACAAAAAACTTACTGGGATTTGTATTGGGGTTATGTTGAATGTAGAGATCAATTTGGGGAGACTTGACATCTTAACAGTATTGAATTTTCTGGCCAATGAACATGCTTTGTGTCTCCATTTATTCTTATCTGCATCTTCTCTCATCACTGTTTTATAGTTAAGTGCACAAATATTGCACATATTTTATTAAGATTTTCCCCAAGTATTTCATGTTTTTTTGATACTATTAACATGCTGACTTTTTTTCTCATTTCAGTTTCCAATTACTTGTTGTTAGTATACAGAAATAAAATTGATATTTGTATATTTACCATGTATCCTGGGGAGATACTAAACTTACTTGTTAGTTATCGTACCGTTTTTGTAGATTGCTTAGTATTTTCCAAGTATATGTGTCATTTGCGAATAAAGATGTTTTACTTCTTCCTTTCCAATCAGTGTGCCTTTTAGTTCTTTTTCTTGCCTGTTACACTGGCTAGTGACACCAGTGCAATGTTGTATGGATGCTTTTTGTTAGGTTGAAGAAGCTCTCTTCTATTCCTGGTTTTCTGAGTGTTTTATTACTAATTGATGTTGAATTTTGTTAAATACTTTTCTTGTATCTGGAGAGATGCTCATGTGATTTTTTAATATATGTTGATATGGTGAATAATACTATTTGGTTTTGATTGTTGAACCAATTTTGCATTCCTAAGATAAATTCTACTTGGCTATAATGCATTGTCCTTATATATTTCTTGATTCAATTTGCTAATACTTTGTTGAAGATTTTGTGAGTATTTTTATAAAGGATATTGGTTTATAGTTTTACTTTAACATCTTTGTCTAGATTTGATATCAGGTAATGCTGATCTCTTAAATTGAGTTGAGAAGTGTTCCCTTCTCTCCTGTTTTCTGGAAGAATTTGTATAGAATTGATATTATTTCCTCCTTAAATGTTTGGTAGAATTCCCAATAACATTATTGGGGGCTGGAGTTTTCTTTGCGGGAACATTTTTTTTTTTGCGGTACGCGGGCCTCTCACTGCTGTGGCCTCTCCCGTTGCGGAGCACAGGCTCCGGACGCGCAGGCTCAGGGGCCACGGCTCACGGGCCCAGCCGCTCCATGGCATGTGGGATCTTCCCAGACCGGGGCACGAACCCGTGTCCCCTGCATCGGCAGGCAGACTCTCAACCACTGCGCCACCAGGGAAGCCCACGGGAACATTTTTTAATAAAGAATTTAATTTTTAAAACATGTGTGAGGCCATTCAGATTATCTTGTTGAGTGTTCCACATGCCCTTGGAAAGCATGAGCATTCTGCTGTTACTGTACTCTACATGTCAATTAGGTCAAATATATTGACAATTTTGTTCAAGTGTTCTATATCTTTACTGAGTATGGAGGCTTCAGTCAGTACAGTCAGGAGCCAAGCTAGGCTTGAGTTTTGTTATTACTGTCATTAGCTTCAGTGTACCACAAGCTTCAAATTCAGTGGGCTGCTGTAACTTTGTGCTTAGAAATAGTGCTGGGGTACTGGAGGGTTTTTCTCAGTGTCTGTATCCTCAGTTTTCATTTGTCTCGTTTGCCTGTGCCACAGAGGGAGGTCTCTCTCCATGCTCTGATCCCATCCTCAGCAGTAGCCTGTTGTTTGTTACTCAGTCCTAAGCTCATGGTAGATACAGGCGTTTTCTCTCCTCCTGGTCCTGTCTCAGTCCAGGTGCCTTGGGAGTGGGTCTTTGACAATGTTCCTTTCTCTTCTGCTTTTGGCAGCCAAACTTTGCCTTGTGGCAAATAATGGGTGAAAGAGAGATTCCTGCCTCTTCCTAGTTGTGGCTTACCTCTGCTATGTACTGGTACAGGATTTGGGGCCCGTGAGAGTTTTCTTACGTTTCCATGAGGAAGACAGTTTTTGTATCTATCTCACCCCCAGAAGCAACAAATTATTGCCTCCCTCAGAGGTTTAAGGCCTCTTCCTCAAATGAGAGGAGAGTTTGGGCAAGGTGGCATGGTTGCATGCTTGTTTTGTAGTGGTAGCCTATCCTTTCTTGTACACCTGTGCCACAGAAGGGGGCTCTCTGCAGTTCCTGCTCTCTGTCCTGATGGAGACCTATGGAAGAGAGCATGCAAGTGAGTGTGAATTCCCCTTGGGTTTTGAGCTCCCAGTGTTTCTCAACTGACATGCTAGCCCATATCTCATCAATAACAGTTAACAATTTTAGCTGAATTCTTCGGTAGCCTCCTTTTCCTCCTGTGCTTTGCCAAATATGAAACAGTTTGGAGTCCCATCTGTCTTTAGAGGGGCTTGTTACTCTTTGGAATTTAGTTCACTTGATTGTCTTAAAACTTCAGTTTTATGGTGAGTTGAAAAGTTATGATTTTGTAGATTATACCACTTTTTCTCATTGTTAGGGTGGGAGTGATGTTCCTTATTCTGGCTGTCCACATCCTATGCATTAGCAGAAGTCCAATAGTAAGTGCTGAAGGATTGAATCTATGTCAGTGAGAAAGATTGGTCTGTAATTTTCCTTTCTTGTAATGTCTTTGACAAGTTTTATATCAAGGTTATACTGGCCTGATAAAATGGTAGGGAAGTGTTCCCCCCTTTTTTCTTTTCTATTTGATACAAAAATGTTTAACTGTGTTATTTCTTTCTTAAATGTTTGGAAGAATTCTCCATTGAAGCCTGTGTCTCAGATTTTCTTTTGAGAAGGTTTTTTATTTTGTTGTGTTTTGTTTTTAATTAGTAGACTTTATTTTTTATAATGGTTTTAGGCTTACAGAAAAATTAAGTAAAAGGTACAGAGTTCCCATACATCCCCTTTCCTTATATACTGTTTCCCTTATTATTGGCATCTTGCATTAGTGTGGTACATTTGTTACTATTGGTGGACCAATCGATATTGATACATTATTATTAAAGTCCACAGTTTTCATCAGGGTTCACTGTTTGTGTTGTACAGGTCTGTGGATTTTGACAAATGTATAATACTGTGTATCTACTATTCCAGTATCTTACAGAATAGTTTTACAGTCCTAAAAAAAATCCCCTGTGCTCCACCTACGCATCCCTCCCTCCTTCCAAGCCCCTGGCAACCACTTGGTTTTTACTGTCTCTATAGTTTTGCCTTTGAGAATGTCCTATAGTTGTAATCATAACAGTATGTAGCTTCTTCAAATTGACTTCTTTCACTTGGCAATGTCCGTTATGTTACTGTATGTCTTTTTGTTTCTTGATAGCTTTTTTTTTCTGAATAATATTATATTGTGGGGATGTATCAATTTGTTTATACATTCACTATCTGTTGAAGGACATCTTGGTTGCTTCCAAGATTGGCAGTTATGAATAAAACTGGTATAAGCATTCCTGGGTAGATTTTTGTGTTGACATAAGTTTTCAGCTAATTTTGGTAAATACCAAGAAGCATGATTTCTGGCTTGTATGGTAAAAATTTGGTAGAAACTGACAACTTGTCTTCCATTGTGGCTATACCATTTTTGCATTCTCACCAGCACTGATTGAGAGTTCCTGTTGCTGTACATTCTCACCAGCATTTGGTGTTATCAGTGTTTTAGATTTTGGCCATTCTGATAGGTGTGTTGTGATATCTCACTGTTGTTTTAATTTGCAATTCCGTAGTGACATGTGATATTGAATATCTTTTCATATGTTTATTTGCCATCCGTATGTCTTCTTTGGTGAGGTGTCCCTTCAGGTCTTTTGCCCATTTTTAATTGGGTGTTCTTATTGTTGAGTTTTAGGAGTCTGTTTTATGTTTTGGGTACAAGTCCTTTATCAGATATGTGCTTTGCAAATATCTTCTCCCAATTTGTGGCCAGTCTTTTCATTCTCTTAGCAGTATCTTTCTCAGAGAAGTTTTTAATTTTAATGAAGTCCAACTTATCAATTTTTTTCTTTTAGGGATCATGCTTTTGGTGTTATGTCTAAGAATTAATCACCAAACTTAGATTTTATCCTATGTTATCTTTTAGAAGTCTTATGGATCTGGGTTTTACATTTATGATCCTTTTTTTTTTTTTTTTGCATGTGGATGACCAGTTGTTCCAGTACAATTTGTTGAAAAGACTGTCTTTGCTCCATTGAATTGCCTTTGCTCTTTTTTCAAAGATCAGTTGACTATATTTGTGTTGGTATTTCTGAGTCTCTATTCTATTCCATTGATCTACTTGTCTATTTTTTAACATTACCACATTGTCTTGATTTTGGTAGCTTTATAATAAGTTGAAGTTGTCAGTCCTCCAGTTTTGTTCTGCTTCAGCATTGTGTTGGAAAGATTTTAAAGAACAGATTCAATTTTTAATAGATATAGGAGTATTCAAATTTTCTATTCCTTCTATTGTCAGCTTTGATAAATTGTGTTTTTCAAAGAATTTGTTCATTTAAATGATATAAATAATTGGCTTAAAGTTGTCTATAATAAGCTATTATTTCTTTATAAGGTCTGAAAAGTCTGTCACAGTTTCTGATTATGAAAATTTGTTTGCATGTGTGTCTTTGAACAGTTTTGCTAGGTGTTTATCTATTTAATTGATCTCATCAAAGAACCAGTTTTAGCTTTGCAGTTTTCTCTTAATTTTGGATCACATCTTTATTATTAATTTTCTCCTATTTTCTTTGGGATTGATTTGCTGTTCTTTTTTTAGTTTCTTGCGATGGAAACTTAGATCATGGATTTCAAGACTTTTTTTCTGTTCTAAAATATGCATTTAAGGCTATGATTTTTCCCCTAAGCACTACTTTAATTGCATTCCACAGTTTTAATGAGTTATATTTTTACTATCCTTTTGTATAAAACATTTCCTAATTTTTTTTGTCATTTAAAAAATTTGACCCAAGGGCTATCCTGAAGTATATTGCTTAATTTCCAAGCCATTAATATTTTCTTTTTGTACTTTTTTCGAAGTACAGTTGCTGTACAATATTATATGTTATAGGTGTAAAATATAGTGATTCACAATTTTTAAAAGTTGTACTCCACTTATAGTTGTTATAAAATATTGGCTATATTCACCATGTGGTACAGTATATCCTTGTAGTTATTTTATACCTAATAGTTTATACCTCTTAATCCCCTACTCCTATATTGCTCCTCCCTTCCCTCTCCCCACTGGTAATGACTAGTTTGTTTTCTGTATCTGTGAGTATGCTTCTTTTTTGTTTATTCACTAGTTTAAAAATTTTTTAGATTTCACATATAAGTGATATCATATAGCATTTGTCTTTCTGTATGACCTATTTCACTTAGCATAATGACTTCCAAGTCCATCGATGTTGCTGCAAATGGCAAAATTTTGTTCTTTTTTATGGCTGAGTAGTATTCCATTGCATGCATATATATATATATGTGTGTGTGTGTGTGTGTGTGTGTATGTGTATATATATACGTGTGTGTATATATTTTTTATATATATATATATATATATATATATATATAATCTCCCATCTTCTTTATCCATTCATCTAATGATGAACACTTAGGTGGCTTCCATATCTTGGCAATTGCAAATAATGCTGCTATGAACATTGAGGTGCGTGTATCTTTTTGAATTAGTGTTTTTGGTTTTTTTGGCTATGCACCCAGGAGTGGAATTGCTGGATCATATGGTAGTTCTATTTTTAGTTTTTTGAGAAACTGCCATACTGTTTTCCATAGTGGCTGTACCAATTTACATTCCCACTAACAGTGTAGGAAGGTTCCCTTTTCTCCACATCCTCGCCAACATTTGTAACTTGTGTTCTTCATGATAACTATTCTGACAGGTATGAGCTTTCGATGTGCATTTCCCTGATGATTAACAATGTTGTGCATCTTTTCATGTGCCTTTTGGCCATCTGCATTTCTTCTTTCAAAAAATGTCTATTCAGTTCTTCTGCCCATTTTTTAATCAGGTAGTGTTTTTTTATATTGAGTTGTATGAGCTGTTTATATGTGTTGCATATTAATCCCTTATCAGACATATCATTTGCAAATATTTTCTCCCATTCAGTAGGTTGTCTTTTTGCTTTGTCAGTGGTTTTCTTTGATGTGCCAAAGCTTTTAAATTTAATTAGACTGCATTTGTTTATTTGCTTTTATTTCCTATGATTTAGGAGATGGATCCAAAAAATTATTGCTGTGATTTATGTCAAAGAGTGTTCTGCTTATATTTTTCTCTAGGAGTTTTATAGTATCTGGTCTTACATTTAGGTCTTTAATTCATTTTGAGTTTATTTTTGTATATGGTGTTACAGAATATTCAAATTTGTTTTTTTACATGTAGCTGTCCAGGTTTCCCAGTACCACTTATTGAAGAGACTGTTTTTTCTCTGTTGTATATTCTTGCCTCCTTTGTTGCAGATTAATTGACCTTAAGTGTGTGGGTTTATTTCTGGGCTGTCTATCATGTTGCATTGATATATGTGTCTGGGTTTTTTTTTTTTTTTTTTTGCGGTATGCGGACCTCTCACTGTTGTGGCCTCTCCCATTGCGGAGCACGGGCTCCGGACGCGCAGGCTCAGCGGCCATGGCTCACAGGCCCAGCCGCTCCGCGGCATGTGGGATCTTCCCGGACCGGGGCACAAACCCGTGTCCCCTGCATTGGCAGGTGGACTGTCAACCACTGCACCACGAGGGAAGCCCTATCTGTCTGTTTTTGTGCCAATATTATACTGTTTTGATTACTATAGCTTTGTAGTATGAAGTCAAGGAGCATGATTCCTCAGCTCTGTTCTTTTTCTCAAGATTTTCTTGGCTGTTTGGGGTCTTTTGTATTTCGATACAAATTTTAAAATTATTTGTTCTAGTTCTGTGAAAAATGCCATTGGTATTTTGATAGGGATTGCACTGAACCTGTAGATTGCCTTGGGTATTATGGTTATTTTGACAATATCGATTCTTCCAATTCAAGAACACGGTGTATCTTTCCATCTGTTTGTGTTGTCTTCAGTTTCTTTCATCAATGTCTAGCAGTTTTCTGAGTATAGGTCTTTTACTTCCTTAGGTAGGTTTATTCCGAGGTATTTTATTGGTTTTGATGTGATGGTAAATGGGATTGTTTCCTTAATTTCTCTTTCTGATTGTTGTTAGTGTATAGAAATGAAATAGATTTCTGTATATTAATTTTGTATCCTTCAACTTTATTCTATGCATTGATGAGCTCTTGTTTTCTGGTGGCATCTTTAAGATTTTCTATGTATAGTATCATGTCAATGTTATTGATTTCCAGCTTAATGTCAGTGTTGTCAGAGAACATTTTCTGACTGATTAAATATTTTAAAATTTGTTGAGGCTTGCTTTACAATCTAGTATGTAGTCAATTTTGCTGCGAGTTCCACATGCACTTGTAAATAATGTGTATCTGTCACTGTTGGGTCAGGCTGGCTATATATGTCACTGAAATCCAGGTGTCAGTTATGCTGTTCAGCTTTTCTATAATCTTATTGAATTTTTTTCTGTTTGTTACCAGCTATTCAAAGATATATGTTTAAATCTCCCATCATGCTTGTATATTTGTCTATTTCTTTTAATTCTCTAAATTTTTAAATTTATTTTAATTTTAAGGCTATTTCATTGGTTGTATATAGCTTTATATTGTGATAGCTTCCTGGTGGATTAACCCCTTAATCTTTATGAAATGTCCTTCTTTATCTCTAATAAGGTTCTCACCTTAAAGTCTGTTTTGTCCAATGTTAGTATAGCCACAACAGCTCTTTTTGATTAGTGGTTGCATGGTATGACTTTTTCCATACTTTTATTTTCACCCTTTCTGCATCAGCGTCCTTGTATAGTTGTTTTTTAAATCCAGGCTGACAAATCTTTTTATTTTATTATTTAGTATATTTACATTTAATGAATTTACTGATATATTTGGTTTTATATTTCTGGTCTTAATATTTGGTTTTTTAATTTGATACATTTGCTTCACATTCTGCTTTCTCTCTTTTCTTGTATTCTTCTGGATTATTCAGATTTTATTCAGATATTTTTGTTGTTCTATTTTCATCTCCATTAATGTGATAGTTACACATTATTTTACTGTTATTTATGTAGCTACCCTAGAGGTTACAGCATTTATTCTTGATTAATTGTAGTCTTGAATAAACTAATTTTTTTTTTTTACTATTTCCCTGTAATGTAATGCTAGAACTTAGAACACTTTACTTATTTACACCTCTTTCCTTTGTGTTATTTTTGTTATGCATTTTATTTTAAATTCCACAGGACATTGCTATTATTCTTTTGTAGCATAAGTATTTAGACAGTATTTGCTGGGGTTTATTTTTGTTTTTTTTTTTTGGTTTTGCATTTTAGTATTTTTAATGGTATTGCCAACATCAATGCATTCACTATGTGATTTTTCAGAAAGGAGTTGAAATCCTCTGACCTCGATTCTGATTGTTTCTGATTTGTAGCTGAACTGCCTGAATGGGAAAGTTAAGACTATCTTAAGAAAGAAAAAAAGTAATATTTACTCATTTTTAACCAATTTTTATCCTTTTTGTTTCTCATTATTCCCTCCTACTTTTCTGTATTTACCCTGGGATTATTTTTCTTCTGCTATAACAACTGTTTTTAGCATTTGTTTCAGTGCAAGTTTCTGGGTGACAAGCTGCTCAGTTTTACTTGTCTGATGATGTCTTTATTTTTGAAGGATTTTTTTTTTTCTGTGCATAAATTTCAAAGTTGTCAGTAATTTTTTTGTCAGCCTGTTGAGACATTTCATTGCTTTCTGGCCTCTTTGTTTTCTGTTGTAAAGTCAGTCATCAGGCTTTTTGTTATCCACTGAATGTATGTCCCTCACCTTCACTCTGGCTGTTTTAACATTTTCCATCTTTGATTTTCAGCAGTCTTGTTAAGATGTGCCTTGGTGTGTTATTATTGTTGTTTGCATTATTATTATTATTATCATTTAATTTATTCTGGTTTGAGTTTGTGGGGCTTCTTAAATCTGGGGTTGATATCTTTCTCCAGTTTTGAAAAATTCTTGGTCATTATCTGTTTGAATATTTGTTCTGCCACATTTTTCTCTCCTCTCTTTCTGAGACTCCAATTTGTACGCCTATTAGATTTTTCACTGAGTCTTACTTATCTCTAGTACTCTTTTTCTTTACATTATTTTTTTTCCCTCTGTGCTTCAGTTTGGAAATTTTCTTTTGGCCTTCTTTCAATTCACCAATCCTGTTTTATGCTATTTTATATCTCTTGGTAAATCCATCTAATGAATTCTTATTTACATTTAGTGTGTTTTTCAATTCTAAAATTTCCAAATGGTTCTCTTTTATTGATTCCAGTTCTCAGGTAAAATTACCTGCTTTTCATCTACTTTGTCCAGTTTTTCTCTTTTAAAAAAATATAACTCAATTGTTTTAAAGTCTTTGTCAGTTAACACCAAAATCTGGATCATATGTGGATCTCTGTCTATGGTGTTATTTTCTCTTATCTTTTATTCATCTGATTTTGTCTGCTGGCATGCCTAGTAACTTTTATTTGTTGCCAGACATTGTGTCCAAAAAACTGTAATGCCTCCTTTCTTGAGGGTTCACTCTCCCCTCCACTGGGCAGATAGTCCTGTGACTGATTCCCTTAATCCAGTTAGGGAGTGTGCTGGTTTGAGGCTGAGTTTTACTTTCAGGCTCAATTTTCCTCTGGTTCTTTCCTGGCTCTCACAAGTTTTCAGCTAAGAATTTGATATACTCTAAGGGTCTTTGCCCTTTGGGTCCCAGACTCTAACCTTTTTCTTGTCAGACTGCTAAAAAACTTTTTCACAGGTTTCATGCTTAGGTTTGTAACCTTCTACCCCACAGAGTTCTAGTATTCAAAATGTTTCTTGAGAAAACTGGCAATGTGCTTAAGATCTCCAAGTCTCTGCAACACCTCTGCTTATTTCTCTGTCCAACCTTGGTAGCCCTCCACCAGGCTTTGTACTGGGTTTGTCCTGATTCTCAGCCTTCTGTTCATGCTCAGAATAATGATCCCAGGGAAAATGTTGCTACAGAAGCCAGTTCGTCTCTCAAGATTTTTTCTCTTTCTGTTTCTCTAGTTCTTGTTCTCTCAACAACTCTTTTCTGTCTTCAGATATTTGGATGTTTGTTTGTTTGTTTGGTTCTACTAGTTGTTCTACATAGGGATGCTGATCGACCACCAGCTCCTACATACAACTTGGAAACATAAAGCCTATTTTGTGAGGACTGAACAAGATAATATGCCAGGCACATAGTAAGTACTCAGTAAATAGAAGTGTGAGTTAAAAGTCCAAATGGAATATCACTCCTTTTTCTAAAACCCCTCAATGCTTTTCATTGCCCTTGGAAAAATGTACAGAGTCCTTGATTAGGCCTGCAAAGCTTGGTGGCACTGTTCTTCACACTCTACTCTTCAGCCATAGCTGTCTAAGATTTATAGATCTTCCATAACCTTACAGTTTAGTTTAGGTACTTCTTTTTTTGTGATCCATAGTACCTGGAACTTTATTTTTTGTAGTATTTAAACGTCTGCCTTCCCCGCTAAAGTCTGTTTCATGAAGGCAAGAAAAGACTGTGTCTCTTGTCCTGCTCTTTTTTACACCTAGCATAATGACTGGCCTGAGAAGGGTGCTCAACATGTCTTTATTAAATGGAAAAAATCCCAATTCTTCTTTTTTAATGTTCATTCTAAGAGTATATATTGAGTACCTACTATGTGCCAGTTACTTTACTAAATGATAAAAGAATACAAAAAGCATCTTTACCTTAAGGAATTCAAAGTCTGCTGTGGCACTCTGCTTTTCTTTAAAAATGTTTTTCCTTTAAATATTTCTTTTTATTCTAATTTGGGATCTAATAAGTCAATAGCTGTTTCTCAATTTTGTAAGAAAGCCTGAAGTTTCAGAAAATAAGCAGTAATGACAAAACTTTTTTTGAAGATTTTTGTATTTCACAATTGCAAATAAGAGATTCATGACCTATATAAATTATAACTTCATTTGGAGATTACTGCCCTGAAGACATATTCTTGTTCCTTTCTGTTTTGAACTCCACTTCTATTAATTCAATGTGATTCTTTATTTTGATTATTCAACAAATATTTATTGAGTGCTTACTATGTGTCAGGCACAATTCCAGGCCCAGGGGATAAAACAATGAATAAGATAAAGTTCTGCCCGAATGGCAAGATGATAGTATTACAAATAAATACAGGTCCATAATCCCTTATCCAAAACCTGGGGGAAGATATGTTTTGGAATTCACATTTTTCAAATTTTAGAAAGGTAATTCATGCATATTTGTATGTTATTTAATATCCTTACCATTGTCTTACAGCACCTTGTAATTATACACATTAATATTAATGTAGCAAAATGTATGAATTTTTACACTAAGTGTGAAAAATAAGGACTATAAATAGTCTCATGTCTATTCAGGTCAGATCAGATTTTGCTACCAAATGAGTTCAAGTCAGGACAGATTTTTGCCACTAATTCAGTTATGAAAAAACTTTGGTTTTCAAAGCTTTTCAGGTTTTGGAATTTCCTGTAAAGGATTATGTATCTATGTAACATCAGGCAGTTAATTGCCTTGAGGTAATAAAAAGTAGAGCAAGGAGGAAAGATAAAGGAGGGTAAGGAGATGGTTACATGGGAAACTCAAAAACATGTATTTGGCTGATTCTTAAGATAAAATAAGAGATCTATAACATTATAGATTCATACTTTAAAAGAATATAATTATAAATCCTTTAAAAGTAATGTAGTCTTGGGCTTGAAAAAATAAGTGATAACGATTTTGCCTTAGTTTATATCCAATAGCTCAGACATTTAATAGAAATCAGTTAACTCTTAAAAGGCAACTTTACAGTCAGCCTTGATAATATACATTTAAACAACTGGCTGTTCATTTGTTACACGCCTTTAAAAATGTAATCAGGAGCCACGAGCATTTTCTGTACTGCCTTCATTTTATCTGAGTATATTCAGAAAGTGCTACAGCAGTGTTGGCCCAACTTAATTAGAAAAATAAAAATCACACCGAATACTTCAAAGACAAATATAAATGATTTTCAGATTTTTCCCTTGCCACTAGTGCTTCTCTTTTAGTATTAAACATTGACTTTATTTTAATGTATCCTTTTATATATTGAAGTTTAATTATTTAAGATCTTGGTATAATAACATGGAATTTTGTGTTTCTAGAAAAAGCTTATGGTTTTTGATTTCTGAGTTTTCCTAAATTATGAAGTCAACCTACATCTTAAAATTGAATTTGTTCACTCATCCTCTAGACATTAGAGTGATAGCCTAATTCCAAATTTGATCTCTAGCACCAGATCAACATTGTTATTTTGAATCATGCATTATTTGTGTTTAAAATGGATGTTGTGTAAAACCTCAAATGTTATTTCCATTCCATTAAGTGCTTAATAAGTCTTGTTGCTCAGATTGTTATTATAAATAATAGAATTGTGAAAGGAAGGAGTCTGAAAGAAGATAAGCTTTGGAGAGAGAAGGAATAATATAACTGATAGGATGTTGTCATGAGTCTAGAACCCCATAGCATCTTAATGCTGGTGTCCCTTACTAAAAAACTTATGAAATTGTATCTCAAATATCGTTTGTTATACCTCATTATTAGAAATATGTACCATATATAGAGAGTTTAGAGATCGTACAAATGAGAGAAGAAACTGACATTTATTTATTATTTATTTTAGGGAAAGGAAAATTAAATAGATTTAATTAAATAGATTTTAATTAGATACATTTTCTGTAAGGCATGGATGGATAGAACATATATAAAGTCCTGTGCCATGATTAGAGCTTATTATCTTCTGTCTTTTTTTTCTCTCTAGGGTGGGATTGGTATATACTAGGGGAAGTTCCATATTGAACTACTGCATTTATTATATAAATTAACAATTCAGTGACTCTGATTGTGTTTGATGTGAGCCAGGGAGTGGTATCATCCTTACCAATATCTACCTTGGCTACTGTCATGTCCTTTCATCTTGGAAAGTAAGACAGTGAAGAAATGAATCATGGTATACAGGATTTCAAAATAAGGAACCTCTTGTCTCCATAGAATTTAGGTACTTGAGGGATTAGATAACTATTAAAATGTGAATCTGTTTCGTGTAAGTTAGTACATCTCTTCATGTTTTATTTCAGTACTGAGTTGCTTAGAGGTCATGTAGGGTTCTTGAATTAGGTAAGGCCAAGTTGAAATGAGAAGGAAAAGTACAATATATTATGAAAGGAGGCTAAGAAGTAAAGATGTAGAGTAAGGGGCATAAGACAGTCAGTGCTGGCAAAGAAGGGGGTCAGCTTGGGGACATCAGCAAAAGAAAGCCAGTGAAGGATCCATCCTCAGGTGAGAGAAACCAGAGCAGAGTTTGAATTATACAATACAGATTCAGTATTAAGGCATGGTCAGCTTGCACAGAGCCAAAATTTCCAATTTGAAACTAAAACTCATTCTTGGCTACAATGCACGTCCACTGGAACTACAGGCCTTACAGAAACAAATCTGGTTTACAGTTTTAGAAAGAACCAAAAGTATTAGGAAGAAAAGGGGGTACTCAATTCAACATGTTTTAATTGAGCCTCTTTTCTGTGGTGGTGATGGGCTCTTGAGAAAAATTCGACGAAGTACAAAACAGTTACGTTAATGACAAGAATGTTTGCGTTTGATGTGGGAAAGGACACTATTTCCTTTTTTTTTTTTTCCTTCTCCCTTAGCTTTTTGTTTACCTCACTAAATACGTTTTGAGTTCCACAAGAGTGAGGAAGGACTATGTGTTGGTTTTCTTTTTATACTGAGGAACTGGCGTGTAGGACGTGTTCAGTTAATTATTGAAATAAGAATGCAAATGAAGAGGCATATACTAGGGTATAACTATACTAAAAGGAGACCCCTGGGATTGGAGAAGGCTTGGATGGCACTCAAGGTGGGAAGATGGGAGTGAATTCCCAATGTTGGAACAGTGAGAAGGCTAAGCAGAAGGTTTCTGTTGTAGGGTACTTCTAGAGAGATGAGATTATATAAACTGGGTGGGACAAGATTTTTAGAGTCTTGTAAAGCCAGAATGGGTTTGTCTTTATTTTATAGGCAGTGAAGTGGTCATTGAGGTATTTTGAGGAGGGTGAAGACATAAAGGTGGCTTTTTGGGACACTAGTCAGGCACTGGTGAGCAGGATAGATAGGAATCCAGAGAGTGTTCCCCCTTCATCCTCCACTTTATTTCTTCCTACGTTCTATTGGAACTTTGACTATTCTACAAACTGTTGGTGCACAAGAACATTCCCATGCCTCTGCTCAGTCTGTCCTCTCAACCTCTATGCCTTTGCTCCCCTTTTCCAGTTTCTTCAATTAGAGTTAATTGTTCCTTTCTCTGTGGATGATACCTCTGTTGTAACATATTTTCTTATAGCTATCTTCCTTTCTGGACTAAAAATTCCAAATACAATGTCTTATTCATCGTGTTCCCCATGGTTTTGTTTTATGCACTTTTATTTGTAACCTTTTTTTCCTCCTGTTTGGTTTTGTTGTTGTTGTTTTTTGCTGTGCCACGCAGCTTGCGGGATCTTAGTTCCCTAACAAGGAGTTGAACCTGGGCCACAGCAGTGAAAGCGCCAAGTCCTAACCCCTGGACCACCAGGGAATTCCCGTTCCATGGGGTTTTGCAGGTGTAGGCCTAAGGAATCTTTAGTGTAATGCATTCATTGAAAACATGTTTATGAAGTACTTACTATGTGATAAGTATTGTTTTGGTATAGAGATGAAAGACAAGTCCTCTAGAAACCTATAGTCCAGTGCAGTGGTTCTCAAAGTATGGTCTGTGGACCTGTGGTGGTCCCTAAGACCCTTTCAGGTCAAAACTATATTGTAAAATACAAAGGCCTTTTTTAAAAAAATTCACTGTGCTGACATTTGCACTGATGGTACAAAAGCAATGGTGATGGGTTTAAATCGGGGAACTAGTACCAAACTGTACTAGTAGTCATTGTATTCTTCACTGATATACATTCACAGTTAAAAAAAAAAAGTTTAATTTCAGTGTACTTGATCAAACAGTAAACAATTATTTTATTAAATCTTATTTCTTGAATATACACTTTTTAAATATCCTGTTTGAGGAAATGGAAATTATGCATAAGGTACTACTGCTGTATATTGAAATAAGATGATTATCTAGAGGAAAACCACTCTAGTGATTAACTAATTAACTGAGGTACAAGCTGAACTGCTTTTTTTTTTTTTTTTTTTTTAATGAAACATCTTTACTTGTAAGAGTAAACTATTGACAAACTGTTATTCAGACTTGGATATTTGGAAGATATTTTCTTTAAAAATGAGCAAAGTGAGCCTGTCACTTCAAGGAAAACTGTTATGTGTTGCCAGTGATAAAATCCAAGCTTTAAATAAAAATCAGATTCTGGAAAACTTGTATTATCACTGTGACTTTGATGGCTACTTAATACTTAAAGACTTTTCTGATGATATTGATGGTGATATTAACAAATGTTACTTTTTGATATTGTTTAATGAAATGTGTCCACTGCATCACTTAGTTAATATACTTGAAATGATCAGTACATAATGTTACAAAATCATGTGTAGGTAGAAGATTGATTCAAAGTGCAAGGCAGATTGCCACATGTTTTTCTAATAAAGTCTGAAAAGTTTATTGATGTTCAGATTCCACATTGCAACTAATCTTTAGGAAACTACTACTTGTCAAATTTAGTGTACTATCAAAGGAGAATATCCACAGTATCTGAAAAGGATATTAAAATATCCTTCCCTTTTCCAGTTGCATATCTGTGTGACACTGACTTTCATATACATCAATCAAGACAACATAGTGCCATAGACGAAGTATCACAGCAGATTGAAAACTCCAGTTGTCTCTTACTATCCAAACATCAAAGACATTTGCAAAAATGTAAAACAGTGCCTCTTTCTCACTAATTTTTGTTTCTGAAAATACAGTTCTTTTAAATAAAAATATTTAGGTTAATATACAATGGATTTACATTGTTATTTTAAGATGAATTGACAATTTTTTTTTTTTTTTTGGCTGTGCGGGCCCTTTGTTGCAGTGCGCGGGCTTCTCTAGTTGCAGTGCATGGGCTTAGTTGGGGTATGTGGGATCTTAGTTCCCTGACCAGGGATTGAACCCAGACCCCCTACATTGGTAGTGCAGTCTTAACTACTGGACCACCAGGGAAGTCCCAACAAATATTTTTATTGTGGTAAAACATAAAATTTAGATTTTAACCATTTTTAACTGTACAGTTTAGTGGCATTAAGTACATTCACATTACTGTGCAACCATTATCACCATCCATCTCCAGAACTTTTTCATCATCCCAAGCTGAAACTCTGTACCCGTTAAACACTAACTTCCCATTCCTTCCTCCTCACAGTCCCTGGCTATTACCATTTTACTTTCTGTCTCTATGAATTTGACTATTCTAGATAGCTCATATAAGTGGAATCATACAGTATTTGTCTTTTTCTGACTGGCTTATTTTGCTTAGCATAATATCCTCAAGGTTTATCCATGTTGTAGATGTGTCAGAATTATCTTCCTTTTTTAAGGCTGAAGAGTATTCCATTATATGTACTACATTTTCTTTATCTATTCATTTATCTGTGGACACTTGGGTTGTTTAACTATTATGAATAATGCTGCTTTGAGCATGAGTGTACAAATATCTTTCAAGTCCCTGCTTTCAGTTCTTTTGAGTATATATGTAGATTTGAAATTGTTGGACCATATGGAAATTCAATTTTTAATGTTTTGAGGAACTTCCATACTAATAAACAAATAGGTTTCATTTCTCTGTATTAGTTTCTAATACTGTAAATATCAGTAGATCTAATCTACATAAACAAAAGTAATCTTGGATCCTCAGTTATTTTTAGCAACTTTATTGGAGTATAATTGCTTTACATTGTTGTGTTAGTTGCTGCTGTATAACAAAGTGAATCAGCTATACGTATATATGTATCCCCGTATCACCTCCCTCTGGCACCTCCCTCTCACCCTCCCTATCCCAGCCCCTCTAGGTGGTCACAAAGCACCGAGCTGATCTCCTGGTGCTATGCGCTGCTTCCCACTAGCTATCTGTTTTACATTTGTCAGTGTATATATGTCAGTGCCACTCTTTCACTTCGTCTCAGCTTACCCTTCCCCCTCCCTGTCTCTTCAAGTCCATTCTCTACATCTGCAACTTTATTCCTGTCCTGCCTCTAGGTTCTTCAGAACCACTTTTTTTTTTTAAGTTCATATATGTGTGTGTTAGCATATGGTATTTGTTTTTCTCTTTCTGACTTACTTCACTCTGTATGACAGACTCTAGGTCCATCCACCTCAATACAAATAACTCAATTTCGTTTCTTTTTATGGCTGAGTAATATTCCATTGTATATATGTGCCACATCTTCTTTATCCATTCATCTGTCAACAGACACTTAGGTTGCTTCCACGTCCTGGCTATTGTAAATAGTGCTGCAATGAACATTGTGGTACATGACTCTTTTTGAATTATGGTTTTCTTAGGGTATATGCCCAGTAGTGGGATTGCTGGGTCATATGGTAGTTCTATTTTTAGATTTTTAAGGAACCTCCATACTGTTCACTTTACATTCCCACCAACAGTGCAAGAGGGTTCCCTTTTCTCCACACCCGCTCCGGCATGTATTGTTTGTAGATTTTTTGATGATGGCCATTCTGACCTGTGTGAGGTGATACCTCATTGTAGTTTTGATTTGCATTTCTCTAATGATTAGTGATGTTGAGCATCCTTTCATGTGTTTGTTGCAAATCTGTATATCTTCTTTGGAGAAATGTCTGTTTAGGTCTTCTGCCCATTTTTGGATTGGATTGTTTGTTTTTTTGATATTGAGCTGCATGAGCTGCTTGTATATTTTGGAGATTAATCCTTTGTCATTTGCTTCATTTACAAATATTTTCTCCCATTCTGAGGGTTATCTTTTCATCTTGTTTATGGTTTCTTTTGCTGTGCCAAAGCTTTTAAGTTTCATTAGGTCCCATTTGTTTGTTTTTATTTCCGTTTCTCTAGGAGGTGGGTCAAAAAGGATCTTGCTGTGATTTTTGTCATACAGTGTTCTGACTATGTTTTCCTCTAAGAGTTTTATAGTGTCTGGCCTTACGTTTAGGTCTTTAATCCATTTTGAGTTTATTTTTGTATATGGTGTTAGGGAGTGTTCTAATTTCATTCTTTTATAAGTAGCTGTCCAGTTTTCCCAGCACCAGTTATTGAAGAGGCTGTCTTTTCTCCATTGTATGTTCTTGCCTCCTGTATCAAAGATAAGGTGACCATATGTGCATGGGTTTATCTCTGGGCTTTCTGTCTTGTTCCATTGATCTTTATTTCCATTTTTGTGCAAGTACCATGCTGTCTTGATTACTATAGCTTTGTAGTATAGTCCAATGTCAGGGAGCCTGATTCCTCCAGCTCTGTTTTTCTTTCTCAAGATTCCTTTGGCTATTAGGGGTCTTTGTGTTTCCATACAAATTGTGAAATTTTTTGCTCTAGTTCTGTGAAAAATGCCACTGGTAGTTTGATGGGGATTGCATTGAATCTGTGGATTGCTTTAGGTAGTATAGTCATTTTCACAGTGTTAATTCTTCCAATCCAAGAACATGGTATATCTCTCCATCTGTTTGTATAATCTTTAATTGCTTTCATCAGTGTGTTATAGTTTTCTTCATCCAGGTCTTTTGTCTCTTTAGATAGGTTTATTCCTAGGTATTTTATTCTTTTTGTTGCAGTGGTAACTGGGAGTGTTTCCTTAATTTCTCTTTCGGATTTTTCATCATTAGTGTATAGGAATGCAAGAGGTTTCTATGCGTTAATTTTGTATCCTACTGCTTTACCAAATTCATTGATTAGCTCTGCTAGTTTTCTGGTAGCATCTTTAGGATTCTCTATGTATAGTATCATGTCATCTGCAAACAGTGACAGTGTTACTTCTTCTCTTCTGATTTGGATTCCTTTTATTTCTTTTTCTTCTCTGATTGCTGTGGCTAAAACTTCCAAAACTATGTTGAATAAATGCAGTGAGAGTGGGCAACCTTGTCTTGTTCCTGATCTTAGTGGAAATGGTTTCAGTTTTTCACCATTGAGAATGATGTTGGCTGTGGGATTGTCATATGTGGCCTTTATCATGTTGAGGTAAGTTTCTTCTATGCCTACTTTCTGGAGAGTTTTTATCATAAATGGGTGCTGAATTTTTTCGAAAGCTTTTTCTGCATCTATTGAGATGATCATATGGGTTTTATCCTTCAGTTTGTTAACATGGTGTATCACATTGACTGATTTGAGTAAATTGAAGAATCCTTGCGTTCGTGGGAAAAACCGCACTTCATCATGGTGTGTGATCCTTTTAATGTGCTGCTGGATTCTTTTACTAGTATTTTGTTGAGGATTTTTACATCTATGTCCATTAGTGATATTGGCCTGTAGTTTTCTTTTTTTTGTAACATCTTTGTCTGATTTTGGTATCAGAGTGATGGTGGTCTCATAGAATAAGTTTGGGAATGTTCCTCCCTCTGCTATATTCTGGAAGAGTGTGAGAGGGATAGGCGTTAGCTCTTCTCTAAATGTTTGATAGAATTCACCAGTGAATCCATCTGATCCTGGGCTTTTGTTTGTTGGAAGATTTTAAATCACAGTTTCACTTCCAGTGCTTGTGATTGGTCTGTTTATATTTTCTATTTCTTGCTGGTTCAGTCTCAGATGGTTGTGCTTTTCTAAGAATTTGTCCATTTCTTCCAGGTTGTCCATTTTATTGACATATATTTGCTTGTAGTAATCTCTCATGATCCTTTTTATTTCTGCAGTGTCAGTTGTTACTTCTCATTTATCATTTCTAATTTTGTTGATTTGAGTCTTCTCCCATTTTTTCTTAATGAGTCTGGCTAATGGTTTATCAATTTTGTTTATCTTCTCAAAGAACCAGCTTTTAGTTTTTTGATCTTTGCTCTTGTTTTCTTCATTTCATTTTCATTGATTACTGATCAATCTTTATGATTTCTTTCCTTCTGCTAACTTTGGGGGTTTTTTGTTCTTCTTTCTCTGATTGCTTTAGGTGTAAGATTAGGTTGTTTATTTGAGATGTTTCTTGTTTCTTGAGATAGGATTGTATTGCTATAAACTTCCCTCTTAGAACAGTTTTTGCTGCATCCCATGGGTTTTGGGTCGTCGTGTTTTCATTGTCATTTGTTTCTAGGTATGTTTTGATTTCCTCTTTGATTTCTTCAGTGATCTCTTGATTATTTAGTAGCTTATTGTTCAGCCTCCATGTGTTTGTATTTTTTACAGTGTTTTCCCTGTAATTGATATCTAGTCTCGTAGTGTTGTGGTTGGAAAAGATACTTGATATGATTTCAGTTTTCTTAAATTTACCAAGTCTTGATTTGTGACTGAAGATATGATCTATCCTGGGGAATCTTCCATGAGCACTTGAGAAGAATGTGTATTCTGTTGTTTTTGGATGGAATGTCCTATAAATATCAATTAAGTGCATCCTGTTTAATGTGTCATGTAAAGCTTGTGTTTCCTTATTTATTTTCATTTTGGATGATCTGGTCATCAGAGAAGGTGAGGTGTTAAACTCCCCTACTATTATTGTGTTACTGTCAATTCCCCCTTTTATGGCTGTTTGCTTTTGCCTTATGTACTGAAGTGCTCCTGTGTTGGGTGCATAAATATTTACAATTGTTATGTCTTCTTCTTGGATTGATCCCTTGAAAGTTATGTAGTGTCCTTCTTGGTCTCTTGTCATAGTCTTTATTTTAAAGTCTATTTTGTCTGATATGAGAATTGCTACTCCAGCTTTCTTTTGATTTCCTTTTGTGTGGAATATCTTTTTCCATCCCCTCACTTTCAGTCTGTATGTGTCCCTAGGTCTGAAGTGGGTCTCTTGTAGACAGCATATTTATGGGTCTTGCTTTTGTATCCATTCAGCCAGTCTGTGTCTTTTGGTTGGAGCATTTAATCCATTTACATTTAAAGTAATTATTAATATGTATGTTCCTGTTACTGTTTTCTTAATTGTTTTGGGTTTGTTATTGTAGGTGTTTTCCTTCTCTTGTGTTTCCTGCCTAGAGAAGTTCCTTTAGCATTTATCATAAAGCTGGTTTGGTGGTGCTGAATTATTTTAGCTTTTGCTTGTCTGTAAAGGTTTTAATTCTCCGTCAAATCTGAATGAGATCCTTGCTGGGTAGAGTAATCTTGGTTGTAGTTTTTTCCCTTTCATCACTTTAAATATGTCCTGCCCCTCCCTTTTGGCTTGCTGAGTTTCTGCCAAAAGATAAACTGTTAACCTTATGGGGATTCCCTTGTATGCTATTTGTTGCTTTTCCCTTGCTGCTTTTAATATTTTTTCTTTGTATTTAAGTTTGATAGTTTGATTAATATGTGTCTTGGTGTGTTTCTCCTTGGGTTTTTCATGTATGGGACTCTCTGTGCTTCCTGGACTTGACTATTTCCTTTCCCATATTAGGGAAATTTTCAGCTATAATCTCTTCAAATATTTTCTCAGTCCCTTTCTTTTTCTTTTCTTCTTCTGGGAGCCCTATAATTCGAATGTTGGTGCATTTAATGTGTCCCAGAGGTCCCTGAGACTGTCTTCAATTCTTTTCTTTCTTTTTTCTTTATTGTGCTCTGCGGTAGTTATTTCCACTATTTTATCTTCCAGGTCACTTATCCGTTTTTCTGCGTCAGTTATTCTGCTATTGATTTCTTCTAGAGAATTTTTAATTTCATTTATTGTGTTGTTCATCATTGTTTGTTTGCTCTTTAGTTCTTCTAGGTTCTTGTTAAATGGTTCTTGTATTTTCTCCATTCTATTTCTCAGATTTTGGATCATCTTTACTATCATTACTCTGAATTTTTTTTCAGGTCGACTGCCTATTTCCTCTTCATTTGTTTGGTCTGGTGGGTTTTTACCTTGCTCCTTCATCTGCTGTGTATTTCTCTGTCTTCTCATTTTGCTTAACTTACTGTGTTTGGGGTCTCCTTTTTGAAGACTGCAGGTTCATAGTTTCTGTTGTTTTTTGTGTCTGCCCCCAGTGGGTAAGTTTGCTTCAGTGGATTGTGTAGGCTTCCTGGTGGAGGGGACTGGTGCTTGTGTTCTGGTGGATGAGTCTGGATCTTGTCTTTCTGGTGGGCAGGAATGCATCTGGTGATTTGTTTTGAGGTATCTGTGAACTTAGTATGATTTTAGGCAGCCTCTCTGCTTGTGGGCCGGTTGTGTTCCTGTCTTGCTAGTTGTTTAGCATGTGGGGTCCAGCACTGGAGCTTGGTGGCTGTTGAGTGGAGCTGGGTCTTAGCGTTGAGACAGAGATCTCTGGAAGAGCTCTTGTCGATTGATATTATGTGGGGCCGGGAGGTCTCTGGTGGTCCAGTGTCCTGAACTTGTCTCTCCCACCTCAGAGGCTCAGGCCTGACACCCGGCCTGAGCACCAAGCTACACGGCCAGGTACGTGGGGAGTTTCTTGTCTTTTGGGAAGTCTGAGGTCTTCTGCCAGCGTTAGGTGTTCTCTAGGAGTTCTTCCCCATGTAGATGTATTTTTGATATATTTGTGGGGAAGAAGGTAATCTCCATGTCTTACTCCTCTGCCATCTTGAAGGTCCTCCCAGATCCTCAGTAATTTTTAAGAGTGAGGGTCCTGAGACTTAAAAGTTTGAGAATCAGTGGTTTAGTGGAATGAGTGAAGTAGAGTGGTAGGTTAGGAAGTTACTACAATAGAGGAAAAGTTGGACTGGACTTTGCTCAGACAAGGATGGCCAGGGCGGTAAGGAGAATCTGTCATATGAAGAGATCTTGGAGAACCTAGAAATGTATGTGACCTTGAGAAGCTTTCAGGGAAGACACAGTAGTTAAATTCGAATATTTGAAGATCTCTCACAGAAAAGTGATTCAGCATATTTTCTGTGACCTTGGGGTGGGTCGGGGGGCACACATGGTGGTGGCAGATGCTAAGGGGAATCAATTTTAGTTCATAATAAAGGATTTTCTAACAGAATAGTTCAAAGATGGAATTGACTAAAGGTGGGGAAAGCTAGCTTAGAGTTTCTAAGTGAGAGTTTCTAAGCTAGAAAATCCCTTGGAGAAGAGAGTCAGTCATTAAATGGTTAGTCGACCTAGAAGAACTCTATAGTCCCTTCTAACCCTGAAATTCTGTGATTCTTCAGGCACAGAAAGATGAAGCCCAGGATTGGCACAGTGGCATCATGAGAGGTGGAGAGGATGGGACATCTTTAGAGAGAATCAGAGGGTTTTTGGAACCCTTTTTGTAAACCTTCCTCTGCCTTGGTTTGTGCTTCATGAGTATTTAGCCTCAGTTTATCTCCTGGCTTTTTTGACCCCACCACGACTTCAGCCACTTTGCTTCTCCAGTTTCCTTTACTCACCAAGTTTAGAAATTTAAGATTGCCAGTGAGCAATGCTTTGGATTAAGCCTGTTCTGGTGGAAGTAGAACGAAACTGGATATGCGCCACCAGGGAAGCCCCCCAAGTGGTTTTAGAACTATGCTCTGTTATATCCAAGGATTCTGAAAACATTCTATTCACTTAAAAATACTTAATTTAGTCATTATATTAAGAAACAACACTCTTTCAAATGCATTGTTATATCAAATACTCCATAATCCACTATTGTGATTTCACATTAACTTGTTTCTGCATAGATCTTAGAGGAAGAAAAACCAAAACCCTGTTTATTTCATCTCTTCATATGTTTGTTTGGACACTTAGAAATGTGTCATTGGTGAGGAAGGATGTAAATCTGCACTGATCTTTCCAAATATTTGGGCTTGCACATGTCCACTCATGGTACGTTGTACAAGTGAGGTAGTACTGCAGGGGGTATACAGTGACAGGCATGGGCCAGGCCGAGTGAAGGTGCATCTGCTCAACACGAGCCCCCATCCAGGTGCACTGCTGAGATATGGAACAACATCTGATGTGAGAACACGTCACATGGTAGTAATACTATGTGATGCATAGTTTCAGCAGTTCTAGGTATCAGAAGCCCTTTTCTGATGTTTGTATTTGTGATAAATACTTTTAGTGATTTGTCTTCAAAATAAAAAATTCCAGCTGCATACTTCTCTTTTGATTTCCTGCAGCAGTTTGTTTGGGAGTGTGCTGAGATTGCCAGGAGGGCTGTTAACAGTGTAAACACCTATCTCTGTGAATCAGGATCTTTTTTTTTTATTGAGCAAATAAAACAAAATACAAAAATAAATTAGGTATTGAGACCATAGCAGAATAAAGCTGTGCCTTTTTAATGTTAATCATACCTTAGTCAATGAGAAAAGACTCATTGTTTTCATTGTCTAGTAGTATCACTTTCAACGTGTTTTATATAATTGGGTTCCGATAGGGTTCAGATTTCATTTGAAAGAAAGGATTATGCTGCTAAAACATGTTTGAGAATTGCTGTGCCTTATCACGTTGTCCTCCTGTCACTGTCCTGCTTCTGAGTCTCAAATTTCTCAAGATTCTTACAATTAGCTTAGATGATTAATGAATTTTGATTTGCCTTTGATATCAAAAAGTATATCTAGGAGGACTTCCCTGGTGGCACAGTGGTTAAGAATCCGCCTGCCAATGCAGGGGACACGGGTTTGAGCCCTGGTCTGGGAAGATCCCACATGCTGCGGAGCAACTAAGCCCGTGCGCCACAACTATTGAGCCTGCGCTCTAGAGCCCGTGCACCACAACTACTGAGCCCGCCTGCTGCAGCTACTGAAGCCCGTGCGCCTTCAGCCTGTGCTCTGCAACAAGAGAAGCCACTGCTATGAGAAGCCCGTGCACCGCAACGAAGAGTAGCCCCTGCTCGCCACAACTAGAGAAAGCCCGCGCGCAGCAACGAAGACCCAACGCAGCCAATAAATAAATAAATAAGTTTATATTAAAAAAATGTATATCTAGGATATCTAGCAACTTGAAGTATTGAAAATGCTTAGGAGGAATAATCATTTTTTTCTCTTGAAATTCTTTAAATTTTGCTACTTCTGGGTCATTTCCAAATACAGACTTAGTAAAAAGAAAACCTATTTCCTTTTGCCTTGATACTGTTGAATAATAAGAAGGGTTTTGCAGCTTTTAAAATCCTAGGAATTACAGACTGGAAACCGGTCTCTTCAGTTAAACATAAGTTTTATAAAGTTCCTTGTTTATTTGAGGGGAAATTAGTTGAAAAGGATAGAACATGGTTTGGTCAATATAATTTTGTCAAGCAACAGTTAATGACAAGTAACACTTGGGATGCAGAAATGAAGACATGGTCTTGCCTTTGAATTTAAGAGTTAAAAAGAGAAATAGGTGAGCTGAAAATTACAGTGTAATTGGGTAAGTGCTCTCACAGAGGAATAGCATGTACTATTTGCAGGTAGCAGGTGAGGTAGTTGGGAAAGGAGGTGATATTTGAAGGATGTCTGGAAGTGGAAGCTAGTAGGTATTTGCCAAGGTGTTGAGGGAGCTCTTATATCTGAGGAAACAATATGAACAAAAACCTGGAACCCTAAAATATTTGACATTTGGGGTATCAGTGATTATAGCTCTCTGTGGCTAGAGTGTAGGGCGTCACGGAGGAGGTGTGAAAAAAGAGGATGTTGTTGGCTTGGTGGAGCAGCAGCTGATGAATTTGGAGAGATAAGTTGGTCTACATTGTGAAGGTCCCAGTGTGTGCTGTTGAAAAGTTTAGATTTCTTATATATGCTGTGGAGATCCACAGCCGAGAAAGACTTACGTTTTAGGAAGAAAATGCTGGAATATGGATTGGAAAAGGGAGAAATTGGTTCATTTATTCAATAAACATTTATTGAGCATCTACTATGTGGAAGTAACTATTCTAGGCACTTAGGATACAAAGGAGAACAACAAAAAAAGATATCTGCCCAGGTCGAGCTTACCACTTCTAATGTAGGGAGATAGTATACCAATAAACATAGTAAATAAATCATACAGTATACTAAGAGGCATAAATGCTAAGAAAGAAGAGAAAGTAGAGTAAGGTGGTGTGAAAATGCCAGGTGGGGGGTAGTTGCAATTTAAATAAGGTGGCAGCACTACTATATATAAAATAGATAACTAATAAGGACATACTGTATAGCACAGGGAACTCTACTCAATACTCTGTAATGGCCTATGTGGGAAAATAATCTAAAAAAGAGTGGAGATATGTATATGTATAACTGATTCACTTTGTTGTACACCTGAAACTAACACAACATTGTAAATCAACTATACTCCAATTAAAAACAAGAAGAAAGTACACATACCAGATGGGAAGCTGGCCATGTTTCTTCCTCCTTGACCTATAAACAGAAAAATCAGGTTGCCTTAATAAAGTGGGACTTTATTTTATTTTTTTTGTGGTACGCAGGCCTCTCCCCGGGGACTTTATTTTATTTTATTTTATTTTATTACGGTACGCGGGCCTCTCACCGTTGTGGCCTCTCCCGTTGCGGAGCACGGGCTCCGGACGCACAGGCTCAGCGGCCATGGCTTACGGGCCCAGCCACTCCGCGGCATGTGGGATCTTCCCGGACCGGGGCACGAACCCGTGTCCCCTGCAGGTGGACTCTCAACCACTGCGCCACCAGGGAAGCCCTAAAGTGGGACTTCAGAATGGAGAGAAGGAATAGATTGGGAGGATGTATTTTTCTTTTTCCTTTTTTTGCCCTGTTTGTTGTAAAGTAAAACACAAACAGAAGCTACACAAAACAAATCTATAATGTAATGAATTATTATAAGATGAACGACTTTAAACAACCACCCTGGTAAAAAAGTGAAATGTTGCCAGCCACACCAGAAACCTCTCCATTTGTCACAACCCAATCACAAGTCCCTCCCTCCCAGAGGACCTGATTTTTATGGTAATCACTTTCCTGCATTTCTTGATAGTTTCATTAACCAAATGTATATCCCTGGATGCTCTGAGTTTTGCCAACTAAAAAAAGATTATTTGATATACCTTTTAAGTCTTTTAAAATCTACAGGCTTTCTCTCCTTCCTTTTTTTTTCTCTCCCTTACAATTGATCAGCTGAAGAACTGGGCCGTTTGACCTTTAGGATTTCTCACAACCTGGATTTTTCTGATTACACACTCATGGTGCAGCTTGTATGACGTAGAAGTTGACAGTTGGACCCAGAGTCTTTGATCAGGCTCAGGTGCCATCTCAGTGACCACGACTATTGGCACTGGAGTCTTCTTTCATTGAGAAGCACATAATTGCTGGTTGTCTTTTTGCAAAGTTAATAGCTGTTTCTGCTCAATGCCTAGAATTGATTAGGGATTGCAAAACAGTGATATTCTAATTATATCATATCTGTTTTAGTTATTAGCTGGAATATTTTTATAAAGAGACATTTCCCATTATCTATTATTTGGTTACCAAGTGGTACAGTTCCTGTAGGAAAGGCAGGCTAGATAAATGCCTTTTCATTTATCAGTTTTCAAGGTAATAAGTTGGTTCCCTGTCATCCTCAATTTTTATTACTCTATCAAGTTTTTCTCCTCAGAAAGGGAGAAAGGGAGCCCTGGCTGGCCAGTTTCAAGAATTCATAGGTGCTAGGCTGCGCCAGTGTCTTCAGATCTCATCTGCTATATTGGATTAGACAAAACCCCTCCCATTGTCAGCTCCTGTTCTAAAATTAGCTCATCATATGTTCCAGTGAACACTTGCTGGCTATTTCGGGGTTCTTCTCTTTTCATATCTATCAGATACTCCTCTGCTTTTTCCTGTGTAGATGCTAATACCATACAGGTTATGTGGCTGTTGGTTTGTCCACAACTGCTTATATTTTAGGTTTATGAGGAATATCTTATCACCAAGTTTGGTTGTAAATGTTTTCCATGGAATTTTGGTTTTGCTCTCTAGTTGCTTCGTCTGTTTTTATGTGGAGATCAGGAAGATTAAAAAAAAAAATCGCACTGCCACCAATGCCATCTTCCCAGAAAGGGGTTGAATCGTAGAAGAATTAGAGTAGAATTGAGAATAACGAAAGTTTCTGAGTTGGAAGATTTGGTGAATGGTAATTTCATGGATGAGGATTAAAAATAGAAGAGGAGAAAGGTAGTAAGTGGAAGATAAGATCAGTTTTTGATTTCTTAGATTTAAAATGCTTATGAGATACCCTAATAGAAAAACCTTCTTAAAAAATATGCTTCTAGAATTTGATAGAGAGAGCTAGGTGATGAAAGATGAGCACTTCAAAGGTAACTGAAGCCATTATAAGTTGGAGAAATTAGTATTTTTGGTAAAAATTACAGTGTGAAAAACCAGTAGAATAGAAATCATGCAGTTGAAGATGAAAGAGACACTAATAAGCATTTGTGAGTGAGTAGTTTTATGTATTTTCCATAAATATGTACAACAAATGCAGGTTTACAGAGCAGCGATCCAAAGATGACACTGTTCAAAGCTCCAGTTATATGGATGCAACAGAGTTTTTGGTTATTAGGTGAATCCAGGTGCTATATATGCTAAGTATAATATTAAGAGAATGAATTTATAAAATCTGAGTATTTTTCCTATTAGAAAAATAGATGTTAAATGTTCATAAAAATAAAATGCTTAGGTGAAGATGTTAACTATTCATAAGCTACAAGATTTAATATTTTAAGTAGTCTATAGTATATTATCACAGGTCCTCTATTTCAAGAACGGGTGAAAAAGTCTTCTCTCTTATGAGCTATTCCAGATACTCCGATGCTCTGACCTTAAAATGGAGTTTTTAAATAGTGTGCACATTTGGACATTCCTTTTTAAAACTTTCATTAGCATTAAATATCATCCCAAATGACTTACTTTTGACCTCTGTCTTTTCCTTTCTTCTTTTTCTTCTTCTTTCTAAAATTAGGCCAGTCTTCAGAGACCTGAGATTAAACTTGAATCACTAAAAGAAGATATTAAGGAATTCTTTAAAATATCAGGTTTGTAAGTTGCTTTTTTTTCCTTCTCGGATTCTTTAAGGCAAAATAAGGAAATACTTTATTCTGAGGGAACACTGTATCCACAGCCAATTACTCAGCCAAAATTGTGTAACAGTCACGGGATAGGTTTCTATTTGGGGAGAATTAGAACTTTCAGATATTTCTGCAGAAATGCTGCAAAAATTCAGGAACACTGTGGGAATGACTGCTTTACATTAATCAGTTTTAAATACTGTTTACCTTCCTGGTCAAAATACATCCTGAATGTATTAAGAATCTCCATAGCTAAGTAACTTGACTTTTACCTTTCATTTGTGGCTTTTTTCCTTCTCTGCTTCTTTTCTCTCCCATGTTTCTTTTCTCTCCTCTTTTCTACCCTTTCAAAGAAAACAGAAGAAAATCCCAACTTTTTTAGAGCAAGCAGTTTAGCAGCCCTTGCACTGGGAACTGAGATATTAAGTGGTTTACTTGCCCGTATAAGTTCAAGTAGTTAGCAGCCAAGCGAACTGATCTGACTGATGGTGCCTCATAATAATCTACTTCTCTTGTTTAGGAGTTTAATGACTAGTTAATTGTCACGAATTACTTGTAATCTTTGTCAAGTGCCTGGCTGTTTCTTGCCCTTCCCTTGGCACATTTCTCATAGCTCTGGTAGTGCGATGGCCCAAGATTTTGGCATTCATTGAGTACCTTAACAGTGGAAGAAGGAAATATTCTTCTCATCTTAAGAAAATGGTGCCATAGTTTTATAAGAATAAATCATGTTGATGACTTTGCTACTTAGTGTTAGCCAAGGGATATTGGTAAATATATAAGAAATAATTCCTTAGTATAACACTTTACACAGCAACTGGAAGTTGATAAAGTTCTTTCACCAATGAATGTAATGTTAAAGTTTTTGTGAGATAAATTTAATTATGATGTATGTTTATTTTTAAAACTAATATGTTTGTATGTTTTACTCCTTTTTTTTAATAGGTTGGGAGAAGAAACTTCAGAATGCTGTGTACAGTGAACTGAGTGTGTGAGTTTTTCCTACCTATTTTGAGATACTCTTATGTTTAGCTGTATTTGCTTTGTAAGTAACGAATATAGTATTGCTATGTGTACTCAGTGTTATTATTTCTCATTAGTATTTAAATGGCATTTCAAGTAAGTTAATACTATTAAAAATTACAGTCTTGCCTGAGAATTAATAGGTGGGGTTTTTTATTGCCAACATTTTTATACTAATTCATTTATCCAGTGTAATTAGGAAATATGATATTTCTCATAAGTTAATATTTTGGATAATTTAAGCTTACCAATGTTCTTTTTATTGTTGCCATTTTGGATCTTATCCTTCTGTCTTTGTAAACTGATCATTTTAAACACAATTAACTCTTTTTTTAAAAAATTGGTGTCATTATTAAGAACATTAATGTGTTTATTTATCTGGATTTGTTCTCAGAGTCTGCTGAAGTGTACAGAACTATTTGTCATTACAAAAAATATAGATCCCAAATGTTAGCTTTTGTAGTTTATTTAATGTTCCATTATTCATCAGTTATTTATTTCTAGCACTATGCCAGGCACTGGGAATATAGCATAGAACAATGAACACAATTTCTGCCTTCATGGAGTTTATAATCTAACAGAGTTCTTAAGTCTTTTTTTCTTTTCTTTTCCTGCTATCAATGTGTCTCTAGCATTCTCTAGTTTCTCACACTCCCATTTCCAATTTGCTCCTTCTAATCTGCTGTTAACTGGGAAATGAGATAACCCAGTTTACCAGAATTGTCTGTAAAACAAAGAGACTCAGATGAATGCTTGTGGATTTGTGCTTAGACACGTTTTTGTTTTTTAAATTTATTTATTATTTTATTTTTGGCTGCGTTGGGTCTTCGTTGCTGCGCGCGGGCTTTCTCTAGTTGTGGTGATTGGGGGGCTACTCTTGGTTGTGGTGAACAGACTTCTCATTGCAGTGGCTTCTCTTGTCGCAGAGCACGGGCTCTAGGTGCGCGGGCTTCAGTAGTTGCAGCACATGGGCTCAGTAGTTGTGGTTCACGGGCTCTAGGGCGCAGGCTCAGTAGCTGTGGTGCACGGGCTTAGTTGCTCCACGGCATGTGGGATCTTCCTGGACCAGGGCTTGAACCCGTGTCCCCTGCATTGGCAGGCATATTCTCAACCACTGCGCCACCAGGGAAGCCTGACACACATTTTTAAAATTAGTATTTGCTTCTTCGGTTATTGCTATCTTCTGAGTTGGTTTTTGACCTCTTAAATAACATCACATATAAAATGCTATCTATTAACTAAAGTTGATTGTGATCATGCCTTTGGTTCTAGTCACCAAAGGAAAAGACATTTATCATGACAAGTAAGGTTTCAAAATTCCCCAAATGTAGTAGAAATACCACGGGTTGATTAGACTAATATGGACATGCTGATTTGTCTCTCTGCCTGTTAAAGCTTGTAACTTCAGTGTCTTTGTCTCTGATATGGGCAGAATAAAAGCATCTGCTGTGTATAATTCCAAATATTAGATTTTCATCTGCGGAGATATTACTGATGATTGCTATTTTTGTGGCATAATGCATTCCTGAAAATTGTTCTATGAGACAGAGTGCCTTTTTACTTGCTGGCAGGGACAGCATTTCATTCATTGTCATATCTTTGGTATCCTACATAATAGACGTTAAATAAATATTTTATTTTGAATAACTTGTTGAGATATTTGAAGGAGCCCAATAATACTACCTCTTTCCTCACTTGGGTTCTGAACAAATTGAGAAAATAAAATAAAATATAAAGGCAAATGGGGGATCAAAATTATACTTTTATTTGTGGTAAAGACTGGGTAGGAGGACATAGCTTAGTGCAAGAGCAAAATAAGCTGTTTAACTGAACTCTAGGCTTAAATAGACTTAACCTTCTAGTTAAATAGCGTTGGTGAGTGTGTTCAGCTTAGTCTTCCAAAATTTAAAAGTTGGAGAAGGCATTAAACCTCTTCTGTGGTGTAGTGAGTAAAGCCCTGGAGAGAGGCCAAGAATGTTACGGTGAGGGAGCTCTTTTCATGTGGAAGGGCACATCTGGAGTGGGAGGAAGTGTTTCCTAACGTAAGTCAGAAGAATAAAGTGGACTTAGCACATTCTGTTGCATTTTTCATTGGCAAAAACCACGATGGATAAGTAAAGAAAGCAAAAGTGAAGTAGAAATATTTATTGTTAAGTAATTGGAACTGAAAAAAAATCCATACTCTCATTACTAATAGAAGTGTGGACATGTGAGCTTTACAGATCATACATGGAATTTGCTCATGTCATTTTACTTATTTTGGTAAACATTCCAAATATTTTAGTCAGTTTTTTTTTTTTTTTTTTTTTTGTGGTACGCGGGCCTCTCAACGCTGCGGCCTCTCCCGTTGTGGAGCACAGGCTCCGGACGCGCAGGCTCAGCGGCCATGGCTCACGGGCCCAGCCACTCCGCGGCATGTGGGATCTTCCCGGACCGGGGCACGAACCCGTGTCCCCTGCATCGGCAGGCGGACTCTCAACCACTGCGCCACCAGGGAAGCCCTAGTCAGATATTTATTTAACAAATATAGCAGAAAATTTTCTGTGTTCTGTTATTACATGAAACTTGTAACTCTAGCCCAGGTTAGTTCTTCCCACTTCAAAACTGCCTACTTTGTTTAACTATTATTGTGTTAATAACCACTTAATATTATGTTGATGATAATTTACATTGATTGAATGCTTATTTTATGTCCAGCACTGTGGTAAGCACTTTTAGGTATTACCTTGTATTAGGTAGTCTTTATAACCACCCTATGAAGTAGAATTTATAATTATCATCATTTTACAGAAGAGAAAAATGAGTCTTAGACCACTTAAGTAACTTGCTGAAGATCATATAGCTTGTAAATGGCAGTGCTAGGGTTTCACCTCTAGCTGTCTGATTCTAAAGCCATACATTTTACTACATTTCACATATACAGTAAATCCCCTATATATGAACCTTCAGGCTGAGAACTTTCAAAGATGTGAACGTGCCTTCGCATGTCCAATTACATAAATTAGTTCACGTGTCTGGCATACATTGTCACATGCGTGCATCCTCTACAAGTGGTTGTGCTTTTGTGTACTTTACTGTACAGTACTGTATACTGTATAGAGTACAGTAGTACAGTATCTTTATTTCAAGCTAGATCTGCAAAAGGACAACTTCATTGAACTCCTTGCTGTGCAACAAGAGGAGCTTTCTAATGAAGACCTGATGTAATTGGAGGCCCAGGGAAAGGACGAAGAGAGACAAGAGGAAGAAGAGATAACTGAAAAGCCGAAGAGATTCACGACATAGGAAACGGCAAGAGGATTTTCTTTATTTGAGGAGGCACTGTTAGTTTGTGAGGCACAGGACCCGAACATAGAATGGTACACGAAGGTTGCAGCAGCCGTTCAGAATGCAATCCAGTGCTACCGTGTCATCTTCGATGAGAAAAAAAGAGCTACTACCCAGACATCACTGGATCGGTTTTTCAAGAGAGTAGATAGAACTGAATCCAGCAAGGAACCAGAACCTGTGCCGTCAGTGTCAGGCATGAGTGAAATTGCAGCTTGCCCTCCATCTCCTATTGCTGACGATCCTTCAGCTCTACCATCTCCCACCTCCTCTCCCTCCTCCAGTCAGTAACTCTTCTTGCCTGTTCACTCGATGCCAGACCCTGTATACCAGCTGTTGTACTGTACTACTGTACTTTTCAAGGTGCTGTACTGTTAAGATTAAAAATGTTTTCTTTATTTTTTGTGTTTGTTTTTTATGTATTATTTGTATGAAAAGTATTATAAACCTATTACAGTTTGGAACTATATAGCTGATTGTGTTAGTTGGGTAGCTAGGCTAACTTTGTTGTTCTTACCAACAAATTGGACTTACGAACGCACTCTCGGAACAGAACTCGTTCGTATGTAGGGGACTTACTGTATTTACATCTTGTTTCTTACCTAGATTAAAAGTGTTCTGAAACAAGAATTATGTCTTACATTTCTTTGAGTATCTCCTATAGCATCAAATAAATGACGTTGAATCAGCAAGTAGTTACTGAGCCACCCACCAATGCTGGCGCAAAATAAATATTTGTTGAATTGAGGACACTTAGTACAACTGTTAATCCTAAACTTACTGTAAAGATTTAGAAAATGTACCGATTTCTTTGTGTCCTATTCTTTACTGTATTTTGTGTAGAGCAGTTTATAAAGAATTAGAAGACCTATTGTTTTCCCTTAAGGAATATAAATTAAAGAAATATATAAACCTTTTTAAACCTTCTATATATGTATATATTATAAAAAAACATGTACTGTAGTCTACTGCTATAGTAGATATATGCAAGTGTCTACCATACCTTGGACAGGTATAAATGCTGAACTACAGTGGGCCCAAAATGGAAAGATTTGAGATAATGAGTACCTTACACTAAACCACAAGATTGGGTAAGTCTTTATAGACATTCACGGTGTTCTCTGGAAGAGTCCTCAGGTGGTAGACCTGGACACCTCCAAAGTGTCCTAATCATAGCTCTTCTTTGCCCTCTTAGTTGTTTGTTTGTTTTTTATGTTTATTGGAGTATAATTGCTTCACAATACTGTGTTAGTTTCTGTTGTACACCAAAGTGAATCAGCCATATGCATACACATGTCCGCATATCCTCTCCCTCTTGAGCCTCCCTCCCACCCTCCCTATCCCACCCCTCTAGGTCATCGCAAAGCACCGAGCTGATCTCCCTGTGCTACGCTGCTGCTTCCCACTAGCTAACTATTTTACATTAGGTGGTGTATATATGTCGATGCTACTCTCATTTCACCACAGCTTCCCCCTCCCACCCCGTGTCCTCAAGTCCATTTTCTATGTCTACTTCTTTATTCCTGCCCTGCAACTGGGTTCATCAGTACCATTTTTTTTTTTTTTTTTAGATTCCATACATATGTGTTAGCACACGGTATTTGTTTTTCTCTTTCTGACTTACTTCACTCTGTATGACGGTCTCTAGGTCCATCCACCTCACTACAAGTAACTCAATTTCATTTCTTTTTATGGCTGAGTAATATTCCATTGTATACATGTGCCACATCCTCTCCATCCATTCATCTGTCGATGGACACAAAGGCTGTTTCCGTGTCCTGGATATTGCAAATAGAGCTGCAATGAACACTGTGGTACATGACTCTTTCTGAACTATGGTTTTCTCAGGGTATATGCCCAATAGTGGGATTGCTGGGTCATATGGTGGTTCTGTTTTAGGTTTTTTAAGGAACCTCCATACTGTTTTCCATAGTGGTTGTAACAATTTACATTCCCACCAACAGTGCAAGAGGGTTCCCTTTTCACCATAACCCTTCCAGCATTTATTGTTTTTAGATTTTTTGATGATGGCCATTCTGACCATTATGAAGTGATACCTCATTGTGCTTTTGATTTGCATTTCTCTAATAATTAATGATGTTGAGCATCTTTTCATGTGCCTCTTGGCCATCTGTATGTCTTCCTTGGTGAGTCTAGTTAGGTCTTCCACCCATTTTTTAATTGGAATCTTTGTTTTTTTGACATTGAGCTCCATGAGCTGTTTGTATATTTTGTAGATTAATCCTTGGTCTGTTGTTTAATTTGCAACTATTTTCTCCCATTCTGAGGGTTGTCTTTTTGTCTTACTTATGGTTTCCTTTGTCGTGCAAAAGATTTTAAGTTCAGTTAAGTTCCATTTGTTTATTTCTGTTTTTCTGTTATTCTAGGAGATGGGTCAGAAAAGATCTTGTTGTGGTTTATGTCAAAGTGTGTTTTTCCTATGTTTTCCTCTAAGAGTTTTATAGTGTCTGGTCTTAAATTTAGATCTTTAATCCATTATGAGTTTATTTTTGTGTATGGTGTTAGGTAGTGTTCTAATATCATTCTTTATGTGTAGCCGTCCAGTTTTCCCAGCACCACTTATTGAAGTGGCTGTCTTTTCTCCATTGTATGTTCTTGCCTCTTTCTCGTAAATTAGGTGACCATATGTGCGTGGGTTTATCTCTGGGCATTCTATCCTGTACCATTGATCTATATTTCTGTTTTTGTTTCAGTACCATACTGTCTTGACTACTGTAGCTTTGTGGTATTGTTTAAAGTCAGGGAGCCTGATTCCTCCAACTCTGTTTTTCTTTTTCAAGATTGCTTTGGCTCTTCGGGGTCTTTTGTGTTTCCATATGAATTGTAAAATTTTTTGTTCTAATTCTGTGAAGAATGCCATTGGTAGTTTGACAGGGATTGCATTGAATCTGTAGATTGCTTTGGGTAAGTATAGTCATTTTCAGAATATTGGTTCTTCCAATCCAAGAGCATAGTATATTTCTCCATCTGTTTATGTCATCTTTGATTTCTTTCATCAGTGTTTTATAGTTTTCTGAGTACAGGTCTTTTGCCTCCTTAGGTAGGTTTATTCCTAGGTATTTTATTCTTTGTGCTGCGATGGTAAATGGGATTGTTTCCTTAATTTCTTGTTCTGATTTTTCATCGTTGGTGTATAGTAATGCAAGTGATTTCTGTGCATTAATTTTGTATCCTGCAACCTTACCGAATTTATTGGTTAGTTCTAGTAGTTTTCTGGTGGCATCCTTAGGATTTTCTCTGATCGTGTCATGTCACCTGCAAAGAGTGACAGTTTTACTTCTTTTCCAATTTGTATTCCTTTTATTTCTTTTTTTTCTCTGGTTGCCATGGCCAGGAAATCCAAAACTATGTTGAATAAGAGTGGCGAGAGTGGACATCCTTGTCTTGTTCCTGATCTTAGTAGAAATGGCTTCAGTTTTCACCATTGAGAACGATGTTGGCTGTGGGTTTGTCATATATGGCCTTTACTGTGTTGAGGTAGGTTCCCTCTGTGTTCATTTTCTGGAGAGTTTTTATGGGTGTTGAATTTTGTCAAAAGCTTTTTCTTCATCTATTGAGATGATCATACGGTTTTTATTCCTAAATTTGTTAATGTGGTGTATCGCATTGATTGATTTGCGTATACTGAAGAATCCTTGCATCCCTGGGATAAATCCCACTTGATCATGGTGTATGAACTGTTTAAAGTGTTGTTGGATTCTGTTTGCTAGTATTTTGTTGCGGATTTTTGTGTCCATGTTCATCAGTGATATTGGCCTGTAATTTTCTTGTTTTGTGATATCTTTCTCTGGTTTTGATATCAGGGTGATGGTGGCCTCGTAAAATGAGCTTGGGAGTGTTCCTTCCTCTGTAATTTTTTGGAAGAATTTGAGAAGGATCAGTGTTAGCTCTTCTCTAAATGTTTGATAGAATTCGCCTGTGAAGCCTTCTGGTCCTGGACTTTTGTTTGTTGGAAGATTTTTAATTACAGTTTCAATGTCATTACTTGTGATAGGTATGTATATATTTTCTAATTCTTCCTGGTTCAGTTATGGAAAATTGTACCTTTTCAAGAATTTGTCCATTTCCTCGTGTTTGTGCATGTTTTTGGCATATAGTTGTTTGTAGTAGCCTCTTACAATCCTTTGTATTTCTGCCGTGTCAGTTGTGATTTCTCCTTTTTCCTTTCTAATTTTATTGATTTGCGTCCTCGCCCTTTTATTCTTGATGAGTCTGGCTAAGGGTTTATCAATTTTTATCTTCTCAAAGAACAAGATTTTAGTGTTATTGATCTTTCCTATTGTTTTCTTCGTTTCTATTTCATTTATTTCTTCTCTGATCTTTATGATTTCTTTCCTTCTACTGACTTTGGGTTTTCTTTGTTCTTCTTTCTCTAGTTGTTTTAAGTGTAGGGTTAGATTGTTTACTTGAGATTTTTCTTATTTCTTGAGGTGAGATTGAATTGCTATAAACTTCCCTCATAGAACTGCTTTTGCTGTGTCCCATAGGTTTTGGGTCATCGTATTTTTATTGTCATTTGTTTGTATATATTTTAAATTTTCTTCTTTGATTTCTTCAGTGATCTCTTGGTTATTTAGTAGTGCACTGTTTAGCCTCCATGTGTTTGCGCTTTTTACAGTTTTTTTTCCCTGTAATTGATTTCCAATCTCATAGCATTGTGGTCAGAAAAGATGCTGGATACGATTTCAATTTCCTTAAATTTTCCAAGGTTTGATTTGTGACCCAAGATGTGATCTATCCTGGAGAATGTTCCATGTGCACTTGAGAAGAAAATGTATTCTGCCACTTTTGGGTGGAATGGTCTATAAATATCAATTAAATCTGTGTGGTCTATTGTGTCATTTAAAGCTTGTGTTTCCTTATTTATTTTCTGTTTGGGTGATCTGTCCGTTGGTGTAAGTGGGATGTTAAAGTCCCCTGCTATTATTGTGTTACTGCTGATTTCTCCTTTCATGGTTGTTAGCATTTGCCTTATGTATTGAGGTGCTCCTCAATGTTTATTGGGTGCATAAACATTTATAATTGTTATATCTTCTTCTTGGATTGATCCTTGGATCATTATGTAGTGTCCCTCCTTATCTCTTGTAACAATCTTTACTTTAAAGTCTACTTTATCTGATACGAGTATTGCTACTCCAGCTTTCTTTTGATTTACATTTTCATGGAATATCTTTTTCCATTCCTTCACTTTCACTCTGTATGTGTCCCTAGATCTGAAGTGGGTCTCTTGTAGGCAGCATATATATGGGTCTTGTTTTCATATCCATTCAGTCAGTCTGTGTCTTTTGGTTGTAGCATTTAATCCATTTACATTCAAGGTTATTATCGATATGTATGTTCCTATTACCATTTTCTTAATTGTTTTGGGTTTGTTTGTTATTTTGGGGAGGATTTGTTTTTGTGGGTCTTTACTTCTCTTGTGTTTCCCGCCTAGAGAAGTTTCTTTAGCATTTGTTGTAAAGTTGGTTTGATGGTGCTGAATTCTCTTAGCTTTTGCTTGTCTAAAAAGCTTTTAACTTCCCCATCCAATCTGAATACGATCTTTGATGGCTAGAGTAATCTTGGTCGTAGGTTTTTCTCTTTCATCACTTTAAGTGTATCCTGCCACTCCCTTCTGTCTTGCAGAGTTTCTGCTGAAAAATCAGCTGATAACCTTATGGCGATTCCTTTGTATGTTATATTTTGTTTTGCCCTTGCTGCTTTTAATATTTTTTCTTTGAATTTAATTTTTGTTAGTTTCATTAATATGTGTCTTGGTGTGTTTTTCCTAGGGGTTATCCTGAATGGACTCTCTGTGCTTCCTGGACTTGGGTGACTATTTCGTTTCCCACGTTAGGGAAGTTTTTGACTATAATCTCTTCAAATATTTTCTCAGTCCCTTTCTTTTTGTCTTCTTCTTCTGGGACCCCTACATTCAAATGTTGGTGCGTTTAGTGTTGTCCCAGAGGTCTCTGAGATTATCTTCAATTCTTTTCATTCTTTTTTCTTTATTCTGCTCCTCAGCAGTTATTTTCACCATTTTGTCTTCCAGCTCACTTATTCGTTCTTCTGCCTCAGTTATTTTGTTATTGATTCATTCTAGTGTATTTTTCATTTTAGTTATTGTGTTGTTCATCTCTATTTGTTCTTTACTTCATCTAGATCTTTGTTAAACATTTTTTGTATTTTGTCAATCCGTGCCTCCATTCTATTTCTGAGATTGTGATTCATTTTTTAAAAATTTTATTAAAAATTTTTTTAACATCTTTATTGGAGTTTAATTGCTTTACAGTGGTGTGTTAGTTTCTGCTTTATAGCAAAGTGAATAGGCTATACATATACATATATCCCCATATCTCCTCTCTCTTGCATCTCCCTCCCACCCTCCCTATCCCACTCCTCTAGGTGGTCACAGAGCACTGAGCTGATCTCCCTGAGCTATGCAGCTGCTTCCCACTAGCTATCTGTTTTACATTTGGTAGTATCTATAAGTCCATGCAACTCCCTCACTTTGTCCCAGCTTACCCTTCCCTCTCTGTGTCTCCTCAAGTCTATTCTCTATGTCCCCCTCTGTGTCTCCTCAAGTCTATTTTCTATGTCTTTACCTTTATTCCTGTCCTACCCCTAGGTTCTTCAGAACCATTTTTTTTGTTTTGTTTTGTTTTTATATTACATATATATGTGTAAGCATATGGTATTTTTTTTTCTCTTTCCGACCCACTCAACTCTGTATGACGGTCTCTAGGTCCATCCACCTCACTACAAATAACTCAATTTCGTTTCTCTTTATGGCTGAGTAATGGTCCATTGTATACATATGCCACATCCTCTCCATCCATTCATCTGTCAGTGGACACCCAGGCTGCTTCCATGTCCTGGATATTGCAAATAGAGCTTCAGTGAACATCATGGTACATGACTCTTTCCGAACTATGGTTTTCTCAGGGTATATGCCCAGTAGTGGGATTGCTGGGTCTTATGGTAGTTCTACTTTTAGATTTTTAAGGAACCTCCATACTGTTCTCCATAGTGGCTGTATCAATTTACATTCCCACCAACAGTGCAAGAGGGTTCCCTTTTCTCCACACCCTTTCCAGCAATTATTCTTTCTAAAGTTTTTGATCATGGCCATTCTGACTGGTGTGAGGTGATACCTCATTGTAGTTTTGATTTGCATTTCTTTAATGATTAGTGATGTTGAGCATTCTTTCATGTGTTTGTTGGCAATCTGTATATCTTCTTTGGAGAAATGTCTGTTTAGGTCTCTTGCCCATATTTGGATTGGGTTGTTTGCTTTTTTGATATTGAGCTGCATGTAAATTTGGAGATTAACTCTTTATCAGTTGCTTCATTTGCAAATATTTTCTCCCATTCTGAGGGCTGTCTTTTCATCTTGTTTATGGTTTCCTTTGCTGTGCAAAAGCTTTTAAGTTTCATTAGGTCTCATTTTTTTTGTTTTGTTTTGTTTTGCGGTACATGGGCCTCTCACTGTTGTGGCCTTTCCTGTTATGGAGCACAGGCTCCGGAAACACAGGCTCAGCAGCCATGGCTCACGGGCCCAGCTGCTCCGCGGCATGTGGGATCTTCCCGGACTGGGGCACGAACCTGTGTCCCCTGCATCAGCAGGCAGACTCTCAGCCACTGCGCCACCAGGGAAGCCCAGGTCTCATTTGTTTTTGTTTTTAGTTCCATTTCTCTAGGAGGTGGGTCAAAAAGGATCTTGCTGTGATTTATGTCATAGAGTGTTCTGCCTATTTTTCTCTAAGAGTTTGATAGTGTCTGGTCTTACATTTAGATCTTTAATCCATTTTGAGTTTATTTTTGTGTATGGTGTTAGGGAGTATTCTAATTTCATTCTTTTACAAGTAGCTGTCCAGTTTTCCCAGCACCACTTACTGAAGAGGCTGTCTTTTCTCCATTGTATATTCTTGCCTCCTTTATCAAAAATAAGGTGACCATATGTGTGTTGGTTTATCTCTGGGCTTTCTATCCTGTTCCATTGATCTATATTTCTGTTTTTTGTGCCAGTGCCATACTGTCTTGATTACTATAGCTTTGTAGTATAGTCTGATGTCCAGGAGCCTGTTTCCTCCAGCTCCGTTTTTCTTTCTCAAGATTGCCTTTGCTGTTCAGGGTCTTTTGTGTTTCCATACAAATTATGAAAGTTTTTGTTCTAGTTCTGTGAAAAATGCCATTGGTGGTTTGATAGGGATTGCATTGAATCTGTAGTTTGCTTTGCGTAGTGTAGTCATTTTCACAATGTTGATTCTTCCAATCCAAGAACATGGTATATCTCTCCTTCTGTTTGTATCATCTTTAATTCCTTTCTTCAGTGTCTTAGAGTTTTCTGCATACAGATCTTTTGTCTCCTTAGATAGGTTTATTCCTAGGTTTTATTCTTTTTGTTGCAGTGGTAAATGGGAGTGTTTCCTTAATTTCTCTTTCAGATATTTCATCTTTAGTGTATAGGAATGCCAGAGATTTCTGTGCATTAATTTTGTATCCTGCTACTTTACCAAACTCATTGATTAATTCTAGTAGTTTTCTCATAGCATCTTTAGTATTCCCTATGTATAGTATCATGTCATTTGCAAACAGTGATGGCTTTACTTCTTCTTTTCCAATTTGGTTTCCTTTTATTTGTTTTTCTTCTCTGATGGCTGTGGCTAAAACTTCCAAAACTATGTTGAACAATAGTGTTGAGAGTGGACAACCTTGTGTGTGATTCATCTTTACTGTTTTTTCTCTGAATTGTTTTTCAGGTAGATTGCCTATTTCCTCTTCATTTATTTGATCTTGTAGGTTTTTACCTTGCTCCTTCATCAGTCACGTATTTTTTGGCCGTCTCTTTTTTTTTTTTTTTGAGTGGCATTGTGTTTCTGTCTTACTGGTTGTTTGGCCTGAGGCTTCCAACACTGGAGTTTGTACGCTTTTGGGTAGAGCTGGGTTTGGTGCTGAGATGAGGACCTCAGTGAGACCTCACTGTGATGAATATTCCCTGGGGTCTGAGGTTTTCTGTTGGTCCAGTGGTTTGGACTCGGAGCACCCACCACAGGAGCTTGGGCCCGACCCCTGGCTCATGAACCAAGATCCCGCAAGCCATGTGGTGTGGCAAAAAAAAAAAAAAAAAAAAAAGAGAGAGAGAACAATAACCAAGTTAAAAAAAAATTAGACTAGGAAACTAACAGATGTATTAGAAAGTATATAAAAATAAAACTATAGATGAATCAACAACCAAAAGGTACAACAGTACCACAATAGTAAAAAAGAGGAGGAGGGAAGAGATTAAAAAAAAGGGGCAGGTGGGGAAGGCTTTGGCTCTGGAGGGCGGGACCTAAGCAAGGGCAAGTTTTGGGCAGTGGGCAGGGCCTATGCTTAGGACCCACAGGGCTGGAAGAGGCCCTGTGGGCTGTGGGAGGTGGGGCATAGGCTCAACGGAACAGAAGGGGCCCAGGTATGCTCCCCACCCCTGGTCTCAGAGGGTGGGGGAACTCACCTGGGAACCCAGCAGGATTTCTAGGCTCGAGTGGGTGAGGCAAACACCCTCCTCTCCTCTCCTGTTCCTCTGGTTTCAGAGGGGCCCTCCTGCCTGCCTCTCCTTTTATCCCCTCGGCCTCCTTCCTATGCCCCCAGGACCAATGCGGCCATGGGGAGTGGGGGCCCTTGGAGGGCAGGGGACCGGCTTGGGAGCTCAGCAGTCTCCCCGTGCCCAAGTCAGTGGGGCAAATGCCCTCAGCTCTTCCTCCACTCCTCCCTGAGGGCCCCTCCCACGTGCCTTTCCTGATCTCCCCAGCCTCAGGGGCGCTGATCCTGTCTGGCCTCCACTTTTCCTCCCCCGTCAGTCCCCCCCACGTCCTACCAGTTCACTTGGGGGTTCCTCCCATCTCCTTGGGCGTTAGGGTCCTCCACCAGCAGCCGGCAGGGAACCTAATTATGGGGAGACGTTAACTTGGCGTCTTCCCACACTGCCATCTTGACTCCACCCTGCCCTCTTAGTTTTAAATATTACTATGTGCTTGTTATGTGTTACGTACAGAGCTAGGTGCTGGGATAGTGAACAAGCTAGACAGATAGTCTTTGCTTTTTATGGGGCTTACATCCCAGTGGGGCACAGAGAATTTAAAGAGTCAATTATAGTACAATATAGTAAGCACTATAACGGGATAAGTACAAGGAGTACATAGGGCAGGCACTTAACTCACATTGGGGATGTCGTGATGACTTATCACAGGAAATAATATTCAGACTGAGATCAAAAAGCTGAGCTGGATTTAGTCAGGGGAAGGGGTAGAGAAGAAAAATGCTTTAGGCATGAGGGAACAACAGGTTCAAAGGTGTTTATAGGTGGAAAAGAATGCAGTATATTGGAGGAACAAAAGTTATACGGCAACAAGAGTTGGGTGGTAGAGAGGAAAGGGGCATAGGAAAGAATTATGCTAGATCTGTAGGCAAGGATGTGCTTCTTACTCAAGGATTTGTAGACTGGATCCTAAAAGCATTTGGGTGCCATTTTAGGATTTTTAAGCAAAGTAGTGACATAACCACATTTGCATTTTATTTATTCAACAATGTACTGGATATCTAGTATGTGCCAGGCCTTATGCTAGGCACTGGAAATACAATCACTGGTGAATAAGGAAGACACTGCTCCTGACTAACCGCCAGGCAAATTGGCAAATAGGTTGAAAATAGTGTGGAAGCAGGGGAGACTGCTTATGAATCTGTCAGATGAATGCAGGCGAGAAATGTTGTTTGCCTAAAACTGTCAGTGGGGTAGAGAAGATGAGTGGCATTTATGGGGATTTAGGGAGACAGGAAGAGGGAGGAGTCAAGAGTGATACGGAGGTTTCTGCATTGTTCCTATCTACTGACCCTCATCTCTTTGTATTACTAAATGTAAAATACGTGAGGACAGAGATTTTATTTTATTTTGTTTTATTCTTTTGTATTCTATTCTATTTCATTTTATTTATTGTTTTGGCTGCGCGATGTGGCATATGAGATCTTCCCCGACGAGGGATTGAACCCATGCGCCCTCACTGTACCTCCAGGGAAGTCCCAAGGACAGAGATTTTAACATGTTTTGTTCCCTGCTGTATCTCTATTACCTTGAACTTAGTAGGTTCTCATTAAATATTTACAATTGAATAAATATCTAACTTTATTTTGGTTTAATATGAATGATCTGGGGTTGTCACTTCTTACCTTTTTTTATGGATAAATTTCTTTGAGCATTAAATAACCCTTAAGTTCATCAGTAAGTGCTCTCAAGTTTCAATCCTAAATTTCTAAGTTTTATTAAGTTTAGAAATAATTACCATTAAAATAGAAGAATTTTTAAGAGTTATATTTAATTATACATCACGTCTCTTTACAAATGATGTAGTGAGTGGTATAAAATATATAGCTTTTAAACTATCTTGCATATAAGAAGAAATACTGAGATATCTAGAGATTATCAAATTTTTTTTCACTTGTGAGTGGGAAAAGGTGATTTGTTTAGGTACATGGAATGCAGATTTTAGTAGAAAAAAACAATTAGCCAGAAATAATCAGTTAGTGAAACTGTCTGGTGTCCCCCTTTGGATGTCCCCCTTTGGATGAGGAATTTCTTGAGAATTCAGTGTATGGTTCTTGATTGTTAGAACGTGGTTGCTTTGCTGTAGGTACAAGTTATATGATTAATTTCAATGGCAGCTATATGTTGTGAAAGAGATTGAAAACTCTAAGTAAATGTTAAATTGTTGTGTTCTCCTATTGCCTTCTCTATGATTTTATATCACTCTGTGCCTCAGTCATTACATTTCAACCATCCTGGCTTTTTCTGATTTTTAAACATTCCATATTTTCCCACCTCAGAGTCTTGTGCTTGCTGTCCTTTTACTTAGAATGTTCTTCCCTCAGATCTTTGAATGGTTGGCTCCTTTTCACTCATGTCTTGGTTCAAATATTAGCTTTTCTAGACACCTTCCCTGCCCTTCCAAATCACTTTTGACTCTATCCTGCTCTCATTTTCTCATGGCACTTATTACTATTTTATATTATTCTATTGATTTATTTATTTGTTTGTTTTTATAAATATTGACTCTTTCTTCACTAGAATATTAGGTACATAAGAACAGGAGATAACTGTCTTAATCCTACCACATACTTAGTACTTAGAATGGCTCAAATATTTGTTGAATAAATAAATCTGTTTTCTTAATAAAAAACAATACATTTTGAATATAAAATGTAATATTACATAGAAAACATAATTTTCAAGACACTAAAATTTTATTAAATTTGTGAATTAATGTAGTATGTAATATATTAATACTAAAACATGGCTATTACAAAAGATAGTATTTTTACTATCATTTCAATCTTATGGAAAAGGAAATTAGGAGAAATGAGAAAAGTTGATATATTAGTAAGTTAATGGACTTTTTTAGACTTCAGAATTAAAAAAAATTTCTCTAAGTGTTATAGTGCTTACATACTAAAATTAACAGTTGTGAAAATTTTCATGTGAGCACTTACAGAGCTAAATAATTTTTAAATTTACCTAAGTTTATGAATTCACTTTAACTTTTAACAAGTCAGTAAATCATTAATTTACAACTACTATGCTAGTAGGATAAGAATTAAAGTTTTATTAGGTTGTTGTACCTTGTGTAAGCACATAGAACTGCTAACAAATATCTATTTCATTTCTATCATGGACTACAGAGGTAAGTAATTTCTAACCAGGCGAACTGATTAATTATTAAGAGTAATGTATATACTTTTCAATTCTTAGCATAAGGGAAAATTGTATCAAATACATAACTCAGACTTCTTTGCCCCCTATATATGCTTTTGTGGTGCTTTTGTAGTTTTTCTTGCTTGCTTTTGGTTTGTAAACCTTTTGAGGGCAGGGGCCTGTTTACCTGTATATAACCAGTACATGGCAGTAGGCTCTCAGGTCTGTGGTTGTTGAGTGAATAAATAAAAACATGCATTCTTTGTTTATTTTTTTTTAAAAAAGAGTAATGTATAATACTCAGCTTCCTCTTTTTGTCCCCAGGTTTCCTTTACCCAGTCATCCTGCTGCACCTCCTGAACATCTTAAAGAACCTTTGGTATACATGAGGAAAGCACAGGTTGGCTACTGTTCATTTTAATTTTATTTTTCCATACCAAGTTATATAATGCAGAGTGAAAGATCCTTATTAATATTAGGACTATATTTATTATATGAAAGACTGGGTAAAGACCATTAAAGTGAGGTGAATACTATTTGCATACTTTTTATTTTCAGTAACCAAGGATTGCACTTACTTAACTATAGTAATCTTGAAAATGTTGAGTAGAAGGAAAAAAAATCATGTACTATACTGGCCTAAAATTTAAAATATCATAAAAGTAAATATTATGAAACAATTTGTTCCTAATGTTGTGTGATATTAAAGGAATGAAATGGGAATGAACTGACTCACTCTTCCCTTAAAATTTTAGCTTTTGACACCAGTGTTACTGATACTATATTTGAAACATTTGTTTTCACAGCAGGTTATACATACTAATTGTATTCTGTTACACAACCTAAATGAACCTTGTATCTAAAATGCACTGAAAACAACTAAAAGTCACTTTAAAAGCGTAAAATAAAATAACTTTAACAGAAAAACTGTAAAAAGCTGTTAAAGTAGAAACTTAACAAGTTCTGTCACATGCCCCTAATTCTTTTAGCTGGCCTTTGCCTTGGCCCTGTGTGGTCTACCTGCCTGTGAGGTGGCACTATTCATGAGCCTTCCTCACAGTGCTGGGGACTCTCTATCTAACACTGCTGAGGCATTTAATGAACCTCATAAGTCAACCTTCTTTCTCTATAGTCTCAGAAATTATTATGAAAATTTTCAGATACACCCTAAAGAACTCCAGTGAACCCGTCACCCAGCTTCAACAGTTATCATAGTTCTGCTTCTCCTGAGAAGTGTTCTGCTTGCTTTGAGTTACCATGCTCCACAGTGGTAGATGTTAGGCAGGTTTTTCTTTTTCTGCTTTTATATTCATTTTAAAAACCCTCAAAATTAGAGGGTGAAAGGAAGCAATATAAACAAAAAACATGGAGATATTTGAGGAAATATGTAATATGTTTCTATCTCTAGGTGGTACTTCAGGGCTAGCAATCAGACAGTATTTATTATTGATGTGTCATAAATCATAATCATCACGTGATACACATATGAAATAATTGGTCTTTTGTTGTAAAGATATAAACTCAAGAAAATAAAACTAAATGCTTAGGTCTAAGTATTTTTTGGCAAAATTTGAAAATTTCTGAAAGTTTTAGAGAAAGTATCAGTTTTAGCATAAGTATAAAAAACAAAGCACAAAAGTTGGTTTCCTATTAAGACTGAAGAGATACAGAGATAAATAACAGGTCTGTTCTTAAAGCCTACTGCTAGTTGCTGAGACTATATATGAATGGTAAATATATGTATTGTGTATATACACACAAGGAGTATGGTACTCCTCTCTTTCCTCTCCAGGCTTACCTGCTAGATCCAGAGTTGGCACGCTACAGCGCATGGGCCAGATCTGCCCTGCCACCTGTTTTTGTATGGGTAGCAAGCTAGGAATTTTATTATTTTTTTTTAACATTTTCAACTGGTTGAAAAATCAAAAGAAGAATAATATTTTGTGACCCATGAAACTTATAGGAATTAATAAAATATGTTTTATTGGAAAATAGTCATGCTCCTTTATTTACATATTGGCTATGTCTGCTTTTGCACTACTATGTCAGAGTTAAATAGTTGCTTTAGAGATGTTATGACCTGGAAAGCTTAAATTTTTTACTGTCTGCCTTTTTATAGAAAGTTTGCAGATTCCTGCACTAAATTAGTCCCTTTAAGAGCAGGGACTGTGCTTTTAATCCTGAGCATCTAAGCATAGTGCCTAGCCCACAGAACACTCTCGGTAAATGTTTGATGAAAGTCAGTTGACTCTTGAACAACGTGGGTTTGAGCTGCATGAATCCACTTATATGTGGATTTTTTTCAATGCTAAATATTGCAGTACTACACTAACCTGGGATGGTTGAATTTGCAGATTCAGAACCACAGGAACGGAGGGCCAAATGTTAAGTTATACTCGAATTTTCCACTGTGTGGAGTGTTGGCATCCCTAACATCCAAGATGTTCAAGGGTCAACTGTAATTGATTCTTTTTTGTTTCTCTGTTTGTTTGAAATTCAAGAATTGTTTATTATTTATCAAAATAAGGGAAGTGACATTTTTACAGTCTTTTTATGTGGGTCTCTAAATCTGCAAGACTGAAGATTTTTTTTGTTGCAGTAATTTTTTTTTAATATCTTTATTGGAGTATAGTTGCTTTACAATGGTGTGTTAGTTTCTGCTTTATAACAAAGTGAATCAGCTATACATATACATATATCCCCATATCTCTTCCCTCTTGCATCTCCCTCCCACCCTCCCTATCCCACCCCTCTAGGTGGTCACAAAGCACTGAGCTAGTCTCCCTGTGCTATGTAGCTGCTTCCCACTAGCTATCTATTTTACATTTGGTAGTGTATATGTGTCAGTGCTACTCTTTCTCTTTGTCCCAGCTTACCCTTCCCTCTCCCCATGGCCTCAGGTCCACTCTCTATGTCTACCTCTTTATTCCTGTCCTGGCCCTAGGTCATCAGAACCTTTTTTTTTCTTTTTTTTACATTCCATATATATGTGTTAGCATACGGTATTTGTTTTTCTCTTTGACTTAATTTCACTCTGTATGACAGACTCTAGGTCCATCCACCTCACTACAAATAACTCAATTTCATTTCTTTTTATGGCTGAGCAATATTCCATTGTATACATGTGCCACATCCTCTCAATCCATTCATCTGTTGATGGACACAAAAGGCTGCTTCCATGTCCTGGCTATTGCAAGTAGAGCTGCAGTGAACATTGTGGTACGTGACTCTTTCCGAACTATGGTTTTCTCAGGGTATATGCCCAGTAGTGGGATTGCTGGGTCATATGGTAGTTCCGTTTTTAGTTTTTTAAGGAACCTCCATACTGTTCTCCATAGTGGCTGTATCAATTTACATTCCCACCAACAGTGCAAGAGGGTTCCCTTTTCTCCACACCCTCTCCAGCATTTATTGTTTGTAGATTTTTTGATGATGGCCATTCTGATCATTATGAGGTGATACCTCATTGTGCTTTTGATTTGCATTTCTCTAATGATTAGTGATGTTGAGCAGTCTTTCATGTGTTTGTTGGCAATCTGTATATCTTCTTTGGAGAAATGTCCATTTAGGTCCTCTCCTCATTTTTGGACTGGGTTGTTTGTTTTTTTGATATTAAGCTGCATGAGCTGCTTGTATATTGTGGAAATTAATCCTTTGTCAGTTGCTTCATTTGCAAATATTTTCTTCCACTCTGAGGGTTGTGTTTTCATCTTGTTTATGGTTTCCTTTGCTGTGCAACAGCTTTTAAGTTTCATTAGGTCCCATTTGTTTATTTTTATTTCCATTTCTCTAGGAGGTGGGTCAAAAAGGATCTTGCTGTGATTTATGTCATACAGTGTTACGCCTATGTTTTCCTCTAAGAGTTATATAGTGTCTGGCCTTACATTTAGGTCTTTAATCCATTTTGCATTTATTTTTGTATACGGTGTTAGGGAGTGTTCTAATTTCATTCTTTTATATGTACCTGTCCAGTTTTCCCAGCACCACTTATTGAAGATGCTGTCTTTTCTCCATTGTATAGTCTCGCCTCCTGTATCAAAGATAGGGTGACCATATGTGCGTGGGTTTATCTCTGGGCTTTCTATCCTGTTCCATTGATCTATATTTCTGTTTTTGTGCCAGTACCATGCTCTCTTGATTACTATAGCTTTGTAGTATAGTCCAATGTCAGGGAGCCTGATTTCTCCAGCTCTGTTTTTCACTCTCAAGATTGCTTTGACTATTCGGGGTCTTTGTGTTTCCATACAAATTGTGAATTTTTTTGTTCTAGTTCTGTGAAAAATGCCATTGGTGGTTTGATAGGGATTTCATTGAATCTGTAGATTGCTTTGGGTAGTATAGTCATTTTCACAATGTTGATTCTTCCAATCCAAGAACATGGTATATCTCTCCATCTGTTGGTATCATTTTTAATTTCTTGCATCAGTGTCTTATAGTTTTCTGCATACAGGTCTTTTGTCTCCTTAGGTAGGTTTATTCTTAGGTATTTTATTCTTTTTGTTGCAGTGGTAAATGGGATCGTTTCCTTAATTTCTCTTTCAGATTTTTCATCATTAGTGTATAGGAATGCAAGAGATTTCTGTGCATTAATTTTGTATCCTGCTACTTTACCATGTTCATTGAGTAGCTCTGATAGTTTTCTGGTAGCATCTTTAGGATTCTCTATATAGTATCATGTCATCTGCAAACAGTGACAGCTTTACTTCTTCTTTTCTGATTTGGATTCCTTTTATTTGTTTTTCTTCTCTGATGGCTGTGGCTAAAACTTCCAAAACTATGTTGAATAAAGGTAGTGAGAGTGGGCAACTTTGTCTTGTTCCTGATTTTAGAGGAAATTGTTTCAGTTTTTCACCATTGAGAATGATGTTGGCTGTGGGTTTGTCATTTATGGCCTTTATTATTTTGAGATAGGTTCCCTCTATTCCTACTTTCTGGAGAGTTTTTATCATAAATGGGTGTTGAATTTGTTGAAAGGTTTTTCTGCATCTATTGAGATTATCATGTTTTTTATCCTTCAGTTTGTTAATATGATGTATCACATTGATTGATTTGCATATATTGAAGAATCCTTGCATTCCTGGGATAAACCCCACTTCATCATGGTGTATGATCCTTTTAATGTGCTGTTGGATTTTGTTTCCTAGTTTTTTGTTGAGGTTTTTTGCATCTATGTTCATCAGTGATATTGGCCTGTAGTTTTCTTTTATTGTGACATCTTTAACTGGTTTTGGTATCAGGGTGATTGTGGCCTCGTAGAATGAGTTTGGGAGTGTTCTTCCCTCTGCTATATTTTGGAAGACTTTGAGAAGGATAGGTGTTAGCTCTTCTCTAAATGTATAATAGAATTTGCCTGTGAAGCCATCTGGTCCTTGGCTTTTGTTCTTGGAAGATTTTTAATCACAGTTTCAATTTCAGTACTTGTGATTGGTCTGTTTTATTTTCTATTTCTTGCTGGTACAGTCTTGGAAAATTGTACCTTTCCAAGAATTTGTCCATTTCCTTGTAGTTGTCCATTTTATTGGCATATGGTTGCTTGTAGTAATCTCTCATGATCCTTTGTATTTCTGCAGTGTCAGTTGTTACTTCTCCTTTTTCATTTCTAATTCTATTGATTTGAGTCTTCTCCCTTTTTTTCTTGATGAGTTTGGCTAATGGTTTATCAATTTTGTTTATCTTCTCAAAGAACCAGCTTTTAGTTTTATTAATCTGTGCTATTTCCTTTGTTTCTTTTTCATTTATTTCTGATCTGATCTTTATGATTTCTTTCCTTCTGCTAACTTTGGTGTTTTCTTGTTTTTCTTACTCTAATTGCTTTAGGTGTACATTTAGGTTGTTGATTTGAGATGTTTCTTCTTTCTTGAGGTAGGATTGTATTGCTATAAACCTCCCTCTTAGAACTGCTTTTGCTGCATCCCACTGGTTTTGGGTCATCATGTTTTCACTGTCATTTGTTTCTAGGTATTTTTTGATTTCCTCTTTGATTTCTTCAGTGATCTCTTGGTTATTTAGTAGCATATTGTTTAGCCTCCATGTGTTTGTATTTTTTTACTGTCTTTTTTCCTGTAAGTGATATCTAGTCTCATAGACTTGTGGTCGGAAAAGATACTTGATATGATTTCAAATTTCTTAAATTTACCAAGTCTTGATTTGTGACTGAAGATATGATCTATCCTGGGGAATGTTCCATGAGCACTTGAGAAGAATGTGTATTCTGTTGTTTTTGGATGGAGTGTCCTATAAATATCAGTTTAGTCCATCTTGTTTAATGTGTCATGTAAAGCTTGTGTTTCCTTATTTATTTTCATTTTGGATGATCTGTCCATTGGTAAAAGTGAGGTGTGAAAGTCCCCTACTATGATTTAGTTACTGTCAATTTCCCCTTTTATGGCTGTTAGCATTTGCCTTATGTACTGAGGTGCTCCTGTGTTGGGTGCATAAGTATTTACAATTGTTATGTCTTCTTCTTGGATTGATCCCTTGATAGTTATGTAGTGTCCTTCTTGGTCTCTTGTCATAGTCTTTATTTTAAAGTCTATTTTGTCTGATATGAGAATTGCTACTCCAGCTTTCTTTTGATTTCCTTTTGTGTGGAATATCTTTTTCCATCCCCTCACTTTCAGTCTGTATGTGTCCCTAGGTCTGAAGTGGGTCTCTTGTAGACAGCATATATACAGGTCATGTTTTTGTATCCATTCAGCCAGCCTATGTCTTTTGGTTGGAGCATTTAATCCATTTACATTTAAGGTATTATCAATATATATGTTCCTATTAACAATTTTCTCAATTGTTTTGGGTTTGTTTTTGTAGGTCATTTCCTTCTCTTGTGTTCCCTGCCCAGAGAAGTTCCTTTAGGATTTGTTGTAATTCTGGTTTGGTAGTGCTGAATTCTCTTTTGCTTGCCTGTAAAGGTTTTAATTTCTCTGTTGAATCTGAATGAGATCCTTGCTGGGTAGAGTAATCTTGGTTGTAGATTTTTCCCTTTCATCACTTTAAATATGTCCTGCCACTCCCTTCTGGCTTGCAGAGTTTCTGCTGAAAAGTTAGCTGTTAACCTTATGGGGATTCCCTTGTATGTTATTTGTTGTTTTTCCCTTGCTGCTTTTAATATTTTTTCTTTGTATTTAATTTTTGATAGTTTGATTAATATGTGTCTTGGCGTGTTTCTCCTTGGATTTATCCTGTATGGGAGTCTATGCGCTTCCTGGACTTTACTGACTAATTCCTTTACTATGGTAGGGAAGTTTTCAACTATAATCTCTTCAAATATTTTCTTAGACCCTTTCTTTTACTCTTCTTCTTCTGGGACCCCTATAATTTGAATGTTGGTGCATTTAATATTGTCCCAGGGGTCTCTGAGACTGTCCTCAATTCTTTTCATTTTTTTTTTTTCTTTATTCTGCTCTGCGGTAGTTAGTTCCACTATTTTATCTTCCAGGTCACTTATCTGTTCTTCTGCCTCAGTTATTCAGCTATTGATTCCTCCTAGAGAATTTTTAATTTCATTTATTGTGGTGTTCATCATTGTTTGTTTGCTCTTTAGTTCTTCTTGTTCCGTGTTAAACGTTTCTTGTATTTTCTCCGTTCGATTTCCAAGATTTTGGATCATCTTTACTATCATTATTCTGAATTCTTTTTCGGGTAGACTGCCTATTTCCTCTTCATTTGTTTGGTCTGGTGGGTTTTTTCCCTGCTCCTTCATTTGCTGCATATTTCTCTGTCTTCTCATTTTGTTTAACATACTGTGTTTGGGGGTCTCTTTTTCGCAGGCTGCAGGTTCGTAATTCCCATTGTTTTTGGTGTCTGCCCCCAGTGGGTGAGGTTGGTTCAGTGGGTTGTGTAGGCTTCCTGGTGGAGGGGACTGGTGCCTGTGTTCTGGTGAGTGGGGGTTTATCTTGTCTTTCTGGTGGGCCAGACCACATCCAGTGGTGTGTTTTGGGGTGTCTGTGAACTTAGTATGTTTTTAGGCAGCCTCTCTGCTAATGGGTGGGATTGTGTTCCTGTCTTGCTAGTTGTTTGGCATGGGGCATCCAGCACTGGAACTTGCTGGCCGTTGAGTGGAGCTGGGTCTTAGCATTGAGACTGAGATCTCTGGGAGAGCTCTCGCTGATTGATATTACACGGGACCAGGAGGTCTCTGGTGGTCCAGTGTCCTGAACTTGTCTCTCCCACCTCAGAGGCTTAGGCCTGATATGGCCTGGAGCACCAAGACCCTGTCAGCCACATGGCTCAGAAGAAAAGGGAGAAAAAAAAGAAAGAAAAATAAATTTAAAAAAAATAAATAAGTAAAATTATTAAAATAATAATTTTAAAAAAGAGTAACCAAACCAATAAACAAATCTACCAATGATAACAAGCGCTCAAAACTAAACTAAGATAAACATAAAAATCAGAAACAAGTCAGTCGCAGACACCAAACCCCAAGTCTACAGTTGCTCCCAAAGTCCTCCGCCTCCATTTTGGGATGTTGTCTATTCAGGCATTCCACAGATTCAGGGTACCTCAAGTTGATTGTGGGGATTTAATCTGCTGCTCCTGAAGCTGCATGGAGAAATTTCCCTTTCTCTTCTTTGTTCGCACAACTCCTGGGGTTCAGCTTTGGTTTTGGCCCCATGTCTGTGTGTGGGTCGCCCTCAGGCATCTGTTCCTGCCCAGACAGGACAGGGTTAAAACAGCGGCTGATTAGCGGGCTCTTGCTCGTTCAGGCCTTTTGGGAAGTCTGAGGTCTTCTGCCAATGTTCAGTAAGTGTTCTGTAGGCGTTGTTCCACATGTAGATGTATTTTTGATATATTTGTGGGGAGGAAGGTAATCTCCACCTCTTACTCCTCTGCCATCTTGAAGGTCCCTCACTACTAACTTTTATAACTACCAACTTTCAATCTGTCTTTCTCCTTATGTACCTTCAATTCTATTAACTTTAACCTCAAGCAGATGAACGCTTATAATGTGTCTCACTGCCTTCTAACAGACCTTCAGTGATTGCCAATTGCCTAACAAATGACGTTTCTACTCCACAGCCCACCATTTAAGAGTTTTACTATCTGTCCCCAGCTGCTCCTTCCACTTTATCAGTCTCTGCTGTCTTATAACTGCCGTTTGTGCCATTCCAAGTGAATCATTTTGCCTTTCCTCTTGCATCTTTAACACTTACTTTGTTTTCCTGTCATGGAAAGCCCTCTGCCTGCTTTACATTATGTAAATCCCATCTATTTTGTGTCAACTCAGATGGCGTCTCTTCTCTGACGTTGTTATTACCCTGTTGAAAGGATCTCTCCCTCTTTTGCACTCTTGTAGCACACTGTCATTTCATGGCCTTCATTCACAAATTGCATTCTATTATAGTAATTTCTGTACGCATCTTTCTGTCTTTTCCTATAAGCCTCTGGAAAGCAGTAACAATTTTTAAAAACTTTTGTGTAACTGTTACCTCTAGTATACTGACCTTTATGTAGCAGGAGCTTAGTAAGTTTATAATGAATCAATAAGTAAAGGCATTTACCATCCTTTCTAGCAATTATTACAATATTTACTTAAAAGATATTTACTGAATGCCTACGAGTAGAAGACACTCTGCTATGTGCTGTGAAGATTCAGAAATAAATTAGATGCAGATTCTGCCTTCAGGTAACTTCATGATTTAATAATTGAAATAAGACTTGGACATATGTACCTATAACATAAGGTAGAAAGTGCTATGTGCTATAGGGAAGATGGCTAGGAAGTTTTCTGGGCTGATGAGGGGAAGAGGCTCCTTATACTGCATCAGCATTTTCCAGAGTGTTTTGTACTGAATCCTAGCCCTGAGAGATACTCCATAAAAGGGGGTTCCAGGGACAAATAAGTTTGGGGATGGAAGTACACATTGTTTTCCTCTTGGTGAATCACAATTTATTATTTTTAGTGGACTTGATTTTTTACAAGAGTTTTAGATTTACAGAAAAATTGAGAAGACGGTACAGAGAGTTCCCATGGAACCTGTACCCAGTTTCCCTATTAACATCTCACATTACTATGGTACGTTTGTTACACTTAGTGAACTAATATTAATACAGTATTAATAACTAAAGTTATACTTGATTCAGATTTCCTTAGTTTTAACCTCATATCCTTTTTCTGTTTTAGGATTCCATCCAGGATACCACATTACATTTGGTTGTCATGTCTCCTTAGGCTCCTCTTGGCTATGCCAGTTTCTCAGACTTTCCTTGTTTTTGATGACCTTGACAGTTTTGAGAAGTACTGGTCAGGTATTTTGTAGAATATCCCTCTCTTGGAATTTGTCTGATGTTTTTCTCATTATTAGACTAGGGTTGTGGGTTTTTTGGAGGAAGATCACAGATATAAAATGCCATTTATAGTCATTAGATTATATCATGGTATATACTATCAGTATGATATATCACTGTTGATGTTGACCTTGATTGCCTGATTGAGGTATTATTTGTGAGGTTTTTCCACTGTAAAGCTACTCTTCCCCCCCCCCCTCCTTTGTATGTATACTGTACCGTCTGGAAGGAAGTCATGGTCCACACTTGAGGAGAAGTTATGTTCCACCTCCCTGAGGGGGGGAGTATCTACAGAAATTATTTGGAATTCTTCTTCATGGAAGAGTTGTCTCCTCTCCCCCATTTATTTATTTATTCAGTCATTTATTTTTATCAATAGGGACTCATGGATATTTATTTTATACTTTTTTTAAATCTAATACTCCTTAATTTTGTTGCTTACAATTTCTTTTGGCATGTTAACAGCTCAGAGAGGTTCTGCAATAAAGAAACCGTTTAATTTTTATTTAATCTAGTGTTCAAACTTATGTAATCTATTTCCATGTAAAATACTTTGGGAACTATTTTACTACACCTTTCACAGGAAGCAATATTTGAAGAAACTTATATGCAGTGTGATAAATATAAGTGCATAAGTTTTCTTGTGAGATAATAGTAGTAAGCACATAGAGCTCTAATTACGTGCCAGGTACCATTCTAGTGCTTTACAAGTATTCACTCATTTAATATTTATGCTGACTCTATGAAATGAGTCACTCTTACGGTCTTAGATGGGGCCAACTTTACCAAACTACTCAGTGGAAGACCTGGAATTTGAATCTGGACAGCTGCTCCAGAATCTACACTACCTGACGATATTTAGCCTATTTCTGTATCCAGTCCAGAAATGCCCAGACAAACTCAAGATGTGCTGCGTGGTTGAATTTATCCTATTCACTGTCAATCGAGTAACCTTAGCAAAAATGAGAATTTTGCTAGTTTTATATGAGTTCAATTCACATCCCCTTCCTAATTGGACTTTCTGCCTTCTGTATTGTCACTCCATTTCTTAAAACCTCTAAGACTTTTAGGATAGAGCTCCAATTCCTTACTTTTGCTTAAAAGGCTATAAGTGATCTTGCCCCTTTTTTACTGTTCAGGTCTCATCTTTTGCCTCCTCACACTGTCCCTCCCCCTACTGCCACTCCCATGCCCACTTCCACACACGTACGTTCTCTCTCTCTAGTCATCCTTGATCTCCTCAGTTGTTCCCCAGCAGGAGAACCTGTGCTCATGCTGTTGCTTCTACCCAAAACTGCCTACCCTCAAATCCCACATATTTTTGGCTAACTTCTGCATATTCTTCAGGTCCTGTGTTAGATGATAGTTTCTTTGGGAAGGACTTCTGACCCCTAGTTCTCAGATACTCAGATATTTATCCTGTTTCTCCAATCTTCCACATGGGAGGCACCCTATACTTCCCACCACAATACTTGGGTTGTCTGTATCATCACTAGATTCTGTAGAGCAGGGCCAGTGTCTCTCTTTTCACAATTGTATCTGCAACATCTGGCATAGTGCCTAGCCCATGGTAGACGCTCAATAGATATTTTTTTAAAATAATGAATGAATTGAATAATCAAAAACTGCAAAGTATTCCCTTTTAGAAAATATTCATACCCTTATCCCTAGTAATTTCATTTCTCAGACCCTAAAGGAAAGAATCAGAGAAACACAGAAATTCATGTTCATGATAATAGTAAAAAATTTTAAGGCATCTAAACGAACAGCAATAGGGCCTGCTTAAATATAACATGGAAACTCCAAAAGACAATGTTATACAGGCATCAGAAATGACATTTTTGAAGAAACATAATGACATGGGAAATTGCATATGGTATAATCTTAAATGGAAAAGCAAACATTAAAAACAAAATAATTCTGCTTTCATTAAATGTATATATATGCGTGTGTATATTCATACACACATATACATCTCAATTGTACACATTCATGCATAGAAAACAATGAAGAGAATAAAATGGTAACAGTGGTTATTTTGGCTGATTGAAATCTGTGAGTGCTTATTTATTATTTTATTCTTTACATATTATTGTTTTTCCAACTATCTTGAATAAATGTGTTACTTTTATAATCGGAGAATTACTAAAACCTTTTTCCATTAGATAGCTGGATGATTATTATTTTGTTTTACTTTATTCTTTTCAAGGTGAAGAAAGTAATTTTAAACTTTATAATTTCATAGTTGTTTGCATGTTATATATTTATTATGTATTTTTTAATGACTTCTTATTTATTTTCATTACTATGAAAAAGTAACAAGGTGATAGTTAATACCCATTTAAAGATTTCAATACAGTTGCAGTTCTTTTGTGAATCTTTTGCCTCTCATGGCTTAGAAATTACTGTATTTATAAAACTCTTGAAATACTTTGAGTTAATACCATAGATTCCAATTATTAGGGAAACTGATTAGAATGCAACAATAATTTCATTTAGAGAGGATATGGGTTTAGGTAAAAGGTAATGTCTTCCTATTTAAACATTTTAAATGTAAAATGCCATTCATTTTCCTTTTAAACAACATTTTAAAAGATCTTTATTTTATAAGTCTTTGGGGTAGAAACTATTACTTTCTTCTTATTTTGTATTAATGCACTGTCGTTTTTCAATAACTTATTTGCTACTTTTACTTTTTTTTGGTGCTAGGTACACACTGAAATTTTTACTTAAATAATAACATAGAAATAACTATGATTTTTTTTGAGCATTTAGTTTTGAGACTTAGAGCTTATTTATTCACCTCCAGAAATAGGACCTGAGAAAAATTAAGTATCTGTAAAACTGGAGCTAAAGTGGACCTTCACATTTATCCAGTCCAACCTCTAGAGTTTGTCTCCTTTTGGTGGAGAGCTTCTGGAAACAGGGAATTCACAATTTCACTGACTTAACCCATTTTGATTAAGTCTTCTTACTTGCTGGAAAGTTTCTTGCTTGTGTTAAATGGTTACATGCTCCTTATAACATTTACTCACTGGTCTGAGCTTTGTGCTTTATAGATAGAAAGCATTCAGTACATGTTAGTCAGTGAGACAAAGGAATGAATGAATACCACTTACTCAAGATTAGAGTTCTTGAGGATGACCTAAAGGATGACCCAGCTTAAAAGCAGCCGCTTGCTTCATCTTGGATTTGTCCTCATTGTCAGGAAATCCTATTACTATTTCTGATGTCTGAGCAAATGATTTCTCTGACCATCCAAGACTTCTATGAAATGACTTCTGACCATCTGACTGAAGTTCTTGCAAGGCGTACCTTGGAAAAATCCTGCCAACCTTGCCATAGATATGGAACAGGGAGTAGGGAAGTGGCCAACCACTGGGGTCGCTTTTCTTTCATTATTTTTAGGATTTTCAAGGAAGTGGTATGTGTTCTGTTGTCAACTAGAAGTTTTGATATACCTGGCTTCCTATTGCTTGCTTATTGTTTTATGTTTTCTTTGGTTTATGACATATAGACTGGTGTAGCCCTTATGAACTTTTTGCAGCTTATATTATTGTTTCTGTCTTATCCTCCCCACCCTCACTACAGGGATGCTTTCATCTTTTAGTGACATGTGTTTAATAGGTGCACAATAAACATTTGTTGAATCTATGTCTTTTCATTATTTGAAAACTCAGCTGTTACACCTCATTTCCCCCTTTTCTAGCCATAAAAATTTGATTTTTTCTGAATTGAACATCCTTTTCCTCTTTCCTTCTCTCAGTTTTAAGTTGTTCTTCTCTTCTGGATCATTTCCAAGTTTCCTTTTTTTTTGGCTGCATCAGATCTTAGTTGCGGCATGCGGGATCTTTCGTTGTTGTGCATGGGCTCTTTGTTGTGGTGCATGGGTTTCTCTCTAGTTGTGGTGCACAGGCTCCAGAGCATGTGGGCTCTGTAGTTGTGGCACGTGGGCTCCAGAGTGCATGGGCTCTATAGTTTGTGGCACGCAGGCTCTCTTGCTGAGGCGGGCGAGCTCAGTAGATGTGGTGCGCGGGCTTAGTTGCCACCTGACATGTGGGATCTTAGTTCCCCAACCAGGGATCAAACCCGCATCTCCTGCATTGTAAGGCAGATTCTTTACCACTGGACAACCGGGGAAGTCCCCATTTCCAAGTTTCTGCTTTAGTTGCAGAGCACAGAAAAAATAATTGAGTAAAACTTTGTGCAGCATTGCTTCAGTTCTTAATATTCTTTTCCATTCTACTCTCAGGTGTTCTTTTAAAAAGTTTCCTTATTTGTAAAATGAGGGTAATGATACATATCTCACAGGATTAATAAAATAACACATGTAAACACATGAAAATCACATAGCTCTGTTTCCTAAATTATTTTCATTCAGAATGCTTTCTTCTAATATCTAATTTCTTTTCTTTGTAACTTTTTTCTTAACTAGTTTCTCTGTATATTACATGTAACATTAAATTTAAATTTGGTAAGTTGAAATACTTGGTAAAGTGGGATATCCATTTAGGAGAACTATGATTAATCACTTGAAATTGTACTTTATTGAAAACACCTGGAGAGATGTTTTGTTAGAATAATTTTTTAAAGGATAAGGTAAACATGTTTCAGAATATCTTATCAAGGTATAATTACAGAAAGTATCATTCTATTTTAAATGGTCTTCATGTTTGAGTTTTTAGTAGGTTTTATGTTGTATTAAAATGGTGTATTGCAGTCTTGAAAATATGCACTGTGTATAAGCCACACATTGCTGTCTCTTGTAACTTTAATTTTGTTTTTATATCTTAGAGTTATTTTCTTTTTATCAACTCAAGAGCCCTCTTATTAGTGGTTGAAAATGAGAATTTTTGGAATCATAATTCAATAGCTAGAAATTTAGTTCTTTATATAATAGGATAAGTAATACAAATTCAGGGACTGACTTTTTAATCTTATGCAAATTTTAGTTTTATAGTAATGGCTGAATTAAAATTACAGTTTTTTAAATTAAACTTTCTCATACCTGCTCCCCCAACAATCTGGAGTTGGGGGAGTAAGTGACAGAAGGCTTATTAGAGGAAATTATTTTTAAGCTGAGATCTGAACCTTGAATAAGATTTATCTAGATAAATTGGGGATAAGGATGTTGAGGGTGGAAGTGGGTTATATTGCAATAATTAAAGTTTGGTCATGAATAATGTACCCAAATGTATTTTAAGTCTTGGATCTAAGAGAACTTTTTACAGTTAAAAAAAAAGAAAAGAAAAGAGAAAGAATTGAAAATAAGCCAGTAAATGGAATTCGTTTTGGGGGTATTTCATGCAATTAAAAATTTTTTATTAATTTTATTTATTTATTTGGCTGCCTTGGGTCTTTGTTGCTGTGCATGAGCTTTCTCTAGTTGTGGTGAGCGGGGGCTACTCTTCGTTGTGGTGTGCGGGCTTCTCATTGCAGTGGCTTCTCTTGTTGCGGAGCATGGGCTCCTGGAGCATGGGCTTCAGTAGTTGTGGCTCATGGGCTCTAGAGCTCAGGCTCAGTAGTTGTGGTGCACGGGCTTAGTTGCTCTGCGGCATGTGGGATCTTCCTGGACAGGGATCGAACCTGTGTCCCCTGTACAGGCTGCTCCGGGTCTGCCGGCGGTGGGGGGCGTGGCCACTCAGGCCCTGGCAGGGCACCTGCGTTTCAGACTTCTCTGCAGCCAGGGGCCACAGCTGGGACGGGGCCGGGTTACCTGCCCAGGGTGGGAAGGAGGTGGGGTCACACGGTATGGGCAGTATTTCATGCAATATATTAAGAGTATTCTTTTATTCTTGAAAACCTATTTCTACATATTTAGTAAATTAAGCCTCATGCATTTCACACAGTTCTGTATTCCTTCTATAGATGATTTTTTTCCTGTTCATTCATTGCTTAGGCAGTTGTATCAGATTATTTTTAAATGCTTGCAACATAACTTAGGGTAAAATCTGTTCAATTATTGAGAATTTATTATGTGCTAGGCAAAGTGTGATATGTGCTATGATAGGTGAAGGAAGAGGTGCTGTGAGAACCCATAAGCAAAGGTACCGAATATTATCTGGGATGAGGGGCCAGGTAAGAGAAGGCTTAATAGAGGTAAAGACCTGGAAGGTGAATAAAATTTATTCAGATAATGTAGGAATGAGTATGTTGGGATGGGAGGAGAGCATGGAGGGTTTATTCCAGATAGAGAGTAATGTATTTAAATATGTGTATTAAAGAAGCTCTGAATAATGATAGCTGTAGTAAAAGCTATCAATTATTGAATGATTATCATTATTGTGTCACTGTTCAAAGTACTTTAATCTTTATAACAATCACATAATGGAGCTATTATTATTCTGCTTTTATTGTCTGGTTGTAACTGTCCTTTATGGGTAATGTAATATACAATTCTCTCCTTTTCTCCTCATTTGGGTTAAATTTTGCAGCTTTGGCATTATTTTATTTTGGTTTTAGTGAGTCAGAAGTGGTCTGTAGGCATATTTTAATAAAAAGACCAAAAATTATGGCATTTTAGCTTGGCATTAAAAAGAATAGTTTACTAAAATATGGTATATATGGGTAATCCATTTATGACTGACCATTAAAATTAACTTATTATTTCAAGTTTACAAGAAATGTAATAAATACTGTGAAAAAGTAGTGAGACCAATCCAGATTGTGATACATAAAAGACGAGTGGTCTGGACTCCTCAAAAAAGTCGATATGAAAAAGAAAAGGATGAAAGCACTCTAGATTAAGCTGCAAGGAATGAGACAGAACAACCAAATGTAATGTAATGCATTCAATTTTAATGGACCCAGGATTTTAAAAAATATAAAGACATTTTTGGGGATAATTGGAAATTTTTGAATATGGACTAAATATTAGATAATATGAAATATTATTGTTAGTGTTTTTAGGTGTGACAGTGGTAATGTGGTTATGTAGGAGAAAGTTCTTATTCTTAGAAAATTCATGGTGAAGTATTTAGGGTAAAATATCATGTTTGGAAAAATTATAACAATTTCTGTAAAATTTTATTTTACTAGGTCATTAATGGGATTCCTGAGTATCAAACATTTATAAAATGCTTAAATCTAACTTACCTTTTTATTATCTGCTGTTTTCCCTTGTAATGTTTATCACCATCTGATTGTTGATTTATTTTTTTTGTCTATCTTCATTCCCATCCTCCACTAGAACGTCAGTTCCATGAGGACGGAGACTTTCTGTTACTCACAGCTTACTTCACAGCGCTAAGGATAGTAGCCTGCGCATAGTAGGCAGTAATCAATATTTGTTGAGTAAACTAATGAATAAAGATAACCAATCTCAACCAACTTCACCATTTCTATATAGCTCATAACATCTTTAATGTTTTAAAATCAGTTTTAGTACTGTTAACCAGAAATAATAATAGATTGTTCCTTATGTTTCAGGGAAGTTGGGAAAAAAGAATTTTGAAGAGTTTAAATAGTATGTGCACTGAATTGAGTATCCCATTGGCACGAAAGGTACTTTTTTTTTTTTTTGATTGGAGTATAGTTGCTTTACAACGAAGTGAATCAGCTATTATGTATACATATATCCCCTCCCTCTTGGACCTCCCTCCCATCCATCTAAGTCACCACAGAGCACGGAAAGTACTTTTAACATTTAAGTATTTTTTTGTGAATCAAGTACTAGGAAGTATCATGAAATAACTGTCAGGCAGATTTATCTTTTTTTATTACTAGCATATCAGTTTGTTTTGAAACAAAAATCTGTGAAAGGCCAATTATGTGGATGTAGTTTATATAGGTTTCTATTATGTATGCTGTAGTGCTTTTTGTAATAAACCTATATCTTGAGAATAAATATAGACTCTGCAGTATAGGTGATTTGGAGATTTGTCTTATAAATACACTTTAAAGATTTTAATTACCTTTAGTCTCCTGACTTGAATGATTTGTCATCTCTGCAGAACTATTTAGATCTAATACTCAACATTTATCTGTCACTCTGGGCTTCGAGAGGGGAGAGGTGAAAAAGGAGAGAAAAGCCACTTGAGAAATATTCTGGATTCTTTATAGTGGCTCATGAGTAGGAGAGAACGTTTCTCTTCACTTCATTCTCCCAACCTGCTATTTATTTCCTGCTGTTGGACAGGATATAGTGAATGTACTTTGGATAATATCCAAGCACAAGTCACTGAAGGCACCAGAAGGATGGTGTAAAAAAAAAGATAAGTTTATATGAAAAACTGTCTAAATATGTAGTATTGTAGAATATACTGTCTTTCATATAGGAAGATGGTGCTACTGATTCACAGTCACACTCTCTTGGCCAGTCCCCCTTGCAATGCATTTCTCAGATTGCTGGATGGGGTAAGAGATGCAGTATCTGGCTGAGGAGCAGTTTTTCTCTGTGAAATTTTACTAGCCAGCACAGATCATTTACCTTCTATTCTTGGACTCATTAGCACCACATTGTAACTGAGCCACTGAGACTACTGTATAATGTAATAGTTAAATAATGTAATTTAAGTGTAATTCCCTAAGAAGCTAACCATATGTAATGAAATTATTTTTTCTTGTGTTATGGTAGCTTACTTAAGCTTTTAGATAAGGTATTGATTCTTATTTTTCAGCTTCATTGCTTAACTTCACAAAACAAAATCAATTTCAAAATTACCTTTTTTAGAGGCCAGTTGGAGAACAGAAAGAACTTCTCAATAAATGGAATGAAATGGGAACTGATGAGCCAGGTATATGTAAAACTCTTTTCAAAATGTGGTAGTGGGAAAAAAAATTGCCTTCTTAATTGTGAATCCAAAATAACAATATTAACAATTTTTTTGGAAAGACAGCAACTTTCCCTCTCCACTAATTTACTATCATCTGATTTTTTTTGCTTAAACTTCTACTTTGCAGTTTAAAATTCCTAACTTTGGTCAGTGTTCTCCATTATTTTGAGGATATTTAAATCAGTTATCTTCTTTTAAAGCAGCATTTGAAAACATTTTTATAAAAGGGTAAATTAAATCATTCAGTGGATTTCATAGACAAATCTTTTTCAAACTTTAATTACATTGAGATGTTAAAGATGGATTAAATGTGGAAAAGTTTGGTTTTTTTTTTACTAGCCCTGCCAAAGCAAGGCCTCAAAAAGTTTATTAAACACTCAGATTTGTTTCTCTCCACGAAAATCTTTAGTAAAAGGCAAGAGATTTATTTGATCTGAAGAGAAACCAGAGTATATGTGGAACAGTTTTAATACTTCTAAAATGTTTTTAAGAATTTATTTTGGTTCATTTTAATGTTTAAAATTGAGTCAATCAATTTTATAAACATATAATGAGTGAGAACTCTAGCATTTACTGTGATAAACAGATACATATATAAAATTGTTTAGGTAGACATGTACATAATCCTCACTACTCCTTCTTAAAAGAAAGTTGAGGCGGGTGGGTACTGGGCAAGAAATTGTGCCATAATAAAGGGAGCAGTGTGTTATAGAAGTTCAAAAGGGAGAACAGTTCAATACAACTACAGGAATTCACTAAGAATGCATTGTTTGTATTCTAAGTACTTTGAGAATTCTCATATAGAATTCTCTGTTCTCATATAGAACTTTCATATTATACTGACATTGTTTTTCAATTCAACTACAAATAACCTATTACAAGTTTATCAAAGGGGGGACTCTTTATTTCTTCTAGAGTATGTCATCTAGGCTGTCAAGGGAAGGGACTACCTTTTTATTTTTATTGGCTCAATACTTAACACAATGTATGACAAATAACTGATATTCTGCAAATGTTTGAATTAATCTAGCTGCATAGCAACATATGAAAGAATCATTACAATTTATTATTAATAAGAATTTTTATGTTATAATTGAAATTTTGTTTTAATCTATCTTATTAATTCTAGATTTAAGCCTTTTCAGGCCTGTTTATGCACCTAAGGATTTTCTCGAGGTAGGTTCTATTGGCTAAATATATATATATATTAATGAGGTAAAAATGCAAAAGAAATGATGGTATAAAAACATCTCCAGGCAGAGGAATCACCATGTAAAAAGCCCCAGAGCCACTGAAATGGTGGAATAACATGATTATATTATATTTGGAAATTGCTCTTGGAAAATACATTGGAGCGTGGAAAAATTAGAGGGAAGTAAATCAGGAAGATTTGATTAAAAAATAGTGACTGTAAATCATGTAGCCTGCTTCCTGGCACATACAGGTGCTCAGTGAATTGTTTCCTTTTTTATTTCCTTCCTGTTCTAGTAGTTCAGGCAAGGCATGATAAAGGTCTGAATTAAGAGAACAGCATTCAAAATGGAAAGAATTCAACAGACTTGAGAGATTTTAAGGAAGATTTGGGAACTGATTAGATCTAAAGCGCATGAGGGAAAAAAAAACAAAGATAACCTTTAAGTGTCTAGATTGGGTAACTGGGCAGAGGTAACTTGCCCTTGAGATAGAGAATACAGGAGGAGAAACAGGTCCATTAGTGAAGATGATGAGCTTATTTAAGTTTGAGAGGCATATTGAGCATTCAAGTGGAACTCTTCAGTAGGCAGTTACAACTCCCTAATTATTTTAATTCACCTCTCTTTGATTACACTTTTTTTCTTGTACCTTACATGTAATCCATCAGCAAATCCTTTCAGCTTTACCTTTGAAGTATATCCAGAATCCATCCACTTCTTACTAGGATCATTCCTATTTCACTGGTCCAAGCAGCCATCTCTTGTCTGGACTACTTCAGTAGCCTCTTAATTGCTCTTTCTGCTTCTAAGCTGCCCACCTAGAATCTGTCCTTTTGTTCTTAGCAGAGTTTCTAGAGGAAGACTTGTAAGTACAATTCTGAAGAAGCCACTCTTCTGTTATCTAGGTGCTTCCTATCTCCTTCGACTTAAAAACCAAAGTCATGACAGTGGCCTAAAATATCCTGCTTGGTCTGTTACCCCACCACCTCTCTGAGTTCATCTCCTATTACTTTTTCTCCTGATTTGTTCTACTCCAGCTATTTTAGCCTCCTTGCTTTACCTTGGCTTCCGCCCATTTGTGAGGGCCTTTTGCTCCTTCTTTTCTCTGCCTGCAGTGCTTTTCCCCCAGATACTTGTGTGTACATTCCCCTCACTCCTTATTTCTTTGCTTAAATGTCACATTCTCAACCTAAAGAATATGGTCAATAATATTGGGTATTATATGGGTATAATATGGGTACAGATGGTTACTAGAGTTATTGTGGTGATCATTTCACAATGTATGCAAATGTCAAATCACTTTGTAGTACACCTAAAACTAACATAATATTGTACATCAACTATATTTCAATTATTTTTTATTTCAATTAAAAAATATTCATGGAAAAAATTCAAACACATACACACACACAAAAATGTTGCCTTCTCAGCAAACTTTTCCCTGGCTCCCCTGGTTGGAACTCCTTATAGCCCTTTCCTACTTTGTTTTTCTCCATAGTATTTAGCATCATATAACATACTATTTTTCTATTTGGCTTATTGCCTGCCTTATCCTATTAGACGGAAGTTTTGTTCACTGCTGCAACAATTACAGAGTCAAGTCAGATAATTGAAAAGGCTCAACAAGACTTCACCCACAAGGATACACCCACATAAGGCTTTCTTTCAGCAAGAGAAAGAAAATACAAAGAGATGGGAATTTCCAGACACATCTCCCAGGCCCCTTTCTCAGTTGCACAGGATGCACTTTGTCTTTGGGTTATGAATCTCCAAGGTACATGCAAGATACTTCGGTCTTGGGAGTCAAGGCACAAGTTTTCTGAGGGGTCTTTTATACCCCACTGGTAATTCAGATATAAACCAGCAATCTGTACATTTTCAATAAACAATGTAAATAAACTGATATGGAGTTCCTCCAGGGGACATTAAATAGCACATTATAAATGACTAGTTAATGCATTTTACCCCATCTTGGCCAAGGGTTGCTACTAGATGTCCAGGTAACCCTGAAGATAAGATAGAGCTACCATAAACCAGCTGCAGCTGCAAGCTGATCCTATCTTTAACTGTTCTGTCTCCAACAGGTTGAACAGTGCTTAGCACATCATGGCTCAGTAAACGTGTTGAGTGAATGAGTAAACGAATGATTGAATCTTTCACATTTTATTTATTTTTTTCTTTTCTGAACCTGTTGTCTCTGATACCAGTTTGCCAGCATAGAACATTGTTAGAAATTATTTCAGGCCTTTTAGAATTGTAAGCAGTATCTTTTTAACTTTAAAGAAAAATTACTTTGGTTTGAAACTGCCTTTATGGTGCTAGCATTATTTCTCTTAGCTTATTAAAGATTTCTCCCAAACTCTTTCCTTTTCTAGCACTTAAATTTCATGTAATCTTTTTATGGTTGTCTTTAACTGTCTTCTCCTTAATAATCATAGTGTTCTGTGGCCTTCAGGACTGTTGCTGAATTGATCCTTTTATTAGTCATGCTGAGATTCTTCTTTAACTCAAGCAAATTTTCTATAATCATTTCCTTAGTTACAGTTTCTGCTTTTCTAATATTTTCTCTTTTCTATTGCCCACATATTCATAGTTTCTTTTTCTTTTCAATTCTGTGTTTTTGAGTTTCCCATGCAAGTATGATGCCTTATTTGTGTAATTAGACTAAAATTGTGTTATTCTATATTAGTCTGTATTTAACACTGTTGATTCTTTGCTAAATCTTCTTTTTTCTTTTTTTTTAAACAAATACCTTTGATATTTTTAGTTTCAATTTAGTGTTTGCAATTTTAGGAAACTCTTTTGACCTTATAGCATATTCCATTTTATCAGCCATTAGTTATCAGTTTATGAATGCCTTCTTCAGATATGATAGTGTTTCTGTCATTATAATCTCCTTCCTTGGATTCTTGGTGGTTTCTTTCCCTCAACAGTTTCAATTTTTAAATATTTTTGAAATTATTATTATTCTCTCCCCAAAATGTGTGTTGTAAGAAAAATAAGAAAATATATGTAAGAAGAAAATTTAAAACAGAAATTACTCATAATGTCATCATAGAGCAATAAATACTACTATACTGTAACTTTTTAATTTAATAAACATATTGTGATATTAATTGAGGCATATTACACTGTATTTTGTACAAATTAAACATAATTTATTTAGGTAATTTCCTCTAATGGAATATTTAAGTTGTCTCATGTTTTTCTGTTTTATAAGAGAACAGTACTTCCTTGATGTTTTTTTCTGCACTGTCTCTGCAAACAGCTTTAATTATTTCCATAATCATACTGATAGAAGTGAGATTCCTAGAGTAAAGGCTGTGCAAATATCTAAGTTTTTTTTTAATCTAGTTAATTTTGAAAAATATATAAATTCGTCTTTCTTGTTAGCTTGGCCTCTGAAAAATTTTTTTTCCCTTTGGGTTCGGTTTATCGGCAAAACCTTATGATGTTATTCACTGTCTTTCTATAAACCTTGTCAGTATCTGTTTTTTAAAAGAGTTAGAGTTGGTTCTAAAATTTTTCCTGGCAAATATTACAATCAAGCAATTTAAATTTTTCTGTCATTTTCCCTGGTAAAATATAATCAAACAATTCTTTTTACCATCAGAAAGTTTTTCTTTCTAACTAAATTTTTAATTTTTTAGTTTTATATGGTAGATCATCTGTTGGAATATTAAATTAAAAACATATTTATAGTATTTTAACATTTTAATACAATTTTAGTTTTCAGAATGTAATTAAAGTATATGCATAACCCAGATAGTTTTTAATCTTGTGATATATACTAAGGTTATTACTACCAATTTTGTAAGTGTAAATAGTCAATAAAGAAACTAACCAATTATGTTGGATTTGTTTTTAAAGGTTTTAATTAATCTTCGCAACCCAAATTATGAAAATGGTGATTCTCATAGTTTCAGGACTCATTTGGGTTTAATCCAAGTTCCTCTCAAAGTAAAAGACATCCCTGAATTGGTAAGTATAGGCATTTAAAAATAAATTAACATATTTTAGAGGGCAACTATTAGAAATATATTTTAGTGCAGCATATGTCTAAAGCAGTAGGACAATCTGCTCATTAAATAAATGAATAAAATGAAAAGTTTCTTTTTTATTGTAAGTATGTTGTATAGAGAGTGAGTTGCTTTGCTAGTAGGATTAGAGATGAGCTTTCCTTGACCTATAAATGCTTTTGCTTATTTCTTATTTTAATAAACAGCATAGATTTATAAGACAACTTGTTGGAATTTGAGTGCCTGATGTATGGCTGTAAAACTGATTGAAACAAATTATGAATTTTATAAAAATTTTTTTTAAAGAATGTACATTTCATTTAATTCACCCAACCTTTATTAAGCTCATGACATGGTGAGACACTGAGGGAGATAAAAGAACATAAGATGAGTTAAAGGCTGTCTTTGCTCTGGAGACTGTCACAATTTGATAAGGTCGTTAGTTTAAAAATAGAGTAATTATAGAAAGGTGGGAAGATTTCCTGATAAAGGAGTTAAGAAATTACCATCACTCCTTCTTTTGTTAATTACCCCAAAACGATAAGGAGCGCAGAAATGTAAATACTGTCTTTGGTGAAAGTAGGAAACAACTTGTAACTCTAAGCTTTAAAGTATTAAGATAGAGAGCTGATGGGAGAATGAAGAATGACGCAAACATGAAGATGGTCAAGCCTTAATGCCTCTAAAAGGTGGGAGGTATGGATGACAAGTGTGACAGTAATCAATTTATTATCTTTCAGCTCCAAATCTACCTTTTTTAAAAATTGAAGTATAGTTGATTTACAATATTGTATTAGTTTCAGGGGTACAGCAAAGTGACTCAGTTATACACACACACATATTCTTTTTCAGATTTTTTTTCCATTATAGGTTATTACAAGATATTGAATATAGTTCCCTGTGCTATAGGGTAAATCCTTGTTGTTTATTTTATATATAGTAGTGTATATCTGTTAATCCCATACTCCTAATTTATCCCCCTTTGGTAACCATAAGTTTGTTTTCTATGTCTGTGAGTCTGTTTCTGTTTTGTAAATAAATTCATTTGTATTATTTTTTTAGATCCCACATATAAGTGATATCATATAATATTTGTCTTTGGCTTACTTCACTTAGTATGATAATCTCTAGATCCATCTATATTGCTGCAAATGGTAATATTTCATTCTTTTTTATGGTAAGCAATATTCCATTTTATATATATATATATATATATATACCACATCTTCTTTATATATTCATCTGTTGATGGTCACTTAGGTTGCTTCCATATCTTGACTATTATAAATAGTGCTGCTATGAACATTGGAGTGCAAATATATTTTCAAATTAGAGTTTTTGTCTTTTCCTGATATATGCCCAGGAGTGGGATTGCTAGATCATATGGTAACTCTATTCTTAGTTTTTTAAGGAACCTCCATACTGTTTTCCACAACAGGTGTACCAATTTACATTCCTACCAACAGTGTAGGAGGGTTCCCTTTTCTCCACACCCTCTCCAACATTTATTATTTATAGACTTTTTGATGATGACCATTCTGACCAGTGTGAAGTGATACTTCATTGTAGTTTTGCAAATCTGCCTTTTTTGCTCTGTTTTATTATACTGGAGCTGGACCTTCTAAACATTTCTTTTTTGCAAACTAGCTTGATGTTAGGCTTTGTCAATAGAGGATTCTGGAGGGACATTGCAAGACAATAGCAGGAGAAAGGGGCTTTCCATGTACAGAAGCCAGCAGATCAGCAAACAGAAGACCCAGTAGCACTCACCTTGGCAGCCCTCAGTCAACCAGCTCCAGCCTGTACTCTCTGGCAAGGTTTTTCTTCACCTCTGGTCTGCACATTCCTGTGGCAGGCATACCCTCTCCTTAAAAGGCTGAATCTCAGTCTTGAGGGCACTGGGGGACCCTTTCCTGAGTTCTTAGTTCCTTCTTGGTTCACCCTCCTGCTTAGAAGTCATAGTTCCTTTCTGCATATGCTAATTCTGTTTTTCCCTGTTCACATTTCTGGTATGGTTTCTATTTCTTGACGGGACTCTGACTGATACAAAAAGCCAGATGATTTTTCTCCCTTGAACTTTGGAAAGGATCAAGAATTGGAGATACCACATGTTATAGAGTCTCTGAGGAGACATAGGGCTGAAAGTGGAGATTGTGTAAAAGTCTGTATCAGGAAGGGTTAAGACCCCCGGACTCTTCTCATCCTGCATATTCCGGTGACTCCTCCTCCCTCACAGAAGACCAGAGGTGTGTTAATCACTACAGAAACAGAATCAGAAAGGCTATAAACTCAGTGACCTCAGACATAGAGCTGAACACGAATGAGGCACGGTATTGAAAACAGAGGAATTAAGTGAAAGTTGACCGAATAGTGAACTAATACCCTTGTCCCCTACCACTACCACTATGCCTGCCCAGTCTCTCCTTCTTCACCCTCCACCAACTTTAGAATGCCAGAGAAAAGGTTAACAGAGATTTGGAGAACCCTTACCGGGGGCGGGGGAAAAAAAGAAAAGAAAAATAGCTGGCTGGCTATAATTGCTTCACAGTGAAGTCCACCACACTCTGCCCAGTTCTTGCAGACAGAGCTTCCAGTCAGTCGTTAATTGCCTCAACCCTAAATGTAACTGACCAGCCTAGGATCTCCAGATACTTGAAATCTTCCAATTTTAAAGGCATATGTCAAAACTAAAACAAATAAACAAACAAAAAAAGAAGAAGAAATAGCCAATTTAGGGAATGAGTGCTTATTACGACCACCAATAGTTATTTCAGGCTTGAATTTACATCTACACTCACAAGATACAATAGGCCAAAACCTGGTGCGAGGTTCATTTAGATTTGCAAAATGATACAGGACAGAAAACATGGCATGTCAGTATATCACGTAGATCTTCATTGGAAGTCCTTGCAGCCAACCAGATGCTACTTCCTAGCCCCACAAGGAATGCATGCAATTTGAAGTGCCAAGGCTACATAGGCACAGCATAGGAAAGTCTCATATGCGATAGGAACTATTTCTTATAATGCACATGACCATAGCTTCCAAGTCCTCTCAAGAGGCACACCAGGTAGCTAAGGCCTGTGTTTTCCATTAGATTTTTATAGTCCACTTACAGTCTTCCATTTCAGATATAATTTACCAGTCAAGGGTCATATTTTTTCAGTAAATTATATTGCTTAGTAATATAGCTGGCTTTCCTCTCCACAGTTTTTTTGTGTGATCCAGTACATTTTCAGGTCAACAGTGCTGAGAGAAGGTAAACCCAAGGTTATCTTCACATGGACAAAAAGGTTAGCCTGTTGTTAACCATTTCTCCCCAATAGAAGATGTAAAGCAAACATTAATATTCTCAGAGAGAAGATATTACTCATTAAACAAGAATAGAATTTCATTAAAACAACAAAACAAAACATTAGAAAATGAAAAAAGAGCTTATAGGACTCAAAAATACGGTATGCCAAAAAAAAAAAAAAATCAGTAGAAAGCCCAGGAAATGTCTGTCAGAAAACAGAGCAAAAGCAAAAAAGCCAAAGAGATGAAAAATAAAAAGGAAAAGGTATTTTTTTTAAATTAGAGGATCGATCCAGAAGGGCTAACACCTGACCAATAGGAGTCCTAGAAAGAGAAAACAGAGGTAAAGGAATTATTAAAAATTTTAAGAACGGAAAGACAGGAATCTTCATTGTGAAAAGGCCCACCCAGTACCCAATGCTGTGAATGAAAGAAGACCCAAGGCACCTGAATAGGAGAAGACTAAAAACTTTTTATGGAAGAAAAACAGAGTATATATAAAGTTTCAAGCATCTGACCGCTCAGCAGGAAGACTGGAAGCCAGAAGATTTTTAAGTAAAGCCTTTAAAAATCTGAATGAATTCAAGCCTAGAATTCTGTATGTAACCAACAGTCAATCAAATGAGAATTTGAAGTAGACATTTTCAGATGTATGTGATCTCAAATATTTACTCTTATTAAGGGAGCTATTGGCAGAAATGCTCCAAAACAAGATCAAAAACAAAAAGAGCAAAACAGAGGATCCAGGAAATGGGATTCCAACCTAAGAGAAGAACAATTTCCAAAATGACAGTGAAGAGAGGTTCCAGGACAAAGTTTGTGCAACAGGACCAGAGCAGAGCGATTCCAGTTTGGAACAGGAGGTTGGAGGGTTCCAGGATGAGTGCCTGCAAGAAAAACACCAAAAGTAAAGATGATCTGACAGGTTTAACCACATGCAAAATTGTATTGTGGAGGGTCTTTTCAGAGTTGTTAAAGGGTAGAGGAAGAGGTAAGTGATTACAGAAAATTGCATAAGTGAAAAAATGGTTTAATTATGGACTGTATGAAAAAGATACATATTTTAGGAAAGGAAACATATTTATAGCATACTCCTTGCCTCAGCAGTGAATAATTTTTAAATAGTAATAATAATGTAAACTCTTAATATGGATTTAATCAAGAATTGATATATACTTATAATGGAATGATAGAGGGAGGAAAAGAGAATGTACATGAGCTAAAAATCCTCATTTATCATAAAAAAATCAGTAGATATTTGAAACTGATAAATTAAAAATAACAATATATACTTGTTACTTGAAATATGGGTGTAAATACCAGAAAAAGAAGCTGAAATTGGGCTTCCCTGGTGGCACAGTGGTTGAGAGTCCTCCTGCCGATGCAGGGGACACGGGTTCGTGCCCTGGTCTGGGAAGATCCCACATGCCGCAGAGCGGCTGGGCCCGTGAGCCATGGCCGCTGAGCCTGCACGTCCGGAGCCTGTGTTCTGCAATGGGAGAGGCCACAACAGTGAGAGACCTGCGTACCACAAAAAAAAAAAGAAACAAAAAAAACTGAAAGTGGTTGTTCCTGAATAGTGGGCTAAGTATGATTGCGTGTGTGTGTGTGTGTGTGTGTGTGTGTGTGTGTGTGTGTTGTGTATGTGTGTGTTGGGGAGGAGTGCATAAATAGGGAACTGCTGTTTTGTTGTTGTTGTTAAGTCTTTTAGCTGATTTGACTTCTGTTTATTGCCTGTAAAGATAGTATAGTGTGGTGGTTAGGTGATTAGATTCTGAAGCCAACTAACCTGGGTTTAAATTCTTGCTCTGCCACTCACTGGCTGTGTGACCTTGGGCAAGTTTTTCTTAACCTTGAGCTTTAGTTTTCTTATTTAATATATGGACAATAGTATCTTTTTTTTTAATAAATGTATGTATTTTTGTTTTTTTTTGGCTGCATTGGATCCTTGTTGGACTTTCTCTAGTTGTGGTGAGCAGGGGCTACTCTTCGTTGCGGTGCGCGGGCTTCTCATTGAGGTGGCTTCTCTTGTTGCAGAGCATGGGCTCTAGGCACACAGGCTTCAGTAGTTGTGTCTCGCGGGCTCTAGAGCACAGGCTCAGTAGTTGTGGCGCATGGCCTTAATTGCTCTGTGGCATGTGGGATCTTCCAGACCAGGGCTCAAACCCATGTCCTCTGCATTGGCAGGTGGGTTCTTAACCACTGCGCCACCAGGGAAGCCCTGGACAATAGTATCTCATAGAAGTGTTGTGCAGATCAGTAAGTTAAGTTATAAGTTATGGGTTGAATTGTGTCCCCCCCAAAAGATATGTTGAATCTTGACATCCAGTACCTGTGAATGTGACCTCATTTGCAAATAGGGCCTTTGCAGATGCAATGAAATTAAGATGATGTCTTACTGGAGTAGGGTAGGCCCAAAATCCAATATGACTGGTGTCCTTATAAGAAGAGAAGAAGAGACACAGAAGAGAGACACACAAGGAGAATGTCATATGACAGGCAGAGACTGGAGTGTTGCATCAATAAGCCAAGGAACACCAGAGATTGCCAGCAATACCAAAAGCTAAGAGAAAGGCATGGAACAGATTCTCCCCTAGAGCCTTCAGGGAGAGCATGTTAATATCTTGATTTTGGACTTCTAGCCTCCAGAACCGTGAGAATGAGTTTCTATTGTTTAAAGCTAACCAGTTAGTGGTACTTTTTGTACCACTGGCAGCCCTAGGAAACTTATATATAAATATAAAGCATATAGATGGTCCTTGGAAAGTAGTAAGCAGTATATAACTATTAAACATTACGACTACAACTTTCATTAAAAAATAATTTTTAAGAAGTTATTTTTAAAAGATGTTAGAAGCCCTATTAGTAGCAGTTTATACAAAGTGATATGGCTGTACAGAAGAGGAAGTGACAGATTCTTTTCCTACAGGTGGTGGGAGGTCTTCTCAGAGGTACTGCCATTTGAAATAGTTTGAAGGAGTTTGCTAGATAAAGAAGCAGGGAAAGGATAATGTATGAAAATGTTTAGCATGTGCGTAAGTGGGGCTAATTTTGCTTCTGTCTGTCTGAAGGGACCTGGAGCTGGTGTGGATTCATTCTTAGCTATTGGAGAACAAAAAGCCTGTGGCAAATTTTTAAAAAATTGTAACTGTACCTAATGTCTGCAGGCATGAGGGATAGTTGTCCCCATGTTTCCTGAATGATGTAAACTGGTGATAGTGATTCTGACCTGATGATGCATGGTTTATCTGTAACCCTGGTCTGTCTGTGTGAATACTGAACTTAGTGAGACTCAGTGAGTCTCATATGATGCCTCAATAGATGGCCCTCAAACCTAGTTCACAGTGTTAGGGTTAGACTTACCCATATCAAAGGGTCCCACGCAGCCTGGAGGTAGCTTTGGAGGGCAGGGGATCAGCACAGGGAGCCTGCTGAACTCCCAGGCCTGTTTCCTGCCCTCCAAGGCCCCCCACCACCCGCCTCGGCCACATTGGTCTTTGGGGGCATAAGAGGGAGGCTGGGGAGATCAGGAGAGGCAGGCGGGAGGGGCCCTCCCAGACCCGAAGAGCAGGAGAGGAGAGGAGAGGAGGGTGTTTGCCCCACCCACTCAAGCCAGGAAGCCTGCTGGGCTCCCAGGTGAGGTCACCTGCCCTCTGAGACCAGGGAAAGGGCACACCTGGGCCCCTTCTGTTCCTTGAGCCTAAGCCCCACGCTCCACAGCCCCCAGGGCCTTTTCCAGCCTTGTGGGTCCTAAGTATAGTCCCCGCCCACTGCCCAAATCTCACCCCTGCTTAGGCCCTGCATTCCACAGCCAAGGCCTTTCCCCCCCTTTTTTTTTATTTTCCCTTCTCCTTTTTTTTACTATTGTGGTACTGATGTATCTTTTGGTTGTTGATTCATCTATATTTTTATTTTTGTATTCTTTCTAACATATCATAATTTCCTAGTCTAATTTTATTTTTTACTTTGTTACTATGCTCTTTTTTTTTTTTTTTGCCACCCCATGCAGCTTGCAGGATCTTGGTTCACGAGCCAGGGGTCGAACCAAAGCTCCTGCAGTGGGAGGTCCAAGTCTGAACCACTGGACTAACAGAGAACCTCAGACCCCAGGGAATATTCATCACAGTGAGGTCTCACAGAGTTCCTCATCTCAACACCAAGACCCAGCTCTACCCAATAGCCTACAAACTCCAGTGTTGGAAGCCTCAGCCCAAACAACCAGTAAGACAGGAACACAATCTCACTCATTAAAAAAAGAAAACAATGAGACAACAAAAATATATGTCACAATAAAGGAGCAAGGTAAAAACATACAAGACCAAATAAACGAAGAGGAAATAGGCAATCTACCTGAAACAGAATTCAGAGTAATGATAGTAAAGGTGATCCACAATCTCGGAAATAGAAATGGAGGCATGGATTGAGAAAATACAAGAAAAGTTTAACAAAGATCTAGAAAAAGTAAAGAACAAACAAACAGAGATGAACAACACAATAACTGAAATGAAAAATACACTACAAGGAATCAATAACGGAATAACTGAAGCAGAAGAACGAATAAGTGAGCTGGAAGACAAAATGGTGGAAATAACTACTGAGGAGAAGAATAAAGAAAAAAGAAATAATTGAAGACAATCTCAGAGACCTCTGGGACAACACTAAATGAACCAAGATTCAAATTATGGGAGTCCCCGAAGAAGAAGAGAAAAAGAAAGGGTCTGAGAAAATATTTGAAAAGTTTATACTTGAAAACTTCCCTAACATGGGAAAGGAAATAGTCATCCAAGTCCAGGAAGCACAGAGGGTCCCATTCAGGATAAACCCTAGGAAAAACACAATAAGACACATATTAATCAAACTAGCAAAAATTAAGTTCAAAGAAAAAATATTAAAAGCAGCAAGGGCAAAACAAAATATAACATACAAAGGAATCCCCATAAGCTTATCAACTGAGTTTTCAGCAGAAACTCTGCAAGACAGAAGGAAGTGGCAGGATACACTTAAAGTGATGAAAGAGAAAAACCTACAACGAAGATTACTCTAGCCAGCAAAGATCTCATTCAGATTGGATGGAGAAGTCAAAAGCTTTTCAGACAAGCAAAAGCTAAGAGAATTCAGTACCATCAAACCAACTTTACAACAAATGTTAAAGAAACTTCTCTAGGCAGGAAACACAATAGAAGAAAAAGACCCACAAAAACAAACCCAAAACAATTAAGAAAATGGTAATAGGAACATACATATCGATAATAACTTTGAATGTAAATGAATTAAATGCCCCAACCAAAAGACACAGACTGACTGAATGGATACAAAAACAAGACCCATATATATGCTGCCTACACGACACCCACTTCAGACCTAGGGACACATACAGACAAAGTGAAGGGATGGAAAAAGATATTCCATGCAAATGGAAATCAAAAGAAAGCTCGAGTAGCAATACTCATATCAGATAGAATAGACTGTAAAATAAAGACTGTTACAAGAGATAAGGAGGGACACTACATAATGATCAAAGGATCAATCCAATAAAAAGATATAACAATTATAAATGTTTATGCACCCAACATAGGAGCACCTCAATATATAAGGCAAATGCTAGCAACCATGAAAGGAGAAATCGACAGTAACACAATAATAGTAGGGGACTTTAACATCCCACTTACCCCAATGGACAGGTCACCCAAACAGAAAATAAAGAAACATAAGCTTTAAATGACACAATAGACCACATAGATTTAATTGATATTTATAGACCATTCCACCCAAAAGTGGCAGAATACACTTTCTTCTCAAGTGCGCACGGAACATTCTCCAGGATAGATCACATCTTGGGTCACAAATCAAGCCTCAGAAAATTTAAGAAAATTGAAATTGTATCCAGCATCTTTTCTGACTACAATGCCATGAGTTTGGAAATCAATTACAGGAAAAAAACTGTAAAAAACACAAATACAAGGCTAAACAGTGCACTACTAAATAACCAAGAGATCACTGAAGAAATCGAAGAAGAAATTTAAAAATACATAGAAACAGATGACAATAAAAACATGACAACCCAAAACCTATGGGATGAAGCAAAAGCAGTTCTATGAGGGAAGTTTATAGCAATTCAATCTCACCTTAAGAAACCAGAAAAATCTCAAATAAACAATCTAACCCTACACATAAAACAACCAGAGAAAGAATAACAAAGAAAACCCAAAGTCAGTAGAAGGAAAGAAATCATAAAGATCAGAGCAGAAATAAATGAAAATGAAGAAAACAATAGCAAAGGTCAGTAAAACTAAAAGCTGTTTTTTGAGAAGATAAACAAAATTGATAAACCCTTAGTCAGACTCATCAAGAAAAGAAGGGAGAGGACACAAACCAATAAAATTAGAAATGGAAAAGGGGAAATCACAACTGACACTGCAGAAATACAAAGGATTATAAGAGACTACTACAAACAACTATATGCCTATAAAATGGACAACCACAAAGAAATGGACAAGTACAACTGGAAAAGTACAATTTTCCAAGACTGAACCAGGAAGAATTAGAAAATATAAACAGACCTATCACAAATAATGAAATTGAAACTGTAATTAAAAATCTTCCAACAAACAAGAGTCCAGGACCAGATGGCTTCAAAGGCGAATTCTATCAAACATTTAGAGAAGAGCTAACACCAATCCTTCTCAAACTCTTCCAAAACATTGCAGAGGGAAAAACACTCCCAAATTCATTCTACGAAGTCACCATCACCCTGATATCAAAACCAGAAAAAGATAACACCAAAAAAGAAAATTATAGACCAATATCACTGATGAAAATAGATGCAAAAATCCTCAACAAAATACTAGCAAACAGAATCCAACAGCACATTACAAGGATCGTACACCATGATAAGTGGGATTTATCCCAGGGATACAAGGATTCTTCAGTATACGCAAATCAATCAATGTGATACACCACATTAACAAATTTAAGAATAAAGACCATATGATCATCTCAATAGATGCAGAAAAAGCTTTTGACAAAATTCAACACCCATCTATGATAAAAACTCTCCAGGTAATGGGCAGAGAGGGAACCTACCTCATCATAATAAAGGCCATATATGACAAACCCACAGCAAGTAGCATACTCAATGGTGAAAAACTGAAAGCATTTCCACTAAGACCAGGAACAAGACAAGGATGTCCACTCTCGCCACTCTTATTCAACATAGTTTTGGAAGTCTTAGCCACAACAATCAGAGAAGGTAAAGAAATAAAGGGAATCCAAATAGGAAAAGAAGAAGTAAAACTGTCACTGTTTGCAGATGACATGATACTATATGTAGAAAATCCTAAAGATGCCACCAGAAAACTTCTAGAGCTCATCAATGAATTTGATAAGGTTGCAGGATACAAAATTAATGCACAGAAATCTCTGGCATTCCTATACACCAACAACAAAAAATCAGAAAGAAAAATTAAGGAAACACTGTCCTTTACCACAGCAACAAAAAGAAAAAAATACCTATGAATAAACCTGCCTAAGGAGGCAAAAGACTTGTACTCAGAAAACTGTAAAACACTGATGAAGGGAATGAAAGATGACATAAACAGATGGAAAAATATACCATGTTCTTGGGTTGGAAGAAGCAATACTCTGAAAATGACTATACTACCCAAAACAATCTACAGATTCAGTGCAGTGCATATCAAACTACCAATGGCATTCTTCACAGAATTAGAACAAAAAGTTTTACAATTCATATGGAAACACAAAAGACCCCGAAGAGCCAAAGCAATCTTGAGAAAGAAAAACAGAGTTGGAGGAATCAGGCTCCCTGACTTTAAACAATACCACAAAGCTACAGTAGTCAAGACAGTATGGTACTGGAACAAAAACAGAAATATAGATCAATGGTACAGGATAGAATGCCCAGAGATAAACCCATGCCCATATGGGCACCTAATTTACGACAAAGGAGGCAAGAACATACAATGGGGAAAAGACAGCCTCTTCAATAAGCGGTCCTGGGAAAACTGGACAGCTACATGTAAAATACTGAAATTAGAACACTACCTAACACCATACACAAAAATAAACTCCAGATGGATTAAAGACTTAAACGTAAGACCAGACACTGTATAAAACTCTTAGAGGAAAACATAGGAAAAACACTCTTTGACATAAACCACAGCAAGATCATTTTGACCCACCTCCTATAGTAACAGAAATAAAAACAAAACTAAACAAATGGGACTTAATTAAACTTAAAAGCTTTTGCACAGCAAAGGAAACCTTAAACCAGTCAAAAAGACAGCCCTTAGGGCTTCCCTGGTGGTGCAGTGGTTGAGAGTCCGCCTGCTGATGCAGGGGACACGGGTTCGTGCCCCGATCCGGGAAGATCCCACATTCCGTGGAGCGGCTAGGCCCATGAGCCATGGCCGCTGAGCCTGCACGTCCGGAGCCTGTGCTCTGCAACAGGAGAGGCCCCAACAGTGAGAGGCCCGCCTACCGCAAAAAAAAAAAAAAAAAGACAGCCCTCAAAATGGGAGAAAATATTTTCAAATGAAACAGCAGACAAAGGATTAATCGCCACAATATACAAACAGCTCATGGAGCTCAATCTCAAAGACAAACACTCCAGTTAAAAAAATGGGAGGAAGACCTAAACAGACATTTCACCAAGGAAGACATACAAATGGCCGAGAGGTACATGAAAAGATGCTCAACATCACTAATTATTAGAGAAATGCAAATCAAAACTGCAATGAGGTGTCATCTCATGCTGGTCAGAATGACCATTATCAAAAAATCTAGAAATAACAAATGCTGGAAAGGGTATGGTGAAAAGGGAGCCCTCCTGCACTGTTGGTGAGAATGTAAATTGATACAACCACTATGGAAAACAGTATGAAGTTTCCTTAAAAAACTAAGAATAGAACTACCATATGACCCAGCAATCCCACTACTGGGCATATACCCTGAGGAAACCGTAATTCAAAAAGAGTCATGTACCACAGTGTTCATTGCAGCACTATTTACAGTAGCCAGGACATGGAACCAACATAAATGTCCCTCGACAGATGAATGGATAAAGAAGGTGTGGCACATATAGGCAATGGAATATTACTCAGCCATAAAAAGAAACGAAGTTGATTATTTGTAGTGAGGTAGGTGGACCTAGAGTCTGTCATACAGAGTTAAGTAAGACAGAGAAAAAGAAATACCGTATGCTAACGCATATATATGTAATCTAAAAAAAAAAAAAAAGGTACTGATGAACCTAGTTGCAGGGCAGGAATAAAGAGGTAGACATAGAGAATGGACTTGAGGACATGGGATGGGAGGGGGAAGCTGGGCGAAGTGAGAGTAGCATCTCCATATATACACTACCAACTGTAAAATAGTTGGCTGGTGGGAAGCAGCAGCGTGGCACAGGGAGATTGGCTCCGTGCTTTGCAATGACCTAGATGGGTGGGATAAGGAGGATGGGAGGCAGGCTCAAGAGGGAGGGGATATGGGGACATGTGTATGCATATGGCTGATTAGCTTTGTTGTACAACAGAAACTAACACAGTATTGTGAAGCAGTTATACTCCAATAAAGATCTATTAAAAAATAAATAAAATAAAATATTGGCTATATCCCCTGTGTCATACAATATATTCTTGTAGCTTATTTATTTTATATGTAGTAATCTATGTCTCTTAACCCTGTACCCCTTTCTTGCCAAAAGGGAATTTCTTGAAACTGAAATTTATTAACTCTAAAGAGAAGTTGCTGACTAATTCCTGTTCACTAATTCAGTGTTGTAGAGACAGCAGGTGGGAACTAGAACTCAGTAGTGTGGTTCACTATTTACTGACTCCCCACTGTTATGTGTCACGTAGCACTGTGCTAAGAACAGGAGGTGCAAATGTGTGTAAGAGATAGTCTCTGTCTTCCAAGAGCTTCAGGCTAATGAGGAGATGGACAGTAAAAAGATAATTTCAATATGGTGTGATTATATTCTTTGATACAGGTTGAAAAAAGGTAATACATGTTCATAGAGAAGGAAATCTGAGATTAGGGACCAGATCTACTGACATAGAGTAAAAAATATCCAAAGCAGTGAATTTTTACCACTTGAGTCATTAAAAATTGGTAACATAAGTTGCAGTGCTTTTTAAAAGTATAGATTAAAATTAGTTTAGTTAAAAATTGAAATATAATGGCAGTTATTTAAAATTGATACAGAAATGGAATGTGTGTTAGGCTGAATAACTGTCTTATGAGGGACGCAAATAAATCACTAACTTAAATAATCATAGATAACTATGAAGGATTAAAACTAATTCCATTTTTTAAAGGAGAAGGGAGTTTGGTTTTAGCAATTAGAATAGTAACAAAACACTGAGGCAAATATTAATAGAAATATTTAATTACTTAGGGAATAAAAATAATGTGAATACTATGGGGTTGTTTTTTATATATTTATAAAACAACAGACAAACATGATTACTTTCCTTAGACATTACTAGATAAGTAGAGGAAGTCTGGAGAGTAAATCTAATTTATTCTTATTTTAGCAGAGTACTTGGTAGTCTAATTTTACTTAAAAATTAATTTAAGTTGTTTTGGATATTTGCAGTATTTACTTGATTAAGAGCTGAGTGAAGTACAGTACCATAGAAAGCACAGATACAGAATTATATTGGTAATTTTAGACAATGAATTTAGAAAATAAAATTGCTAAGTGCTACATATGCTGTGTGTGTATGTATGTTTCAGGAGAGATTTAAATTTTATTATTCTTTCCTCAGAATAATTATTCCTTACTTTTACTGATTAGTTTGTTACCTAAAAAGGGAAAATTTTGGACTAAAGCATTACTATCTAAAAGTTCAATAATATTCTTTTCTTCTTTAGATATTTGAATGAAGCAAAGATTTATTTTACATTGTAATTTTCATTTAAGTTGATGTTTAGGTGAAGGTGATTTTTTTAAAATAATGTGTAGCAAAGTCTGAGATGCATGGTAATTCTGTGTTTTATTTTTCAGAAAGAATTCTTTGTGGAACTTGGCTTAACTGCAGGGCAACTTGGTATAGATGACTCTACACAAGTGCCTCCTGGTTAGTATTTCTCCCATATGGCATATACTAAATGAAAATGAGAGTGAGGTTAAGGTTTATCTTGCCATTTCCAAATTAATCTAGTAACTTTTTTAATATCTGACAACTAACATGCTTTTTGCCTCTCCTTGGTTGCTATTAATTATTGAATAGAATCTTATATGTTACAGAGTTACAATCTTATATGTTATTAGAGTTCAACTAGATATTTGTCTTTTTATTTGAGGGTCTTTAAAATAATTTTGAAAACTCATTAGACATATGTAAGTCATTTTGTTGGCAAAATTCTAAGAGAATGGCTCAATAAATTTTCATGAATTGGACACACCTAACTAAATTACCACCCAGATCAATAAACTGAAGCCCCTTCCTACCATCTTTCAATCTTTATCCCCTGTGTCAAGGATAACCACTATTTTTACTGTTCAGGTCTCATCTCTTGCCTCCTCACACTGTCCCTCCCCCTCCTGCTACTCCCATCCCCACTTCCACACACATGTATGTTCTCTCTCTAATCATACTTGAGAAACTGCTGCAAAATTTTCAAGTGTCCAGATTGATGGCTCTGCCTCCTCTAAATCTTCTGCATCATGATCATCACCATCACCATCATCTTTAGAGGATTTCAGCAGATCTTCAAGTTCCTTGTTGGTAAGGGTTTCTCTATGCTCTTCTGTGTGGTCCTCAACATTGTCTTCAATCATGTCGGAGAAGCCTTCCCCACCAAACTTCCCCTGCAACATTCAAAATACTACTGAGTTCTGCATCAGTAGTGGAGAAGCCCCTGAAATCACTGATCACCTCACTCCAGAACTGCCTCCAGCGTGCATCGGCGGTCTCAGGACTTAAGGCATCTACAGCCTCTGCGGGAAGCAAAACTGCACCTGCAGTTGTGAAGCTCTTTCGTAAATCAATAATGCTGCTCAGTCAGGGTTAGCATCAGGGGCAGCACGAAACGTCCTGAAGGCAAGGTAGGTGTTAATTCACCTCAGTGTGCTGCTGCAGGAGACAGGAACATCATGTCCACATTCTCGCCAGTGAAGCAGAGAGTGTTGTCAGTTATGAGGAGGACCTTGAATGGCAGCCCCTTCTCTTCATCCCTTTACTTCAGGAATGAAACACTGATGGAACCTCTCCAAGAACAAAATGGCCATTGCCCAAGCCTTCTTGTATTGCTAGAACATAGGCAGGCAATTTTTGGTTTTGTTCTTGAGGGCCTGGGGATTGCTTGCTCAGTAGATGAGGCCTGGCTTGATCACGTGACCTGTTGCATTGCCAGACAGCACCAGCCTAAGATGATCTTTCCAGGCCCTGAACCCTGGGGCCTACTTTGCTGTCTTATGGATATAAGTACGATTGGACATCTTCCAGAACAAGCCCATTTCATCACAATTGAAGATTTGCTCTGGAAGGTAGCCTTTCTCTTCTATAAGTTTTTTGAGCTCTTCTGAGAACGCTGAAGCTCCCTTGGCATCAGCCAATGCTGATTCTCTCATGATCTCTAAGTTCTTGAGGCTGTAGCACTTTACATAGTTAGCCAGCCATCCCTTATGAGCCTTAAACTCCTTCATTCTCCTCAACCCCGTCACAGTAGTATTCACAGAGGCTAAGTGCTTTTTCACACATCATTTTGCCATGAACAGGGATATGCTTCTGTGACATGTCCTCCAGCCACATACTTGACGCCTTTGCGAGCAATTTGTCATGAATGAGAGACCACTTTTGCTGTTGTAGGGGCAGCACAAACACTTCCACAAATTTCAGCTTCTTTCTGCTTTATTTTGCAAATGCTCAATTTGTTCTTACCTTATGGCCCACCTTGGCAAGAAATATGCCGCTTTTCAAAAGATCTAAGATTTTAATTTTCTTGTTGAGAGATAGCACTTAACGCTCCCTCTTAGCCTTTGAGGGATTGTTTAGCTTTTTAAAAAATTATTATTATTATTTTTAACATCTTTATTGGAGTATAATTGCTTTACATAGCTTTTGAGGGATTGTTTTGACCACTTAATTGCTCTTTAGGAGCCATTTTTTCACAGTAACAAAGGGTGCACACAACGTAAGTGACAAACGAGACACAAGGTGAACAATACTCAAGCACAAGTGCTGGAGACTGAGGATCCATGAAATGGCGGGAGACTACAGCAGGGTATGCCAACACATCAGTTCATTCACACGGATTCAGTGTAGTGCTTGGCACACAGCAAATTCAAGTTTTGCTTTTTTGAACTTTCTGGAATTATTTTTCAAATGTTTTCAATCCGTGGTTGGTTGAATCCACAGACATAGGGGGCTGACTGTTATCAGTAGTGCTGCTGTGCATCTTCTTGTGTAAGTCTCCTGGTGCACATAGGTATAAGATGTGCACCTGAGAGCGATGTGCTGCTATCGTAGGGCGTGCATATATTCAGTGTTAGTAGATGTTGCCAAACAGTTTTCCAAGATGGCTGTACTGATTCACACTCCTACCACCTTTGTATGAGAAGCTCATTTGCTCCATTTCCTTTGCATTTAGAATTGTCAGTCTTTTTCATTTTAGCCATTGTGATGGGTGTGTATTTCATAATGGTTTTAATTGCATTTCTCTGGTGACTGATGTGGTTGGGCATCTTTTCATATGTTTATTGGTCCGTTGGATTACCTCTTCTGTAAAGAACCTGTTCACAGCTTCTGCCTATTTGTGTCAGACAGTTGTCTTTTTTAAATTGACTTACCGGGAGTGCTTTACATGTTCTAAGTACAAGTCCTTTGCTGGATATATGTATTGCAAATACAGTCTTCCACTCTGTGACTTACCTTTTCACTCTCAGTGGTACCTTTTGATGAACAGATGTTTCTCGGTTTTAATATGATCTAGTTTAGGAGGTTATTTCCATTATGATTGGTACTTTAAAAACAAATCTTTGTTTCTCCCATACAATCTTTTTAAATGGCATTTGTATAGTAGGATTTCCTATAAAGTATTAAGACTTTTATTAGATTTGCTTTCATGGTAGATTAGAGTAGAAGTAGGGATTTGCAAATAAAGCTATCAATAAGTTTTGTTTTGTTTTTAGGAAAAAAAGTCAAAGATGAATGGACAAACATTTGTGTTGTGAGAAGATATTCTGTATTATTTTAACAAAGAAAATTAGTTTATCAATCTTTTCTTCTGATTAAATATATTTCCTTTTCATTTCTACAAACTTGAAATAACTTAGAAAAAAGATTTTTCCACATATAAAGATAAATATTCTTATAGTTTCCTGGAGAGCCATTCAGCTTTGAAAATAATTAAAAGCATCAACACCAGAAAACATTTACATAATATTGTTCTAAATGTGGCTGATTATATTTGTGTCTAATAATTTTATTTATTTTATCATTTTTAGAACTTTTTGAAAATGAGCATGTACGTATTGGGCAAAAAGGTAAGCTTTTGATTATACTTATTTTAATTTCTGAAAATGAGATAGTCTCAAGTAAATGTATCGTATACCCTCAACTGAAATTTAATCTCTGAGAAGCTAAAGACCTAAAAAGGAATAAAATTTAACAGTGTAGATAAAACAATGGGAATCTTTATAAAGAGGGGAAATGCATCAATTTGGCTTTATCAATAAATGTCAGGTAAAGAAGTACACAGATGGTTCACTAAAAAGGAAATGATAAATGCAGGCACGCATTTCTCAAGGATATTAGCTTAATCCATTCAACAGTAGAATTTCATTTTAAAATCAAAGAGCCAGATTCTGTCTTTGATGTGCCCACACCCTTCTCATTAGTGTTAATAGGAATATGCTCCTGCATCAGGAGAGAATAATAGCTGTCACACTTCCCAGCGACTGTTCACCATGGTAGGGCTTAATAACTGAAGCAGCTGTTAGTGTTCTGGAGAACAAATTTTCCCCATCTTTTTAAGATTCTTTTCCTTATTTTTATAAATCCTGTTTTGTCTTTGAAATATGAAGTGCAGGTAAGTCTTGTGTCAGAATAAATCTTCTATGGCAATTATATTATCATGTTCTAAACTCCCTAGTTCAATTTTTCAGAATCCTATTTATTTAGAAGACTGCATTTGTAAGATTTGATATTTTCATTAAACACAATTGCAAGTTATCATGTGGTCCCTTTGTTTCATTCTCATTTAGTGTAAGATTTTTTTCCTTTTTCTTTTAAGAAGAAAATATAAGAAAACAAAACTGTTTGACAAATATCAGCAGTTGTCTAGTATTTCTTCTTTTGTTTTTATTTTTTGGTTTTGTTTGTTTGTTTTGGACGGGGGCTTAATTTCCAGACTTAATAGCTAGTATTTTCATTAACATAAAGATGAAAACAAAAGGATAATATATTAATTTTGTGAACTTGACTGCTTATGAATAATTTTTGGCCTTTTTAAAAGGTTATCAGATCTTTTTTGTTTTTACTTCTTTAAAAATCCCTCTCTTCTGTTGATTTTGGCAGATAGCTAAAATGTCATCGAATAGAATGGATATCTACATTCTTTAGAATTCTCAGTCATAATACTTCAAATAGCATACCACTTCCAAATACTAGAACATTCATGACTTAGTAGAATATGCATAAGAAATTTAGGGTTTCTGTAGCTATGACTTCATGTGATGATGAAATCCAGAAATTATTCTACATACGCATCACAAGTTTCACATCCATGGAGCTATAGTTAAAGCACAGTGAAATCAAGGTACCTACATTAAAAACTTTCACCTGGTGGGGTAGGAGGTGGAGGAGCTTACAGCTTGAAACTTACAGGGCTGTAAATAAGACCACATCAAAAATCTGAGAGTAAAAGAAGATTGTCAAGATATGATGCAATTATGTTAGACATAAAGATGAAATGTTAGCTTCCCAAAAGATTTTTAAAGATTTCAATGTTATTTCTTACATTATGAATTTTCTGATGAGATTTTAATATACTTTTGACAGTTCTATCAGAACAAGATAGTGCTGCTGCTCAACAGTATATCAGACAAGGAAGTCCCACAGCACTGAGAGCTGAATTATGGGCTCTCATTTTGAATATTTCCAGCCAACCTGAGGTAAGAAGAAAAAGGATGGGCCAGATTTGATATTTGTTTTTCAAAGTAGAAATATTTTTTTCTTAGTCTAATATTTACTCCCTTTTTAATTTTCAAATTCACTGTAGTTTAGAGTTCTAAGATAAGATTAACATATAATTTAATCACTGTGTGCTTAACATAGACGTTTTTGTTATTAATAATTAGTTGGATAGGGTGAACCTATACATACAACAGAACAATAAGTAAAATCTTAAGAAGTGGAGTCCACCAATTCAGATCAGTGAAGATGTGTGGTAGAACTGGGAGTTATAATAGAGAGAAATAAAGATGGACAGCTTGATATACGTAAATGACTACTTTGTCCCTACAGTTGCTTTCAAAATATGCATGATTTTTATGGGTTTAAAAATTGACAGATTATGTGGGAATGTTATTTTTCTAAGTATAAGAACATCTTATTTTAGGAAATAAAATGAATATGAAGAGAAATCAGCAAAAGACAGGTAATAGATTCAACAAAGAAACAAGTGTAAGACATTGATTCTTTTTGAAATATTTTGGAGAATTTTTTTTTTTTTTTTTTTTTTTTTTTGCTGAAGCCCACTGATCCTATAAGTCATCTATTTAAAGATTTTAATAAATAGCAAACTAATAGTTCCCTAACCTAGCAGTTAAAAACATGGGTTTTGTTTAGAATCATATGACCTAGTTTCAACTCCTAGCTCCCTCAACTTATTTGAAATAAGTCATTGAGTGAGTTAAATTTCTTCAAACTTCAACTTACCCATACTTAGATATAGGTAATAATTTTTATATCCCAGTGTGGTTGAAAGAATTAAATGAAATCTATGTGAGTCTTTTATTAACACAGTACTTGATATAACAGGTCACCATTGATGGTAGCAATAGTAATTACATATTACATGTAATTATGTTATAAATTAATTATAATTTATAATAATGCAGTTTTTAAGAAAATCAAACATTATTAACATATATTATAAAAACTACACCTGTAACCTTTGCAAATTATGTGTGCATGCTTGTGTGTGTGTGTGTGTGTGTGTGTGTGTGTGTGTATTTTAAATCTCCCGCTCTGAACAGCACTATCAAAAATCACTTGCTTCCTTTTTGAAAGAATAAACCTTGTGATTTATTTTAGAGCAGTTTTAAACCAAATGATACTACTGATGTTTTGAGGTGACACTTTAAAAGTAACAGTTTACAAAACAGTTTTGAGTGCACTGGGCATTTTTTGTGAGTGTATCAACTCTTGTAGAAGAGGTAGTAGTTCTTGTCCTGACCTGTGTAGATGACCTACCAACTTCACTGATCAGGAGCTAAGTTAGCAAGTCCTGTCTCTGCAGAGGAACTAACTACTACCATTTCAAAAATAGATTTAGAATTTTTCCAGAAGTATAGTTGTAGAATAAAAGTAGTAATCCCAGATAATGATTGTATAAAGTTCAAAGGCAGTTTTTACACTTGAATTCTGGAGTTAAGTTATCTTGATTTTCTATATTCAAAATGGCAAATCTGTAAATAGAAATTAATATTATCAGAAGGCAATCTTGATTTTATTGAATAAAACATTTTCTATCACTTACACTTATTTTCACTGTAAATGTGTGACCTGAACAAACTATAGCGGTTCCGAAATAATTGTTGTAGGTGGTACATTAGAGGGTGGAGGGGGAGAGAGCGAGAGGCAGAGAGAGGGAGAATACTTACTTCTTATGAAGAATACTTTATCAGACCTTTTTGTTCAGTTACTTTCCAATCACTTAAAATAAGCTACACATACAAATGCATCATAGTTGAGGAGTTAGATAAATGGAATATTTCAAATTTCACACTCATAAAGCTATTTTTAAAATCTTACCTCAATAGAAAGACTTGGGATTTAATGCTTTAAGTTCCTAGCAGTTAATTTATTTAGTACTTTTACTAGAACGTTATTTAACTTTGATTTTTTTCTCTTTTTAAGAAAATATGTGATAAGTTTTAAAGAATTGCTTTTATATATTTTCTTTTCTACAGCTCTCTAGATCTCTGGATCAAAATATCCATATTTAGTAAACATTCATATTTAAATCTTTTTGCTTAATTTCAGTTTGCTAATTAAAAGTAGAAAATTGTCTTATACTTTGCTCTAGGTTCTTGCTTACTGATAAGATAGCCAAGATGAGTATTAACATTTAAGATTTCCTTTAGTGATTTCACAATAAGGTTCTCCACAACCTGACCTAAAGGTCTGCAATAATGCCTGACCATCCTAGATCTTTCTGGTCAGCTCATCTTGTCTTCCCAGTGCCTGTTTCTGTCCTTCACTCTCCTCAGCCACTTTCAGAGTCTTAGCAAAAGATCTCACCTTCTCCTAACCAGAGAAAACAGAAGTCATCAGAAGGAACTCGTTCAAATTCCTTCCACCAAACCTGTAAACTTACTTGCATCAGCACCTGTTCTTGCCTCTACTTTTACATCTAAACCTTGTGCAAGAAAAGTCTATGCTAGATGCTCCTACTTCCTTAATCCCATTAATCACTCAGTCTACCATAGTCTGGCGTACACCCCACTACATGACTATAACTGTCCTAGCTAAAGTTACCAAGGAACAGTGGATACATTTTAGTCTTTACATCTACTGCATTTGATACTATTATCTATTCTGCCCTTGAAATATTCTTGGTCTTTAATTTAGTTCATCCTGTTTTCTTAGTTCTTCTTTCCCTCTTTTTCTTTTTTTTTTTTTTCTTTTTTTTTAAGTCTGCATTTGGGTTCGCCTGCTAGACCTCAAGTGCTTGTATTTCTCAGAATTCAATTTTGATCCTCTTTTCACCCTGCACATTTTCCCTGGACTGTCTCATCCACAGTCACCTTTTCCATAATGGCTTCAACTCTGTTTTCAACCAAACTTTGTCTTAAGCCTAAAACCTTTATTTCCAGTTTCCTGCAGAACTCTAATACATGGTCTGAAAGTGTATCAGACTCATGATATCTAAAAGAAAAGGTATAATCTTTACCTCAATTTATTTGTGGTCATCCAAGAGATGCTGAATTATCTCTCTTCCCACCTAAAAAAAAAAAAACCTTGTCAGACTTTTGTCTTCTTGGATATTCTACTTTTCTTTCACGTGCAGTTTATTCCATCACCTTTTCTGAGAAGCCTTCCTAATATCTCCTCTACCTTGTCTTCTCCCAACTCCATCACTGCTACTCTTAGATACTTACTTCATTTTTCTCCCACCATAACCAGTGCAGGAGCAAAGACCTAAAGACAGAGAAACATATACCATACTTCTTACTTTATTTGGCTGCCTCCCTTTCTAGATTGAGTAACTGAGGACAGGGATTTTTTTCTTCTTCATCATCTATAAAGTCAGTATCTTGTACAGCGTCTAGAAATGGTCAGCTCATCTAAATGCTTAATGAACAATTAAGTATAAACTGTTAGGAATGTTCTGTGAGTTCTTTGACTTCCTGAGAGTATATTTCCTTTTTTCTTTAGTTAAAGAGATAGTGTGTAAGTCTGCATAAAATATAAAATAGATACATACACTAAAATTTAAATATTCTCTGATGCTAAAAATTTGGGCTATTTTGCTTTTCAAAGATTGCTTTTTATAATCATAATTTATTACTGTTAAATATCTATTTTGCCAAAGCTTATACAAAATACTCTTGAAATATCCTATTACATTATTGGTAATTGTTATATTTTATAAATTCTTGTTTTATAATGTCTTTGGTATTAGGGTAATGTTGGCCTCATAAAATGAATTAAGAAGTATTCCTTCTGCTTCTGTCCTCTGAAGGAGATTGTAGAATACTGGCAGAATTTCTTCCTTAAATGTTTGGTAGAATTCACCAATGAGGCCCTCTGGGCCTGGTACTGTCTGTTTTAGACACTTATTAATTATTAAATCAATTACTTTAATAGATGTAGGCCTATTCCGATTGTCTGTTTCTTCTTGTGTGAGTTTCAGCAAATTCTGTCTTGTTCAAGTAATTGATCCATTTCATCTAGGTTATCAAATTTGTGGACAGAGAATTGTTCATAGTATATACCTTTATTATCCTTTTAATGTCCATAGGATCTGTAGTGATGTACCCTCCTTCATTTCTGATTTGGGTAATTTGTGTCCTTTCTCTTCTTTTTTTTAGTTAGCCTGGCTAAAGGCTCATTCGTTTTATTGATCTTTTCAAAGAACTAGCTTTTTGTTTCAATTTTTTTCTCTATTGATTTCCTGTTTTCAATTTCATTTATTTCTGCTCTAATTCTTATCATTTCTCTTCTTCTGCTTACTTTCAATTTAATTTGTTCTTCTTTTTCTAGTTTCCTAAGGTGGAAACTTAGATTATTGATTTTTAGATCTTTCTTGTTTTCTAATTTATGCATGCATTCAATTCTATAAATTTCCATCTAAGCACTGCTTTTACTGCATCCCACAAATTTTGATAAGTTACCTTTTCATTTAGTTCAAAATATTTTTAACTTTCTCTTGAGATTTCTTCTTTGACCCATGTGTTATTTAGAAGTATGTTGTTTAATCTCCCTGTATTTGGGGATTTTCCAGTTATCTTTTTGTTATTGATTTCTAGTTTAATTCCACTGTGGTCTGAGAGCAGACATTGTATGATTTCTATTCTTTTAAATTTGTTAAGGCTATGTTTTATGACCCAGAATGTGGTCTATCTTAGTGAATGTTCCATGTGAGTTTGAGAGGAATGTGTATTCTACTGTTATTGGATAAAGTAGTGTACAGGTGTCCATCATATCCAGTTGATTGATGGTGTTGTTGAGTTCAACTTCGACCTTACTGATTTTCTGCCTGCTGAATCTATTTCTGATAGAGAGGTGTTGGAGTTTTATTTCAATTGGAAATGCATGGTTTATTTAATAAAGGATGCTGATAACCATCCTTCTGAAAGAAAACTCAGACCTTTGGCTTACCATATATAAAAATAAATTCCAGGTAGGTTATAAACATTTAAATTAAAAATATCAATTTTAGGGGCTTCCCTGGTGGCGCAGTGGTTGGGAGTCCGCCTGCCGATGCAGGGGACACGGGTTCATGCCCCGGTCCGGGAGATCCCACATGCCGTGGAGCGGCTGGGCCCGTGAGCCATGGCCGCGGAGCCTGCGCGTCCGGAGCCTGTGCTCCACAGCGGGAGAGGCCACAACAGTGAGAGGCCCGCGTACCGCAAAAAAAAAAAAAAAAAAAAAAAAATCAATTTTAGAAAAAACTAGAAAAATATTTGTATAAACATGTGATGTAGGAGAGCCTTGCCTAAGGGAAGCAAGAAAATCCAAAGCCATAAAGAATTTTTTTTAAATTTGTCAATGAATACCATAAACAAAAATCAAACAACACATTAATTTGAAGAAAAAGTATTTGTAACACAAATGACAAAAGGTTAATCCTCATTATCAATAAAGAGCCTGACAAATTAATAAAATAAATGTAATCTAATAGAAAAATATGTAAGTCATTGAAGTGGAAATTCAAATGACCAGTAAGCACATGAAAGAATGTCAACTTTATTAGTATTTGGGAAAGTGCAAATTAATACAACAGGAAGATAACCATTTTTCATCCATGGAAAAGTTAAAATGGTGAGGATATAGGTAAACTTTGTGCTCTCATGGGTTGCTGGTGGGAATTTGAATTGATACTTTTTTGGAAAGTAGTTAGACAATTTGTAGTCCAACTAAAGAAATATGTGCGTGTGTGTGTGTGTATATATATATATATATATATGGCCTTCAGCCTACAATCCTACCTTTGCCAGTTTATCCCATAGATACAAAGGCATATGTGCATGAGGATATTTATTGCAGTATTTGTAGTGACAAACAACTAGAAACAACCTGAGTAGTCATCTATAGGCTAAAGGAATGGTTAAATAAATTGTGATACATCTGTAGCACAGCTTCAAAAATATTAAAGTGTATGTAGTTATTAAAAAGACATAGAGAGATGACCATGATATACACTAGAAACTGAAAAATAAGTATAGAATGATTCCATTTTATGTTAAAAAAAACAACTAAAACCCTTAAATATTATATATTTTTATAAGCATGGAGAAAAGTATGGAAGAATACAAATTACAAATAATGTTACAAATACAATACAAATAACATTAGTTTCTTCAGTGTGGTGGCAGGGAAGAAGAAAAGGTTATTAACTTTTTCTTTATCCAGCTTTAGATTGTTTCACTTATTTTAATGGTCATATATCAGTTTGTAATTTTAAACTTATTTTATTTTTAAAAAGAGACATAACTCTAAGCATCTTAGCTTTTCCACTGTGTTCCCTAGAAGACATTAAAGTATAATACTATGCCCTTTGCCCGTTGTCAAGGATTGGTGTTTGAATTAGGTGCTGTTCCTGCCTTTAAAAATGTTTTTTTATTCTAGCCAGAGAGATGGATTTAATAAATACAATAGAAGGTAAATAAAATAGTAAAATAATTTTGCTTTAGGTAAGAAATCAAAACAACATGAATGAGAACAAAGTAAGGCTTTTTAATTAAAATTAAAATGACTAAAAATAGCCAGTAAATCCCCAGATAATCTTTATGCAAAGAGCACTTTGCCTCAAATCAGAGAACTGTGTATTAAGCATCTTTCAAGACAAAGAAATCGTGTTTCAGGAAACAGGGTTGGACGCCACCCTGCCAAGGCAGCTGCATGCAACAGATATTCTTCTTTGTCCCAGACGAACCTGTCTCACAACTCTTATTTGAGGGAATGTCTTCAGAAAGAATCACGTAGGCTGGGATGTACTGATGGAGCCAAGCAGTATTTGGATATGGGTGGAAACCAGGGCTAAAATGCCCAAGACATGGATGGAGGGATTTGGAGGAACACAGGGATCAGCTGAAGTAGTGAGATGATATTTCCATCTCTCTTTAACACAACTACTACCCATTTAGTCTTAACCTTTTTTTTTTAACCTTTATTATTTATTATGAACACCCCGACCAACTATTAGCCTGATGCTTAACTGGATTACGTCTTATGTCCCTCCTCCCTCTCTGCCTTCCCCTGTCTTTTCTTCTTTTTCCTTTCCTCCCCTTTTCTCTTCTTCCTATCTTTCCTCTCTTCCTTCTTATTTCTTATTCTCTATTAAATTAAACATTAGCCAAATCTTATCACTGTTTAGAGTTAGATTTTCTAATATAATACCATATTCTTTTATTTTTTAAAAACTGATTTTTTTGCTATTACAATTTTTTAAAATTTTTATTTTATATTGGAGTATCATTGCTTATCAGTGTGTTAGTTTCAGGTGTACAGCAAAGTGATTCAGTTATACATATACATGTATCTATTCTTTTTCAAATTCTTTTCCCATTTTGGTTATTACAGAATATTGAGCAGAGTTCCCTGTGCTATAACTGATTTTTATTTACTTTTCTAAAAACCTGGACTCAGATGTAAAGAAAAGTACACTGCTGATTCTATTGATCAATGTCATTAAAAGTCCTAAACCCTTATTATTGTCCATTAGCCAGATGAGATGAGAGTGTTTCTCATTATCTCTTGGAAATTTATGTATCTTTTCAAGCTGTGCTTAAATCATGTACAGGTTAACTGCATAGGATTCTGTATAGTTATAATCATTATATTTTGAACTAAAAAATGAATAATAAAGGATTTTTAATCTAAAAAAAAAACCCTGATGTTTTTCATATGCTCTATGATTACTTTTACTACCAGGGCTGATTTAGTATGTTTAAACTTTTTTATTTTATAATAATTTAGATATTAGAAAGGCAGTATAGTGTAGTCATTCTGGGTTTTTATATAGGTTTCAGGGCTTTCCCGGGATCAAATCTTACTACCTTTGTGGCCTTGGACAGCAAGTTACTTCTTTCTCTGGGCCTTAATTTCTCAAATGTAAATGGGAATAATAATCATTGTTGAACAGTTTTATTTTGTTGGTATGGGATTAAATAGATTAACTCATGTGTAGTGGGATTAAATAGATTAACTCATGTGTAAAACAGTTCCTGACACCTAGTAATTACTTAATAAATACTGCATTTGCTACATTTTTCTTTTTTAAAAAAAAAAAATTTATTTATTTTGGGCTGCGTTGGGTCTTCGTTGCTGCATACGGGCTTTCTCTAGTTGCAGTGAGCGGGGGCTACTCTTCGTTGTGGTGCACGGTCCTCTCATTGCAGTGGCTTCTCTTGCGGAGCATAGGCTCTAGGCACTCGGGCTTCAGTAGTTGTGGCACGTGGGCTCAGTTGTTCCACGGCATGTGGGATCTTCCTGGACCAGGGCTCGAACCCATGTCCCCTGCATTGGCAGGCGATTCTTAACCACTGCACCACCAGGGAAGTCCTGCATTTGCTATTAAATTACAGTTAATCAATTTAGCAAACATTGATTAAATACCCACCAGGTAGCAGATTTTATCCTAAGGGATGGGATTAGGTATATTTATTGATCATCTACTATTGGCCAGGCATGGAGACTGTAGTAGTGAATAAAAAAAAGTCCTGGGAACTTCCCTGGTGGGGCAGTGGTTAGGAATTGGACTGCCAATGCAGAGGACACAGGCTCAAGCCCTGGTCCGGGAAGATCCCACATGCTGCGGAGCAACTGAGCCCACGCACCACAGCTACTGAGTCTGTGCTCTAGAGCCCGCGAGCCACAACTACTGAAGCCCATGCGCCTAGAGCCCATGCTCCACAACAAAAAAAGCCACCGCAACGAGAAACCTGTGAAGCCACCGCAATGAGAAGCCCATGCACCACAACGAAGAGTAGCCCCTGATGGCCGCAACTAGAGAAAGATGGCATGCAGCAACAAAGCCCCAATGCAGCCAAAAATAAACAAATTAAAAAAAAAAATCCTTATCCTCTTAGTGTTTATAATACTATTAATGATCATTATTTATTAAAGGCATTATTTATTTGAGGCTGACTTTAAAATGTGATTGACTTTTAATGTTTTTGTTTGTTTAACTTTTAAATCTAGGATATCTTGTATTATGAGCAGCTTAAGACTAATGTGATACAACATGACCTTTTGGTGGACAGTTTAATTTATAAAGTAAGTAAAAGTATACATAGTTTTTCCATTTCATTGATATCATTAAGCAATTATTGAGTCTTCAACATGTAGGGACTGCACTATGCATGATGATACATATTAAACTTGAAAAATAATTTTAAGTGATCATTATACTTACAAAGTTAAGTTTGACCTTCAAAATCTGCAGTTTCTATTCAATGTTATCCTCCTTCTCGTTGAAACTGTCCTTATAATCCTTTCCTGACCCTCCCATTTATTGATTAAGAGAATGATAAGCATTTCCTGTCCTTATAATTCAAGTTTTCCACACAAACTACATAAAAAGAAACTAAAAGGAAAATGAGATTATGGATTTTTTTTATCTTATTTGTCTCACAGTCTTTAGGGCCTGCTTATTTATTTTATTATTTTGAAGTCATGTTTTATTTTTAATTTCTTTTAGTTTCTAGACATATAGTTAAGCACGTCTCAAATTTTATGATAAGGATTCATTGAATTTTTGTTTCCAGGCATCTGATATTGAGACAAGATGCAGATGCTGAAAACGTGGTATAGGATATGACTGATTCTGGATTAATGATTGGGTTGTTTAAAAGACTTGGATTTTAGATTTAGAACTTGTAAGATAGAGGAGACGGGCATATTATTCCAGATCTCAGAAACAGGGGAGAGAAGAACCTAAAAATTTATCTGGGTAAAACATAACCAAAGTTAATTATAACAATGACTACTAGCATTTAATGATTGCTTACTATGTGCCATACATTGTTCCAAACTCTTTACATAGATTGTCATCTGATCCTGTTAGCTACCTTGGGTGGTAGATACCAGCATTTGGACTGTAAATGATAAATGCATTTTTTCCTGGAAAAAACTTGCATTCTGCAAAATCATGCTTAAAAATAAGAGATTATAGGAAAAATAGCACTTTTGTAACTAAAGTGCTAACAGAAACAATAATTGGGAGATGAATTGGACAACTCAGGCAGGCTGCTCCTGCAGGAGTTATTAAAAATGTACAAAAATAATAAAGTGTAAATGCTAAAGTAATGCAGATAGAAGTGGTGCACAGCACCACTGGGGCTGCTTTTCAGGTGGGCACAAGAGGAAGTGCAGAAGCTAAGAGATGTGCAAGGCTGGGGGTGTGCCTCTCTGGAGAGGGGGCCCCCGTGCAATCATTCATTTTCCATTCTCTTGAAATACAGTTATAAGGGCTCATGCCTGTGGAAGACTTTGTCCTTTCCTGCTGAAGGTTATAATTCTACTTCTGCTGTTCTGGCTTCCCTGTTTTAAAGAAAAATTGCATATGAACGAACACAATTTTCATGTTATACTGCCATCATTCCCTTACTCACCAGCCACATATTGATACATGTGTTGTAGCAAAACAGGAAGTACTATCATTTTACCATTTTACAGATGAGGGAACTGAGGTAAAGAAAGAGTAAAGAAATTTGTTTAAATTCATATATTAAATAGCAAAGCCAAGATTTGAATCTAGGTAATCTGACTTCACAACCGTACCTTTAACCACTGTGCTCTACAGAGAGAAAAGATGAGGAAATTTAAGAGGATGCAGTCTTTTGATGAAAAGTCTTGACTCTCACAGAAGTTTTTACGTAGATTTGGATCACAGGTACTACTATTAACTTTGAGGTCTAATGATTGTGCTCAGGGGATTATTTTAACAACAGCCTAAGAGATCTTTTGGGCTTTAAGACCTTCAATCTCCTTTCTGTTCAAATGAGAGAAGACTCAACAAGAGAAGTTGTTCAAAAAATCCAAGAGTGCTAACATGAGAGTTCTCTTTGCTGCCAACATGAATTTCAGTTAGAATCAGTAAAAAACAAATCTGTCATGAGAAAGTGGTAAACAGTTTGTGTCTGAAGAATTGAATATAAGTTCTGCTAGAATCAATCCTGACTGTCCACAACATGAGTGTTTTTAGGAAGATATCTGTCTCTGGTTGTTTCTGACTTGTATTAGTTGAGTTCTGCTGATCTTATTGGAACAACTCCAAACATTATTAAAGTCACCCCTTGACGAAATGAGCATTTTTAAATTATTTGAAGTTTCATTACAAGTCCCTTTGGCAAAGGCTCATTTTTAATTTAACTGAAAGTAAAGTAGAATTATTTTAGTGATTAAAGAAATTAATGAAACAAGGCAATGCTTATATACAGAACACCATCAAACCCTCCCTAAGCTAAAATATCTAATGGTTCTCTCTGGACTGTGTTTTTTTCCCACAAACTTGCCTTGAATCCACACCATCTACAGTTTTCCACCACTTGCTATGATGGACAGTTGACCTGTCAGTTTATATCAGTGTTTCTCAACCTTTTCTTCATTATTATCCCTAAAGAGAAAATTTTCTCTAATATAAAAAAAATTAAATACCAAAGAATAAGATTTTGGTGGGTAAGGATAAGCTTTGGAGGTCCACAAACCATTGTACTATGTAAAAGTTTTTGATCCCCAGGAACGAAGTCTCACCCCTTAGAGGCAATATCATCCTCGTTGAGATTGCATGGTCTCTGCCTCTGCCCACGTTGTGACTTAGACTGGCTCCTTTCTTTCCTCTTAGTCTGCGTCTTTCAGTTTTCCCAAGCGTAGCACACATTCACTACCTCCAGAGTCATCCACAGCTCATTTCATCCTCCTGTAATTGCTGCTTTGATCAATAGTCTGATTGAATTTTGTAGGTTGAGCAATATTATCATAGATTCCTGCAATATTTCTTTGTAACTGTTCCGATATTTCTACTATGTATGTTTTCTTGCTGGTGAGATTGAAGATAAACATTGTCTAGTTTGTTTGTTTGTTTGTTAGCAAGCAATGACTTGCAAGTGAAAAATCACAAAAACATGAAAGATTTTTGGTATTTTGAGGGAATGGCAAGAATGTGGGTCTGAATAGTGGAAGATGAGATTGGAACAGTAATTTGAGGCCAGATTGCTATGGTTGCTTTTGGATGTTGTGATTGCATCTCCTTTTCTAATTTTAAGACACCTAAATATTAGATTTAAAGGAGATAAAATTGAAATAAATAATAAAGAATTACTAATGGAACCAAAAAGACTGTGAACAATTTGTAGTCAAATAATGTGTCACTTATATTAGTCAAGTAAATTTATAAGTTTACCTGTGATAATTCTAGTGATAAAATCTAATTGAGAAGTTTATAATCATACATAAAAATAAAATCATTGCAGTATTATTTCTAGATGTTGCCTTTATGTCTTAGTACTATAGACATATTCATTTAGGTTCTCTTCAGTGCTCTCTACTTTTAATTATAGGATGTGAAATTGACAGCAAGCAATGATGATTATTATTTTGTATTTGAAGATTACTTATATCAGGTAAGTTGAAAAATTAAAATATGTAATGTTCTTGTTTTAAGTTCTCTAACTCAGGATACTTTAGAAGATATCTCTTTTGTTAACTGAATCTTCCTGAAATCCACTATGTTTATTTTTTATCTAATTAAATGTTCTAAGTTTGGGATAAGGTTAATTTTTGTTCTTACATGGGACTAGGTAGGAGAATAAGAGCTACATATCTGCTCCAACCAGGAGAGGTATATGCACAGATTTTTTTTTTTATACATGTATCAACTCTTTTTTACATTCTATTCCCATATAGGTCATTTCAGAGTATGAGTAGAGTTCTCTGTGCTGTACAGTAGGCTCTTATTAGTTATCTGTATATATATATAGTAGTGTATATATGTCAATCCCAATCTCCTAATTTATCCCTCCCCCCCCGTAACCATAAGTTTGTTTTCTACATCTGTGACTCTATTTCTGTTTTGTAAATAGGCTCATTTGTACCTTTTTTTTTTAGATTCCACATATAAGCAATATCATATGATATTTGTCTTTGTCTGACTGACTTCACTCAGTATGACAACCTCTAGGTCCATCCGTGTTGCTGCAAATGGCATTATTTCATTCTTTTTTTATGGCTGAGTAATATTCCATTGTATATATGTACCACATCTTCTTTATCCTTTCTTCCGTCAATGGACATTTAGGTTGCTTCCAAGTCCTGGCTGTTGTAAATAGTGCTGCAATGAACATTGGGGTATGTGTATCTTTTCGAATTATGGTTTTCTCCAGATATATGCCCAGGAGTGGGATTGCTGGATCATATGGTAACCCTATTTTTAGTTTCTTAAGGAACCTCCATACTGTTCTCCATAGTGGCTGTACCAATTTACATTCCCACCACAGTGTAGGAGGGTCCCCTTTTCTCTACACCCTCTCCAGCATTTATTGTTTGTAGAGTTTTTGATTAGGCACGGATTCTTAAATTGAATGTCCAGTTCAGATTTCAGTCATCCCAAGACGTTCAGAGAAAGCATTTTACATGATAGTTTTCTATTAAAGGCCTTGAATAAATAAATAAATGTTTTGAAATCAGTTTGAAGCATTGTGATTCCTCTTTGATCATTTTATGTGCTGATATTGTGGGTGTTTGGATTTACCTAGGTCTTTTTCATATCTACTAAAATAAAAACATCTTACCACAAATAGGAAATATGAAATTTATGTAGAATTGCTTAAATAATACTTTTTTTAAAGATCACACACACATAGATAGATAGATAGATAGAAGATTAATAATTTGATTTTGAGTGAATGTCAACATGTGTCATGGAGAAAATATCTAGATTCCACATGACAATTTCTGCTTCATTAAATGTAAATCAGTCCCAGCTGTCTGGATTAGCAGGTTTCTAATTGGTAATAGTGGTGGTAGTTGTGCGTCTGTTTAAGAAAAGAGTTAAATAAGATTCTCTCAAGAAGGTTTAATTAATCATATATTCCAAGAACTAAATTCCAACAATTTTATAAAATTTATTTATAAAGCTAAAATTTGAAATAATTTTAAGGAAGTTTCAGTGATTTTAAATGTGCCATTAATTTTTTTAATTTTAAAAAACAGTAAAGATTTAAAATCCCATTCTTCAACATAATCTAAAAGTTTATTTTTAGATCTAAAAATCTAAAAGTTTATTTACTTATCTAGCTAATATGTAGCCTGGTACCTAATTCTTAGTACTCAGTAAAATTTTGAATGTACAGTAAAGTTAATGCTTCATTTATATATTAATGTTTGTTTCCATACTTAAGAAATATTGAGTGGAAATGATTAGTTTTGGTATTGTATCATAAGGAGGTCCACAGAACCATCCCTAGCAGAAAAATCAAAATCAGTGAAAATTATTTAAAAAACAAAAATATTTAAAGTATCTGGGGCTTCCCTGGTGGCACAGTGGTTGAGAGTCCGCCTGACGATGCAGCGGACATGGGTTCATGCCCTGGTCCGGGAAGATCCCACATGCCACGGAGCGGCTAGGCCCGTGAGCCATGGCTGCTGAGCCTGCGCGTCCGGAGCCTGTGCTCCGCAACAGGAGAGGCCACAACAGTGAGAGGCCCGTGTACCGCAAAAGAAAAAAAAAAAAAAAATCTGGAATCTGTGTTAAGGTCATACATGAAGACAGCAACAACAACAACAAAAAAAACCAAAAAACATTTATTCAAGAAAAGCTACTAAATCTCAGAACAGTCTGTAGCACTTGAGTCGTGATGCACTCTCTCCCTTCCCTCACCCCCAGATCATCATGATGGAAGCTTCAATTCAGCTGAGTGTGGCCAGGAAGATGGGGTTCCGTTTCCCTATAACTTCTAGTCAAGGTCTGCAGTATCTCTATATGAGGGTCAGGTAACCAGTATTTCTCACACTCCTCAGCTCTGTGTTGCAGATGCTAAATTCCAGAAGAATGCAGCCAAGAAGTCAGGGACTCCCTGCCTTCAACTCATAGGGCAGACCTCTGTGGAGAGCAGGTTTGAGTAACCTCCATATTTATTTTCTGTAGTGGCTGTACCAACTTGCATTCCCGCCAACAGTGCACTAGGGTTCACTTTTCTCTGTACCCTCCCCAATACTTGTCTTTCTTTGTCTTGTCTTTTTGATGATAGCCATTTTAACAGCTCTGAGGTGATAACATATTGTGGTTTTGACTTGCATTTCCCTGATGATTATTGATGTTGACTACCTTTTCATGTACCTGTTGGCCATTTGTATGTCTTCTTTGGAAAACTTCTATTCAGTTCCTCTGCCCATTTTTTAATTGGGTTTTTTTTGTTTTTTTGCTATTGAGTTGTAAGAATTCTTAATATATTTTGGATATTAACCCCTTATCAGATATATGATTTGGAAATATTTTCTCCCATCCTCCCATCCTTTTCATTTTGTTGTTTATTTCTTTTGCTTTACAGAAGCTTTTTAGTTTGATGTAGTCCCACTTATTTATTTGGCTTTTGTTGCTTGTGGTTTTACTGTCATATCCAGAAAATCTCTGTGAAGTCAAGGAGCTTTTTTTCTGTGTTTTTTTCTAGGAGTTTTATGGTACAGGTCTTACATTTAAGTCTTAAATCCATTTCACGTTCATTTTTGTGAGTGGGGTAAGATACGAGTCTAATTTCATTCTTCTGCATGTGGTTATCCAGTTTTCCCAACCCTATTTATTATTGAAGATACTATCCTTTCTCCATTGAGTATTCGTGGCTCCCTTGTCAAATATTACTTGACTATTTATGTGTGGTTTATTTCTGGGCTCTCAATTCTGTTCCGTTGGCTTGTGTGTCTATTTTTATGCCAGTGCTATACTATTTTGATTACTATAGCTTTGTAGCATAGCTTGAAATCAGGAAGTATGATGCTTTGTTATTCTTTCTGGAGATTGTTTTGGCTACTCAGGTTCTCTTGTGGCTCTATACAAATTTTAGGATTGTTTTTCTATTTCTGTGAAAAAAATGCCATTGGAATTTAAATAGGGATTGCATTGAATCTATAGATGGCTTTGGGTAGTATGGACATTTTAACAATGCTAATTCTTCGGATCCATGAACATGGGATATTGTTCCATTTGTGTCTTCTTCAGTTTCTTTCATCAAAGTCTTGTACTTTTCAGTGTACAGATCTTTCACCTCCTTGGTTAAACTTATTCCTTAGTATTTTATTGGTTTTGATACTATAGTGAATGGAATTATTTATTTCTTTTTCAGATGTTTTGCTGTTAGTGTATAGAAACACAGCTATTTTCTGTATGTTGATTTTGTATCCTGCAACTTTACTGAATTCATTGTTTAGTTCTAGCAGATTTTTGGTGGAATCCTTAGGATTTTCTACATATAAGATCATATCATTTGCAAATAAAGATAATTTTATTTCTCTCTTTCCTGTTTGGATGCCTTCTTTTCTTTGTCTTGCCTGATTGCTCAGAGTGGTCTTGTAAAAACACCAATCAATTCATGTTACTTGTGAGACTAAAACCAAAAAGACCAAAATCCTTCATGAAGCCTACATGACTCTGCGTGCACTGGTCCACCTCTTCAGCCTCACTGTTCACCTCTGCCCTGACACTCTGGCACAGTGTATTCCAACCACTCTGATCTTTTAGTCCTCAAGTTCACTATACTTCTTTCTACCTCAGGGCCATGAGACCTGCAATTCCTTTGATGTAAAAGACTGTTACCCTCCCCTCTTCCTCTAATAAATTCCTATTTTTCCTTCAGCTCTCAGCTAAAATATCACTTACTCACAAATACCTTCCCTGACCGAATCCCTGCTTCCCAACACAAACACACAAAGTCATGGCCATCTAAAGTATGCTTTTAAAGTCCTATGTAGTATTTTTCATACTTTTTATTTATAGTACTTTTTATAGCTTATTTGATTATTTTATAATTTCTCCCCCATGAATGTTTAGTATTATTACAGTAAACATGAATACATAAATTATAATATCAACCAAAGGCCAATAATCATATGATTTATAGTGTGTTGACTATTCTACTTCAGTGTGTGGGTAGAAAAAGTGTAAATTTGACGATTTCATCCCCTTTGGTGACTGGAAAGAAGAGGATTGTCAATTTTAAGTTACAACTACAAAGGCTTTTTGGTGGTAGTAAAAGAGATTTGCCAGGCAACATATCTGCCTCATTTGATGAACAGGGTCAGTAAGGCTATCATTTTAAATGAGAGTAGTAACAATTTCTCCAAATAGTGCCAGAATTAGCCCTTGAGGATATACTCATCTTTGTGTACCCCATAAACTTGGAAAACTTATAAGTGACTAAGTCTGAAAAACAGAACCATTTATAAACAATGGATGCATTCTCTGAGAAAAAGCAGATTGATCATCAGTAAATATTTATTGATTCTTATATGTAAATGATACCACCTTTGATGGGCTTATTACATTCTAGCTAGGGAGGCAAAAATGTTTTGAAATTGTTTTAAAGTGTTTATGTACAGCATTGGATATTAAGTTAATTAATATCACAGATAGTAAGTACTATAGGAGTGTGCTTTAACAATTATTTTCCATTTTTATCATATTTTAGTCCAAATTGTATTATTTTTAGATTTCACATAATGTTTTCAGTCGTACATCTCCTGGCCTCTGCTACTCTTAGTACTTTGTAAAGCTGTAATGTGGATCTTTATCCTTATAACATAAATAAAAGGATAATTATAACACGTAAGTTCTGTCTTTGGGAATTATGCAGAATTAAATTTTCCTCATGTGGATACTTTCCATGATCATATCTTTTAAATAACTAATTTTACAATTAGTCTGACTTATCAGAGGGAAGTTCATTTTAAGTAATAAAAATTATAATTGTATGTATTGGAAACAATATTATCAGAAATTGAGTTCTGATTTTTCTCTGGGAAAAGAATTTTATCCCTATACGTGTGTGCACGCACACTTGTATGTGTATGTATGTATAAGAAAGAAGAAAGGCTTTTCTTGTCACTAATTATAGGCTTTCCTTTGGCAGAGCTGCCTAGCAACATAACTGCTCTATGGGAAAATTGTTGATTGTAATGGAGTGAACTTAATGTTCCTGGCATGCTCTGTGTCATAACCAATTTATTGGGTTTTGTGACTAGGCTACAAAATTAGACAGCACGTGGCATTGCTGTGCGCATATATAGACGAGAAAACCTCCAGTAATCCCTCCTGAAGGAAGATCTGGGCCAATGCTACAAGGATACACAGGCACTCTTCTGAGTGACTCATGTTAGTTACCTAAATTTTATAAGCAACAACACTGAGCATTACAGAAATAATGTTTTGAGTTATAAGTCAACTTTTTTGTATTCCAAAGTTTAGTTTTTATTTTGCATGAAATTCTTAAAAATACTTCATTGTGCTGAAAGTTTTAAATTATATCAGAGTTTTAAAATGTATTCAAACAGAAGATAACCCTTATTCCATGGAAGTATATTGGGTAGTTTGACAATAACATTTTCAGGTTCTAGTACTTAATAGCATCATGACAATCTATAAAAGTTAACTTATTGTCCAAAGTATATAAAATATTTATAGGGAAGAATGTTTATATAGTAAAGAGAAGACACGGGAATTCATCTTTCTGTTGGGTGACAAATTCTCTACCATACGCTTGGCTTATCTAGCATATGCTTAGTAGGAATACTGACATATTAGAATATGCCATAGTTATACATATTTTAATGCCATTGAATGGTGTTCAAGAAAGGCCCAGGTGCAATCAGATATCCTTTATTCATGTCAAGTTATTGAGTGTCTGTTCTGATACAGGCACTGTGTAAGGTGTTGCATGTTTATTAAGCTCACATTTTAGTGAAAAATGAGGTAAAGGCAAATATATAGTTATAATTTGATAAATGCTCTGATAGACGTTTATGCAATGTTGCATGCAAATACAATTAAAGGAGAAATAAATTCTGGGAGTAGTTCAGCTTAGCAGTGGCTTCAGAATAGAAATGTTATCTGAAATGTCTGGTTCTTTTTCCTTTAATTTAAAAATTTTTTAATTTTTTTATCGAAGTATGGTTGATATACAATAGTATATTATTTTCAGGTGTACAACATAGTGATTTGACATTTATATACATTACAAATTGATCACCGTGATAAGTCTAGTAACCATCTGTCACCATACAGTTATTCCAGTTATTATTGACTGTATTCCCTGCGCTGTACATTATATTCTCATGACTCCTTTGTTTTATAACTGGAAGTTTGTACTTCTTAATCCTCTTCACCTATTTCGCTCAACCCCCCACCCACCTCCCCTCTGGCTACCGTCAGTTTGTTCTCTGTATCTATGAATCTATTTCTGTTTTATTTTGTTTGTCTGTTTGCGGTTATTTTTTTTAAGATTCCACATATAAATGAAATCATGGTATTTGTCTTTCTCTGAGGAAATGTCTGGTTCTTAAAGGCAAGGAATTAGGAGACTGAGAAAAATAAACATGAGCCATGTGCATACGGTGATTAGTGAAGAGAGATTAGCTTTTCATGGCAGTGAACAACTCTGGCAGTTCAGGCTAACCTTAATGAGCACTTGCTATAGAGCAAGGTCTGAGTGAACAGAGAGAGAGAACAAATGTGAAAGACATGTCAATACCATGACCTATCATTATAATCACTTCCTCTTGAATACATGTTCAACTCCCTCACGCTTCTCCCAATTTCTAGTAGTAATTGACTGACAAAACCTTAATCCTGGTTAAGTACAACTCTCCACCAATTCTGTGGCTGCAGTGTACATTTGAAAGTAGCTGGAGAAAAACATGCAATCATGATGACTGGTTTGATTTAAATTCATGACCTTTAACCTCAAGAGAGTCCTTACTTCTGCTTGGCATTTCTACTTCATTTCCCTGGTCCAATCATTCATCTATTCCCCTAGAGGACTTCTCATACCTCCTCTCTCTTCAGATCTCCACCTCTTCTCTCTCAGGTAATGACTTTGAGTCCTGTTTCTGAAAAAAATCAAAGTTCTGAGAACCGCCCTCCATCACACATATTCCACCTACCTGCCTCTGCACCCATATATTCAGCTTTCCCTTCCTCTTGTTATGGATAAACTGCCCGTGCTTTTATTTATAACAAAGCCAGTCCCTGCATTTGGACACTGAAACTCATCTTCCCTCGGTACTCAAAGGCAGTGCAATTGTTAGTTTTTCCATCATCAATTTTCCCATTTCTATTGAATCACTCCTCTTAGTATACAACTGCATGGTTATTTCTCTCAACCTGAAAAACAAAGCAAAATAAAGTGAAACAAAAATCTTTCTTGATCTCTTATCCCTTCCAGCTACTGCCCCATTCCCCTGTTCCCTTATTTGGCAAAACTTCTTTTTAAAAAATCTGCAGATATTGTTTCTAAGTCCTATCCTCCTATTCTCTCTTGGACCTTCCTTAATCAGTCTTTTTGTGCCCAACTTGTCCTACTGAAGATCACGAGTGATTTCATATTGCTGGTCATTTCCCAGTTTTCACCTTACTTTATCTGTTTGGTCACTCAATCATGCCTTCTCTTTGATTCTCTTTCTTCACTTGGCTTCTAGGATATCATGCTTTCTGGTTCCCTTCTATCTTACTGGCTGGCATTCTCATTCACCTTTGCTGCTTTCTCTTCATCTCCCTGTCATACCCTGGAGTAACGCCAAGGATAAGTCCTTGGACCTCTTTTTTTCCCCCATCTTTGCCATTGGTGATCTCATATATTCTCCTGACTTTAAGTACCATCTGTACACTGACAACTTCCAAATTTTTATTTATCTTTAATTTATATTTGTCTTTTGGGGCTTTCTGGACCTCTCCCTTCAACCCTAGGCTTATTTGTCTGGTCCCGGTGACCTGTTCCAAAATCTTATTATCCCAGGCTCATTTCCTGACCACTTTTAGGTTCCTAATTAAAATACACATCAGGGCTTCCCTGGTGGCGCAGTGGTTGAGAGTCCACCTGCCGATGCAGGGGGCACGGGTTCGTGCCCTGGTCCAGGAAGATCCCACATGCCGCGGAGCGGCTGGGCCCGTGAGCCATGGCCGCTGAGCCTGCGCGTCCGGAGCCTGTGCTCTGCAACGGGAGAGGCCACAGCAGTGAGAGGCCCGCGTACCGCAAAAAATAAACTATTGTTCGTCTGTATAGTGGATTATTCTGCAGCATTAAAAAATGTGGGTAGAAAATACTTACTTTATAATTTTTTTTTACAGATTTATTTACTTTATTTTTAAAATTTTGGCTGTGTTTAGGTCTTCATTGCTGCACGTGGGCGTTCTCTAGTTGCGGTGAGCAGGGGCTACTCTTCGTTGCGGTGTGCAGGCTTCTCTTTGCAGTGGCTTCTCTTGTTGTGGAGCACAAGGCATGCGGCCTTCAGTAGTTGTGGCACGTGGGCTCAGTAGTTGTGGCTCGTGGGCTCTAGAGCACAGGCTCAGTAGTTGTGGCACATGGGATTAGTTGCTCCGTGGCATGTGGGATCTTCCCAGACTAGGGATCGAACCCGTGTCCCCTGCATTGGCAGGTGGATTCTTAACCACTGCACCACCAGGGAAATCCCTTATTTTATAATACTGAGAGAAAGTAGAGTATAGAACAGTATGCGTAATCCTATTTTGTTGGAAAAATTTATGTATGTATGTATAAGAACAACCCGGAAGGATATTTATCAAAATATTAACACTGGTGAGATTGTGGATCTTCTTTCTCCATTTTTTAATTATCTCTATTTCTAATTTTTTTTCTTATTTTTATCATAAACATGTATTGCTTGCATAGCCTTTTAATATATAAAAATAAATCAGCAGCAATGGTTGGTACGTATCTCATGACTGCACCTGACTGATGCCCAGTCTCCATATCTATCCTGTTTCTAAAGCTGGGCCCCTCTCTTGTGTCTTGAACTCATGGTTCCCCTCTCCATTCACTCCTGCTGCTAGTCGAGCCCTGATTTTGTTCCCCAGTTCTGTTAACTGGGCTTCTGCCTTTTTCTGTTATTCCCGAATCCTTTTCTCAGTAACATCTTTTGAATCCCAGGACTTCTAATACCAGGACCTAGATTTCCTGTCACTCACTAATCACCTTCCTGGGGATTGGTCCCCTGCCTCCAGGCTGGTATCAACAATCCAGTTCCTCCTACTGGACATCTTTGATTTTGACTTTCTGCCTTACCTATTTTCCTCTCTAGGTAGAGTTGCCATATCTACCTGCTGGTCAGAACAACCAGCTTCTAACCTGTGCTGGGCTGCCACTTGTTCTACTGCTGCTAATCCCTTTTAGATACCATGAGTTGCCTTCCCTCCCACCCTGACATGCCCACTGCCAGCTGCTGCATCCCAGCAATGAGCCTAGTTCCAGTTTCCTGCACTTTTCAAACTTCTCTGTGCCATCGTAGTTACCTAGGGTCCCTGCTCTACACATCTTATCTTATTAAATTTCTTCAAGTTGGTTCTTTTTTGCAGATTAAAAATACACTAAAAGAATCAACTGGTCAACATCACTAATCATTAGAGAAATGCAAATCAAAACTACAGTGAGGTATCACCTCACACCAGTCAGAATGGCCATCATCAAAAAATCTACAAACAGTAAATGCTGGAGAGGGTGTGGAGAAAAGGGAACCCTCTTGCACTGTTGGTGGGAATATAAATTAATACAGCCACTATGGAGAACAGTATGGAGGTTCCTTAAAAAACTAAAAATAGAACTACCATGTGACCCAGCAGTCCCACTACTGGGCATATACCCTGAGAAAACCATAATTCAAAAAGAGTCATGTACCACAATGTTAATTGCAGCTCTATTTACAATAACCAGGACATGGAAGCAACCTAAGTGTCCATCGACAGATGAATAGATAAAGAAGATGTGGCACATATATACAATGGAATATTACTCAGCCATAAAAAGAAACGAAATTGAGTTATTTGTAGTGAGGTGGATGGACCTAGAGTCTGTCATACAGAGTGAAGTAAGTCAGAAAGAGAAAAACAAATACCGTATGCTAACACATATATATGGAATCTAAAAAAAAAAAAAAATGGTCATGAAGAACCTAGGGGCAGGACAGGAATAAAGATGCAGACGTAGGGGCTTCCCTGGTGGCGCAGTGGTTGAGAGTCCGCTTGCCAATGCAAGGGACACGGGTTTGTACCCCAGTCTGGGAAGATCCCACATGCCGCGGAGCGACTGGGCCCGTGAGCCATGGCCGCTGAGCCTGCACGTCCGGAGACTGTGCTCCACAATGGGAGAGGCCCGTGTACCACAAAAAAAAAAAAAAAAGATGCAGACGTAGAGAATGGACTTGAGGACATGGTGAGGGGGAAGGGTAAGGTGGGACAAAGTGAGAGAGTGGCATGGACATATATACAGTACCAAATGTAAAATAGATAGCTAGTGGGAAGCAGCCGCATAGCACTGGGAGATCAGCTCTGTGCTTTGTAACCGTCTAGAGAGGTGGGATAGGAAGGGTGGGAGGGAGACGCAAGAGGGAAGGGATATGGGGATATATGTATACGTATAGCTGATTCACTTCGTTATACAGCAGAAACTAACACAACATTGTAAAGCAGTTATATTCCAATAAAGATGTTAAAAAAATAAAAAGTACACAAGTTAACACAACATTGTAATGCAACCATATCTCAATACAAAATAAAGGGAAAAAAACAGTGCTTAATTGTTTGTTTTTTCCAATGTTGTACCCAGGTATTACTTTGTTTCTCCCGAGATACATCTGTGTTGGGTCACTTTGCATACAACAGTGCTTCACCACCGAAATCATACATAAGAGGTAAAATTTTAGTATATAAAGGAAGTATTCTTTAACACTTACATAATCATGCCAAGACTGTTTATTTTATAGCATATATTGGTTGTCAAAATTTTTGTTGTAAATTATTTAATAAGATGTCTCTCAGGCTATTGTAACTATCTTTCACTCCCACTTAAATCAGTGCCCAAGCCACTTATCGCAGATCACAGGAAAGTGGTTCCCCAAAACAGCATTTAAAATTACTTCTTTATTTATCCTGTTTGCTCTCTCCTCTGTTGCTGTTTTTGCCATATCTGTTGACTTTTACTTACCCTTCTAACTATGAGTTTATCAGTTGAATTTTCTTTTTCTTGCTTTCTTTACTCCTTCTCTCAAAATGTTACACCACACTTAAAGTTTGATATAATTTATATGCTATTAGCTTTCTTAATTCTATTTTATTGCTTTCTTCTCTTTATCACTAGCTGCCTACAAGATTATGCTATTTCAGTATCCTGCTATCACCTGGCAATTGAACTAATTTCAGCTGGAAGCCTTTCCCCGCTTCCTCCTTTTTATTAAGTAGTGAACACCCAGCACTGGAAGCTTATAAGCCTATTGTGTATGGTCATTCTGCTATTCCCATAAAGAAAGATGCTGTTTGTCCTGTATCTCCTAAGTCCAACCGTCTGCCTGATTACTACAACCCCTGCCCTAAGACAGGCCCACATTGCCAGTGCTGGGATCAGGCTCCCCCTACTTGGGAGCTCTCTTGGTTACATTGCTTCTATACTGAATTGATAGAAGCATTTGGTTTACTTGTTTGTTTCTTTCACATCATCTGCTGAAAAACTGATTATAGAACTTATCTAATGGACTTACCTCTAAATTCAGCCAAATTTTAATTCAGCCCTCCATCAGTTGATCCTGTCTTAACCTAGCTAACTTTGATTCTCTGTTTATTCCACATTATCCCACTTTCATTCTAAGCCTCTATATATTCCCTAAACATGGAAAGATTCCCACTCCTCCACCCCCAAAATCATAGGTTCTTGAAGAACTAGCCTATATCTCACAGTATCAGAAAAACTCAGATTATTTCCTTCTATGTAGGGAAAAACCCAATTCTTTCCTACTGTGTTTTGCTCCTGTGTTTTTAATTTACTACTCACACAAAGCACTTCACTTCTGACACTTTTGGTCACACATATGTGGGGAGTTTTCCCCACAATAACAAGCTAGTCTTGACACCACCTGGGTGTCCTGCAGTTTAACTCAATTCTAGCACTGTCTACCTAGAGATGGTGTCAGATCCCACAGGTTAAGGACTCAGTCCTCACATACATACACACACACACACACTTCAGACACCAGTCACAAGCTTAGGTTATCATCTGTGCTTCTGACCAACTGGCTTTAGACTGGACATTCCAACAACCCTCTCCTTGGGTTTGACTGATGTACTAGAGAGGCCCACAGAACTCAGGGAAACACGTACTAACATTTACCAGTTGGTTAAAGGATATGATAAAGAATACAAATGAACAGCCAGATGAAGAGGCACATAGGGCTACGCCTGGGAGGGTCACAAGCATAGAAGCTTCTGTCCCCATGGAGTTGGAGTGCGTCTTCTTCCCAGTGTTGATGTGTTTGCCCACCTAGAAGCTCTTCAAACCCCCTACTTCTGGGGTTTTATGGAGTCTTCCTCACAGAGGCATGATCAATTATTAAACTCCATTTCCAGTCCCTCTGGAGTATGAGGGGGTGGGGCTTCTAATCAAGGCATGGTCTTTCTGGTGACCAGCGCCCGTTCAGAAGCCCACTCAGAGTCACCCCAATAGAATGAAAGATGCTCCTAATGCTCTTATCACTTAGGAAAGTACAAGGGTTTCAGGAGCTCTGTGCCAGCAACCAGGGGCAGAGACCAATATACATTTTCCATTGTCTCCAAGTCCACCAACCCATCATCAATTTCCCTCTCCTCGAAACCTCACAAGCACTTAAAGGCTGTGCCAGAAAACTTAGCAAACATATCTTAATGTTTCCTGTTTTAGTCTGGATTATAAGCCACATGGTTCAGACACCATATCTCATATCTACTCTGTTTGCCTCTCGGCACCTAGCCCAGTATTGGGTACCCAGCAGGTATTCTCTATCATCCATCCATCGACCTACCTACCCATCTATCATTTCATTCTCTTCTTACTCACAAGATCAACCCTTGTTGTCTCCACCCTAACCTAAACTGCTCATGCAGTTCTTCATTTCCTCTCTCCCACCATTCCCAACCAAAAAAATTTTTTTAATTAAAAATCTTACCTTAAAGCCAAGTGCAAAAACGCATGTGACTTTTCAGTAGACTCAACAGTGTTAGAAAAACTGTCAAGATAAGAGCTACCTACTTTTTCCCACCTCAGTAGAAGGTGGGAAAAAACTCAGACCTTTGAAAGTTTTGAGGAAAAACTTTTAAAAACTCACTTAAACATTTAATTATGGTGAATATACTTTAATTTTCTGAGATAATCCTGATTTCAAATATTTAGCCTCATTCTCAGACCATATCAATTGTTTAGGAATTCAGAAAATATTACCACCATACAGTGAAAGACATTTAATTTTAACTTCTTAGCTCATTCCATAAAATGTAAACTAATGAGGTGTTGCAAAGCTTAGGACTTACTTTAATGACTAGACTAGAATTACTTATAATTAACACAACAATTCTAGGCTTACAAATAGATGCTGCTCTTCTTAAGTGCTTAAGGAGCTTGAAAATGTTTGTTCTTTTAATTATTTTATATCACTTACCTTGTAGTGCTTAAGTTTATATTATTGACTTTAGTTGATGAAAGGATTTGCTAATACCAAAAGATTGGCTGGCATATTTTCAAATTAATTCCATATCATAAAATGAAATGAAAGGAGATTGTACTATAGTAGTTTATAAATTCCATTAATTTTTAGTATATTCACAAAATTAATTTTTAAAGTTTTTTCTATTTTATCTAATCATATTGGAACTCTCTATGGTTTTCTCTTACAGGAAAACTAGGACTAGAAGAATATGCTGTCTTTTATCCACCAAATGGTAAGAGCAATGCTATTCCTCCCTCTAGTGGGAAATAGGAAAATTACAACTTTTATAATAGCACTGTGACTTCTTATTCTCTATCTTTAAATGGATAATAATTTATCATCTAAAATAAACCTTCTATAGAATAACTATTCTAATTAATTTCATGTTTGTGGTAGTTTTTTGCTGAACTGTGCATATCCTTTCTGATTTTCCTTGAGACCAGTAGTAGCATTTGTGAGAAAGCTAAGAAGACTCAGGTGTCTAAGTCCAGGGTGCTTAGCTTTCCTCTGAAGGACATTAACTCGTCCGTCTAGGACCTTCCTTTTGGCTTTATTGGAGCAGTGCCCTAATGAGTGGGTTGCCTTGTGTTGCACTTTATTGTTCTCATGATTTGACAAGTGTAATATTTATGAAATAAAAATATTTCAAGAAATACGTCACTGAAAAAAGTATGTTTTGATTAAAGTGATCAAATGTATAGTGACCTCCTTGAATATCATTTCTTTGAGATTATCAGATAGTTTTAAGATATGCTCCTTGGAAAAGCAATATATAGCAGTCCTTATTATGATACTATAATGTTGCATCCTGAAGAAGTTCTTTTACTCCAGCAGAGTTAAGAACATGGGCTTTGTAATCCTGCAGACCTGGGTTCAGATCCCAGTTCTGCCAACTCACCCTATGACCTTGGGTAAGTTATACATCTTCGCTGAACTTCAGATTTGTCATCTCTAGCACATGGGTAACAGATTAAAGGAGATAACACTGTATGACACAGCACCGGATGTGTAGTGATTGCTCACAAAATGCAGCTGATACAAGTTGCGTCTAGCTTCTTTACTGACCAGCCCATCTGGAACTCATCCTTGGCTTTCATGGCACTGTCCTCTCCTTGTACCTCTCAGTGTGCTGTCCCAGGTTCCTTCACAGGCTAGCCTCCTCTGTCCCTCTTTAAGCACTGGCATTCCAATGTCCCACCCCACTCTTGTTCTGCTGCTCTTTTTTTTTTTTCTGCTTCTCTTCTTTTCACACATTTTCCTAGGACTTCTTCTCTGCTCTCTTGCTTCTATTTGTTAATTACTCTAAAAGTGATATCTTCAATTCTGACTTCTACATTATTTAACGCAAATTTAACCTGAACTAATTACTCTTCATATGCCCACTATTTAAAAAAGAAAAACAACAAAGGCAAACTTAAATTTAAAAAACAAAACGACAGCAACAAGATAAACCAAACGCTGTCCTCTTTCTCTCTCCCGTTAATTGTACTCTCATTTAACCAGTAATTCAAGGCCTAAAATCTGGTAGTCATCCTTGATTCCTTTCAATCTTGGACCCCCTTCATCTAATAAATCATCAGGATCATCCAATCTTATCTTCAAACTACATCTGGAACCCTCTCTACCTCACCATAACTACTACCTTGCCCTCATTCAGGCTTTACTATCTCTAGTTTATTCATTGCAACTGACACCTAACTTGTCTCCCTTCCTCCAGTCTTTTCTAGCTTTTCTCTGTCTTTTACAATGCTGTCTCAGTTATACAGCTGAAAGGAAAATCTGAAAATTGCCATTTTTCTCCTTAAAGTTTTATTAATGGCTCCCCATTTCTTTATAGGCAATGTCCAAGCCTCTCAGCATGGCATAAGACAACCTCTCTTGACTCTGGCCCCTATTCAGTCTAACTCCTAGCTTCATTTCTCACCATTTCCCATTTCACTTTTTTTTTAATTGCAACAATATCAAATTATTAATTCTTCACACAAACACAGCTACATACTCTCAGAAAAGCACTATGCTGCTTTCCTACCTCATGACTTCTGTTCCTATGCTTGTAATAGCGCATTCAACATGTCTTCACCTGGCTGCCCTCTGGTTCAGCTCAGGCATGATCCTCTCCAGGAGACTTTCCTTGGAGCCCCAGGTGAGGTTAAGGGCCCTTCCTCTAGGCTCCCATAGTACCCAGTGTGAGTATCTTCGGTATCTCTTACTATATTATCTTGGCATTAATTGTTTATGCTTTATCTCCCCCTCTAGATTGCAAGCCTCTTGAGGTTTAGGGCCATATCATTCATTTTTGCTCCTCCGGTATCTAGCTATAGTAGGACCTTAATGAGTATTTATTTGAACTAAATTAGAGGCTTTTTAATCTTAACATTTATGTGTAAACTTTGTTACCTCTGTCTCCCCAGAAACTTAATTTTCGTATAACTTTTTATATTTATATAAGAATCGGAAAATAAGAAAAAATAAATACCTCCGAAAGGCCAAATGAAATGTCCGTGGAGTCAACTTTCTTTTCTCTATTCATATATAGGAGAGCTTTTCCAACTTAGTTTAGAATATATTTGCTTTTACTTGACACACATGCCTAACAAACTTGGTTTGCTGGTTTTTATGACCCCTATAACAAAAGAAGTACAGAAAGAAACTGATATACATAGGAAAAATGGTTAACAACAGTAGAAGTGAAAATCAGAGACCTCACAAAGGAAAATAGAAAAGCTATAAAACAGCATATAAAAGCACTCCGGCAAATAGGTCTGGGACCATTTCATGTAAAAGCCAATAACCCTCCACCCTTTAAATAAGTATCATTGCGTTGTAACATATTATAGTAATTTAAGACTTTTATAACGAGCTAAGGCACCAAGAAAAAAAATATTGCTATAACAGTAATAGTAATAGTAGTCACAGCAGTAGCAGCTAACACTTTTCCATGCAGAACTATATACTAAGCAGTGTGCTAAGTACATCCCATGTATTAATTCATTTAGTCCTTATAAGAACCTTCTGAGGCAGCTACTAGTATTATCCCTATTTATAGATAAAGAAGCTGAGGCACAGAGTGTTAACTTGCCCAGCTGGTGAGTGGCAAAGCCAGGCTTTGAACCCAAGTTCTTTGACTATAGAAAAGAAGTCAGACTTTTTTTTAAAAAAACGTTCTTTTTTAAGAAAAAAAATATGTTTATCATTTATTTTAGCCTGCGTCGGGTCTTAGCTGCAGCACGCGGGATCTTCGTTAAGGCATGCAGGATCTTTCATTGCGGCACACAGGCTCTTTGTTGCAGTACGCAGGCTTCTCTCTAGTTGTGGCGTGCGGGTTTTTCTCTTCTCTAGTTGTGGCACGCAGGCTCCAGAGCATGTGGGCTGTGTAGTTTGCGGCACGCAGGCTCTAGTTGAGGCGCACGAGCTCAGTAGTTGTGGCATGGGGGCTTAGTTGCCCCGAGGCATGTGGGATCTTAGTTCCCGACCAGGGATCGAACCTGAGTCCCCTGCATTGTAAGGCAGATTCTTTACCACTGGACCACCAGGGAAGTCCCAAGAAGCAGTATTCTTAATCACCATGCCCTACTACCTCAGAAAAATGTTACTGAGTTCATTGTAGTATCTTTTAGAAGAAAATTAAGCGGTTAATATATTGAAATTTTTGATGTATATAACAGGTTCTAGAAACAGTTTCATCCAGAAAAAAAAATAGTTTAATGTTTAATGGAATAAACCCATTTATTATAAGCTTATGAAAGAAAAATGCTACTGAATTTTGGAAAGAAGATTGTGGTATTTTAATTTACCCACCTTTTTTGATTCAAGATCTGTATTTTCCCCTCTGGCATGAGAAAGCTGCACCAGGAATGTGGGCAGTGGTCTTTATAGCCACCAAAGTAGAGAGTGGGGGGTAGTAGGTGGGTACATTAAAAGCTGTTCATAAGCTGTTCATAATCTTAATACTTAAGTATCATTTCTTGTCTCTGGTTGTTTTAGAACCTTACCAGAATCAGAGGAGATTCTTCTCTGGGGATTGATTCTGAAACTGCAGAACAAGAAGAGACAAAGAGCAGTCAGCCCACTGTCCCTTTGCTCTTTACTCAAGGCAATATCACCCAACATTTGTATATTACCCGCCCTGTTTTTCAACCTCTGCCAAAGACGGGATTACTTTGAAATCTCAAGGACACCTCTTCCACTGCCACCAAAAGTGGCCTGGCTTTCGTGGTCACAGGGGCTCACCCAGAGAGCTTTGCCTGCAGCTCACTGACACACTGTCCACCCCTGACCCGGAAGCTGCTTAAATGGGGACAGAGGTTTGCTCACTCACTTCCCCACCTGTGATCTCCTTTCCTAGGATGGAAATAACAGGCCATCATGGCATCGGACATTACCCTGTCACCTTATTTGAAGCCTTGTCAGTGGAAAGACTTTCTCTAGTAGATTTATTAAACAACTGGTGAGCAAAAATTTCTGAGCTGAAGGAGACTCCTCACAGGAAATTTTTAAGCTTTTCTTGTTCTTATTCTTTGTTCAACATGTATAGCTTTATTTATTCATTTAATAAATACTTATTAAAGGACACAGGTAAAGTACCTGCTGCCAAGGAGCTTCCATCCTAGTGAGGGAGACATACAATAAACAAGTACATAAGTAGCTACCGTAAATAAGTAACTCTGAAAATAATTTCAGAGAGTGACGTGAACAATTAAAGGGAACAGAAATTGATAGTAGGTAGGGAGGTGGGGGAAGGGCACAGCTATTGTAGATAAGGAAGTCAGAAAAGATGCCTCTGAGGAGGTAGAATGTGAACAGAGCCCAGAATGTGCAGAGTGAGCTGTGCAAAGGAGGAGGAGAGCACTCCAGAGGGAATGCAACATGTTTAAAGTCCTAAGAGGAACATACTTGATGAACTAAAGAACAACAGGATGGCCAGTGTGACTCATGAGAGTGAGCAAAACATAAACTGGTACAAGGTGAGGTGAGAGGTAGACAGGGGCCAGGCCAGTTAGGGGGACAGTTGTTCTACAGTTTTGTCTAGTAAGTCCAATGTCTGGGCTCCCTTAGAGGCAGTTTCTATTAATTTCTTGTTTTGCTGTTAATAGACTATACTTACTTCTTTGCATGCATAGTAATTTTTTTGCTGTTGATAACTGGATATCTTGAGCATTACATTGTGGTAACTCTGAAAAATCAGATTTTCTCCCCTCCCCAGAACTTGCTGTTGCTTGTTGTGGGTTGTAGTTTTTTAGTGACTTTTCTAAACTGTTTTTGTACAAATTATCTTTTTTTGTATTGAGTGCCCCCTGAAGTCCCTGTTCCATTAGCTTAGTGATCAGTTAGTGATTTGACAGAGATTTCCTTAAATGTCTGAAACTAAAATCAGTCTTCACTGATATACTCTGTGTAGGGAGTACTCCTTCAAGGCTTAGCCAGGCCATTTACGGCTCTGCCTTAGCTTTCACTTCCTACTTGCATATGGCCCAGAAATCAGGCAGAAATGAAAGCTGAAGTTCTTCTCAGGTCTTTTCTAGATTTCCCCTCATTACAGAGGAGCTTTTCAAAGCCTTTATCCCTCCATATTTATGCCTCTCCAGTCTCTTCCTTCCAAGCCTTTTCAGTCTGCCTAGTCCTTGCCCCATCTGTTATCCCTTGCTGCCCCAGGTGGCTAAGGCTAATACATTTGCTTTTATTAAAAATAAATAAATAAATCTGATAAATATCACCTGGCTGGCCACTTCAGCCCAATCCCTCAGGTAGCTACTAGACAGGTCAAAACACACAACCACAATTTTTTGATTCAAGATCTATATTGCCCCTCTGGCATGAGAAAGCCACACCAGGAATGTGGACAGTTGTCTTTATAGCCACCAAACTAGAGAGTGGGGGGTAGTAGGTGGGTACATTAAAATACCACAATCTTCTCTTTCCAAAATTCCATAGCATCTTTCTTTATTAAGTATTTCCTTGGTTGTTGTAAGTTTTTTATTAGATTCCAGAATTCAAAAAAGTTGATTCTAACAGTTCTAGCCACTTTGACCATTGCTATAGCAGAGGGATGGTGTTTTAGAGTTTTCTATTTCATTCTTCTCAGTGACATCTCTCCTCCAATTCCTGATGAATATTTTTAAAAGATCATCCTGATTACTATGTAGAATAAAAGCATAAGCTCCAAGAGAACAAGGACCTTAATAGTTTGATGACCAATATTATCTAGCATCTAGAATCATGCATGGCATAAAGTCACTGCTCAGGAAACATTATTGAATGAGTGAGCTAAGGAATGAGGGAATGAATGTAGAAGGATATTATAGAGGAGCAAGAATAGAAGCAAGGAGGTGAGACTTATAGGAAAAATATACATAGATCTGACTGAGACTTAAAATAAACAAACATCATAATTTGCTAATACCATTTGTTTCCTACAAGACAAAATAAGTAATTGCTAGTGAACATTAGGGAGAGGAGTGTTAGGACTCCAGAGCAGTGGTTCTCCAGTAAGGGCAATTCCACCCCCTTACCCTCCAGGGACATTTGGCAATGTCTGAAGACACTTCTGGTTGTCAGAGGGGAGGGATATACTACCAGTATCTCCTGGTTAGAGGCCAGGGTTGCTGCTAAATGTCCTACAGTGTGCAGGACAACCCCTCACAAAGATTAGGAAAGGCTCTTGGAAGAAATAACAAAAATATATCATTTTAAATCTGCCTGCAAGTGTCAGGTTGATAAATAGCAGTGTACTTTGTTATCTAAATTAATTAAATAAATTAAAAACATCGCATAATCCAAAATTCACGTCATGTGTAACTTTGGACATAAATTGAAAAACTAATTATTTAAAGTATCATTTCTAGATTGATATTTAAACATGGTTATGTTCTGATGTTTTGGGAACTTTTAACTACTAAATTTAATAAACTAACAATGTCATATTCTGAAGTTCCAATTCAGAAAGATAATAGAAATAGCTAGAAAACAATTTGACCATTGTCCTAATCCCTATGCTTACTGACCTGTAGGCTACATGTGAAATGAGAATAAACAGAGGAAATGATTATTTCAACATTGAATTAAATAAATTGTACTAAGTAATCCCAAATGAAAGAGTGTAAAAATTTGCTTTCAACTGGAATGATGTTAAAGTGAATCAGATGTGAGAGTTATGGTACAACTATAAACGCTAAGTATTAATAGAGACAGTGAGGAAATGAAGGGGAAATATTTAGTAAGTGCAAAGCTTGTTGATATTTGGGGTGTTTTCTGAGTCATATTTACTATTTATATCTCATCTAGTTCAAGATTTATTTTTGTTGATGATGTTTACCATTCTGGACTATGTCAAAGGCCCATTAAATCATTACTTTATAAAGTTATTTCTATTGAATGGAGTAGGCAGTTAGTATTTTAGACTTTCTTCAGTTAGATAGAGATAGGCTAGGATCTTAAAATAATCACTCATAGCAGACTTGTAGAACTCTGAGGCCAGATTAACGGTGGTGTCCCAAGCATCCCAATGCCTCTTGGATGAAGGCCAGGTGGCTGAAAACTTGGCCCTTGAAAGACTGAAGTGGTGAGAGGGAAAGGAAAGGATTTTGAAAAACTGGTCAAGAACATGACAGCCTCTGAGATCAAAGAAATGTTTTAGGTGGTATGTGCCCTGGAGTGTTAATGAATTCACTGCTTCTTATGCCTCCTACGTTTGTTTGCCAGAATCTGACATTGTCCTTCTTCAACAGAGCAAACTATGTACGCTCTTCTGGAATCCTAAGCCCTGGTTAATCTTGATTAAGCAGAAGTGAACCTTTATTTAATACTGACAAAATTTTTTTTTCCCTTAGGTTTAAGCTGATACTTAAATGTGGTACTCTCCCTTCTGAGAGCATAAAATAGCTATAGTTAGTGAGCATCTGCTGTGTACTGAATACTGTACTGGTACGCTTTAAATACATTAACTCGTTGGTGCTTTAGTACAACCCAGTGAAGTTAGTAGTATTTATCTCCATTTTCAAAAATGAAAATAGAGACTCAGAGAGTGTTGGTAACTTTCCTGGAGGCACACAAGACTCGAATGCATGTCTGTATGACTTTGTGGGCCATTTATAATTTCAACACTGAGTTATTGAGAACCTCCTGTCCTATATGTTAATTGCTTATTCATAAATGAATCTAATACTTTAATATCTTATTTATAAGCTATGATTATACTTATAAATGCTTGAATTTCCATCATTAACAACATATATTGAACATCTCACTTGTAGAAAATACCATGCTGGATGCTGAAGATGATACACAGTATGAATTGTGGCCCTTGCCTCAAATAGCTTATAACCTAGCTGCTTATAGAGCAGCTATAGATTTCAGGACTTGGGGGAAATATGGTGAAAGTGTGATTAACCATGGGTCATCTTTTTTTTTTTTTTTTTTTGCGGTACGCGGGCCTCTCACTGTTGTGGCCTCTCCCGTTGTGGAGCACAGGCTCCAGACGCACAGGCTCAGCGGCCATGGCTCACGGGCCCAGCCGCTCCGCGGTATGTGGGATCTTCCCGGACCGGGGCACGAACCCGTGTCCCCTGCATCGGCAGGCGGACTCTCAACCACTGCGCCACCAGCGAAGTCCTACCATGGGTCATCTTAATACATGCATCCCTTTTGCTTCTTGGCAGTTCACTAATTCATTCACTCTAACTTTCCTAATGAAAAACGTTCTGTCTTGATTAAGGTATTCCTATACTTAGGACATCTTTAATTAATATTTGTAGAAGATGAAAATAATAATAGTAAGGTCTTCATTTCTGACTACTTTAACATGCTTGTTTAAAGGTTTCTTCAGTACTTAATAGAGGAAGGAAAAATTGTTTTTGCATAAGAATATAGGGGTTTTGTATAATAACAACCTGTTTTGATATTTAGTATTTAGAAAGATATAATGTATACTTATATTTTTGTAAGGTACCAAAATATGCCTTCTATTTATGAACTTATTTTTCTCTCTTAGTTTTTCTTTCACATGTCAACATGATTAGGCGAAGATGAACTTTTAAAATTATGTTAAAAGTTTATAATCAATAAAGGAAATAAAATGAAGCCGCAATTAGGGAAGATAGAAAAAAGATGGGTGTTCACAGGAAGAAAAAGGGACTCAACCAAAGATAGAAACAGAGAGAGAAATTAAAGAAGAAAGATGGTCTTTGGACCCTCCTAAGTATTCCATTGAACTAGAGCTGGTGGCTATAGTGTCATTAGGAATATTGACTTTCAGTGTGTGTATCTAATCTGGTTTTGAACTTTTTTGTTTTTAGAAAGCAAAAAACTTTAAGTTGGTAAAGAATCTTAACCATTGGAAGATTCTCATATGTCCAGTTTTCTTCACATCTCACAAATTTTTCTGTATTTGCCCTAGACATAATCTAGACATAGAACTCTACAGTTAGATGATATTTCAGAGACAATCTTAGCCCCTTTTAATGACAGTCAATTACTGAAGCTCAGGAGGTTTGATGACTTTGCTAAGGTTACCCAGCTGGTTTCTGATAAGCCCACAGTGGAATCCTGATCTCCCGACTAGAGACCAATAAATTTCTTGCTCCTTCTCTATTCATCATTAACTTACCCATCTACCCATTCATTCAGCAAAACTATATTCATTATCAACTATGTGGCGTCATAAAATGCATGCAAAGATGAATAAAACGTATTTCCCGTCCTCTGGAGCAATCTGTCAAACAGCTAATGATAACACTAAACTGTGAAATTATAATGATGGAAATGTGAACAAAGTGCCATGAGAATGCAGAAGAATGAGCATTTAATTATGATTAAGAGATTTGGTATGCTTCTCTGAGACGTTACTTGTCCTTAGCAAGGTTTTGATAGACATTAAAGCAATTCATGGTACAGAATTACCAAGTTCAAAGCTACCAAAGTATGAAAGTGCATGATAAGTTCTGACGATGATGAATAATCTAGTGTGGCTGTACCACAGTAGGTATAGAGTCAGGTAGATATATCTCAGGTTGCCATCGTGAATGGTTAAGATCAGATCAAGGTTTTGAATTTCACTCTGTAGACACTTAGCCTATATTATAAGGCTAGAATGTGAATTCCATAGATACAGAGAAAATGTTATATTCATTTTAATCTCTCCAGAGGCTACAGAGTAGGTTTTTAAACACTGATTAATCGTGTGAGTAGGAACTCAGCAAATACTTGGTGGATGGATGAATGGTCAGAGGAAAATCCTCGATAGATGTAGAGGTCTTTTTCATGTTCTCATCAACCTTTCTAGAAGATAACCTGAACCATTACGAAAGTTTGTTGGAGGGCAGAGAGTTTTGGTAAAGGGATACCAATTAGGACGCTCTTGCAGGACCATAGGTAATAGTTCATCAGAGCCTGAACTCAGCCCTGGCAGTAGGAAGGAAGCGAACAGTTGAAAAATGGTAGAGGTAGATTCTCTAGGACTGCATATATTCATTCCATAAACATTTAATGAGTGCCTTTTATATTCGGGGCAATAAGCTTGCCTCTGGGAATAGAGATAAATAAGGAATAGTTTTTGTACTCAGGTAATTTATTTCACTGGAAGAGAGAAAAACAAAAAATGATTGTATGATAAGAGAATGAAAACATCATTTGTTAAGTACTGACTTTGCATCAAGTGTTGTGCTAGGCATGTAACATACATCATCTTATTTAATTTTCACAACTTCATTGGTATTGTCCTCATTTTGCAGCTGTAGGAAAGTCTGTTCCTAATTTTTGCAGGGTCCAGGGCAGGAGTGCAATTGGAAGCCCACCTACTATAAGTCTAGATTTTTAGAAGTTATAAATCAGACTAATAAACTGATAAGTAAAGTCTACTTTGTTTTCTTGTCTTGTAAAATATACCTTTGTAACAGTCTGGAAGGCCAGTTTCAGATTCAGAATTCTTAGACTCCTCAGAAGTCCCTAGCTTGTGGTATCCCTCACCCGCTTCTTATCTATGACTCTACCCCACACCTGGACAGACTTCATGCATGTGGACCCACTAGCCTGCAGGTCCAAGCTCTGTTCACATCTTCCAGAAATAACCATCCTTTGCCCACCTCTCCATCCTGAGGATAGCACCCATCAAGAAGGTAGCTCCACCTAAGAGGTTGTGCAGACCCTGGAAGCTGGCTAGGAGCCTTTGGGCTGGGAATTTCAGAGTCTTGGGTGTCTGGGTTGTGGTCTGAAAGGAGGGACATGAACTCTGGGTGAGGAGTATAGTCAGAGGAGGGCCAGAGCAGGGCCCTTACTCCAAGGCCCCCTGCCTTGGTCTAAGAGCAGTACTGGATAAGGAAACAGGTTAAGTAAGCACCCTAAGTGTACACAGGTAGAAAGTGGAACCAGAATTGCTCAGGTCTGTCTAGGCTCACAGAGGTGAAAGGGTACCTCAACCAGTCAGGGCAAATCAGCTGATACAAGAGTACTGATTAATGAATGATTGGGGGTAGAGAGTCAGGGGCTGTCAGGGAGATCTTTCTAGGAGGAGTATTGTTTAAAATCTCGAAGGGGGCCTCCCTGGTGGCACACTGGTTAAGAATCCACCTGCCAATGCAGGGGACGCAGGTTCGAGCCCTGGCCCGGGAAGATCCCACATGCTGTGGAGCAACTAAGCCCATGCGCCACAACTACTGAGCCTGCACTCTAGAGACCGTGAGCCACAACTACCGAGCCCGTGTGCCACAACTACTGAAGCCCACGTGCCTAGAACCTGTGCTCTGCAACAAGAGAAGCCACTGCAATGAGAAGCCCGCGCACCTCAACGAAGAGTAGCCCCCGATCGCCACAACTAGAGAAAGCCTCGCGCAGCAATGAAGAACCAAAGCAGCCAAAAATAAACAAATTAAATAAATAAATTTATTTTTAAATAAATAAAATAAAATCTCACAGGGGTGGGGCTGGGACACAGCTAGAGGTGTAGGAGAGCATGGCCTACAGCCCTTGTCCTTAAGCCCCAGAGGCTGAAGGGTTGGCAATCAGTTTGGCAGGGTTAGAGTTGTGCTTGCGGGGTAGGGAAGAAAAATGAAGCTGCTGATTTTAGACTGTGGCTGAATCCTGAAGAGTTAAGCGTTCTTTATCTTAAAGGGACAGGAAAGGAGCACAATCACATTTAGGTATAAGGGCTGAGGGAGGACTAGAAAGCAAAGATGACTCAACGCTTTCTTCCGTGAAGCCTAGGGAGGGAAGGAGTTGTTTACAGAGCTAGGTAGTCCAGAAGGAGGCGCAGGAAACTGGGTTTTTACTGTTTGAATTACAGGTTAATAATGAGAATACTGGTGGAAGGAGAGAGAAAACAAGTATGACAGAGTCTTGGAAAGTAGCTACATTTAAGGAGTGTGCGGAAGAGAGAACTAGTCCAAAAGACAACAAAACAAAAACAACAGCTGAGCAGCAGAAGTTTCTGAGGCAGGGAGCCTGATCTGCACAGCGTCATCAGTGCCTGGTGGGCTCAAGTTTGAGAAGGAACGTTCAGTTGCTAGGGGGCCAGGACACACACAGAGGGGAGATGCCTGGATTCAGCCATCAGGAGTTGGGGTGAGAGGGGTGGAAACCAGTTTAAGGAATTGGGGATATATATAATGTGGAAATAAAGGAAGTTACTTTGAATAGTTTTTTACAAGTTAAGCTTGGCTTCAAGGAAAGGAGAGAGATTAGAGATTTGTTTGATGGGAAAGTAAGGTTCAGGGAAGAAAATGGACAAGTCCCCCTCCTCTTCTTTGGTGTCATTATTATTAGCAAGGGTATTTGTAATATCTTTGGCTGAAAGGTTGCAGTGAAACAGGAGAGACTGGAGAGAGGAGTACTTTGATAGGACCTACCCACACCTTGCCTCTGCTCCTCCAGTAGCAGGGGTGAGAGCCGATGCCACCACTCTCCGCCTTCAGGCCATTGACCTCAGGAAGCTTATCCCGGTTCACAGCAATCGCCATGCGAAGCCCTGCTTCCGGTCACCTCTTACCAGGTGACTCTCGTCTACTTAGCTTCAGTGGCTCTTTTATCAGTAAGACCTCCTCCCTCCCCCAGCCTTTTCCTCTCTCTCCCCCTTCCCTCCATTATTTCTCTTTGTGGCACTTATCACTGTCTGACATACATTCACTTATTTTATCATGACTTTCCTGTCCCTAATAAAAAGTAGGCTCCAGACCTCAGAGCAGTGTCTGGCACATAGTAGAGGCTCAATTCCTATTTGTTGAATGATGCACACAAAAGGGTGAGGAGGAGAATTGATGGGGCAGGATTCCAAAGCAGAGGTTGGCAAACTTTTCTGTAAAGGGCCAGATAGTAAATATTTTAAATTTTGCTGGCCACAAACAGTCTCTGCCACATATTCCTCTTTGTTGTTTTTTAAAATAATCTTTCAAAAATGTAGAATCCATTCTTAGCTCACTGGCCAAACATAGACAAGCCACAGATCTGACCATAGCTTCTGTGAGAGAAAGTGAGGGAAACAGGATTAAGAACACAGGTGAAGATGGTAGCTCTGAAAAAGAAAAAGGAAGAAGCATCTTCCTCCAAAGACCTCCCTAAAGGGAAGTGAGAAAACAGATGAAATGTGTGAAGAACGTTTGAGGTAAAGAACAGACAAGTGAGAATTTATGTCAGTGGCATCAGCCTCCCAGAGAGGAGGGAAGTGAGTTCTGCAGTTGAGTGTGCAGCACTTGAAGAGCAGGAAGGTTCTGAAAGAACAGGGTGGCTCATCAAACAGAGATAAACAGGGAAAATGATAAACAGCACAGAATTCAGACACAGTTGGACATCATGATCTGTGGTGTGTTCTAGAAGACTAGGGAAAAATGGGGAAAGGTAGATCCTGAGAATTACAGCTTGTGAAATTTAAGAGTGATGCAGCACAAAATTCTAAAGGTGGTTGACCTGGCATACTAGTTCAGAATAATGTTGGATTTTCCTCATACTTTTTTTGATAAAATTACTTCTAGAATCATCAAAGAAATATGAACTAATTTGTGAATAATAATATCAATAATTAACTTTTATTGAGTCTAAACTATTTATTTATTAATGGCTGAGCTACAGTCATTATCTCATTTAATCATTTATGTAGTTCTAGCATTGTCTCTGATTTACGAGATGAGGAAACTGAAGCTTAGGGGATTAAGGAACTTACCTAAAGGCACACAAAGTTCTTAAACAACAGAGCTAGATGAACCCAACCAAGTCTGTCTGATATCTGGTCTGTGTTCTTAACTTACCACAATAGGGTGCTGATCAATGAATTACTATCAGTATGGAAGGAGGTCTCTAGCGACAAGTCCTGTCCTCACTCTGTCTTTTTTTTTTTTTTTTCTGCGGTTCACGGGCCTCTCACTGTTGTGGCCTCTCCCGTTGGGGAGCACAGGCTCCGGACGTGCAGCCTCAGCAGCCATGGCTCACAGGGCCCAGCCGCTCTGCAGCGTGTGGGATCCTCCCAGACCGGGGCACGAACCCGTGTCCCCTGCATCGGCAGGCGGGCTCTTAACCACTGCGCCACCAGGGAAACCCCGTCACTCTGTCTTGTTCAACATTTTTATAGTGCTCTGGATGAGGACATAGATAGTGCATTTATCAAACTTTCCAGCAATGTGGACCCAGGAAGAAGAGGGAATACATTAGATAACAGGATGAGAATCCAGGATTATCTCAAATTGGAACGGTTCACCAAAGAGGAAATGTAATAGAGATAAGAATACAGTTCTTTACTTAGGTCAGAAACAACTGCACAAGTGCACTGTGCTTTAGCTGTGGGGTGTGTAGGGAGGAAAAATGCTTAAAAGCTTTCATCACCTCACTTTAAGGACTGTCGTAAACTACAGCTTGTCCAGAGAATAGAATAGAGAAGGTATTCAGTCTGAGGAACTGTTAAAGAAACTCATAAAGTCTCAGAGCCAAAAAAAAAAAAAAAACCAAAAAACAAAACAAAACAAAAAACCCAACCTGGTGGTGATGGGGGCGGGGGAGAGAACAGCGTCCTCCAGTATTTCTGAAAGTTTTCACAGAAGATAAATTAGGTGTGTTCCATGTGACCCTTGTGGTCAGAACTAGGAAACATAAGTGGGGATTACAAGGAAAGATAAATTAGGTGTGTTCCATGTGACCCTTGTGGTCAGAACTAGGAAACATAAGTGGGGATTACAAGGAACCAGAGTCTCACTCCGTATGAGAAATAACTCCCCCCAAATTAAACCTGTTCAAGATTGTAATTGGTTGCATTGTGAATGAATGTGCCCCCTATTGCTGGATGTTTTAGACTGAGACTGAACTATCATTTGTTAGAACTTACCCTAGGTGACCTCTGAAGGCTCTGCCAACACTAAGTTTTTGCCTCTGAACATGTCAGATGAATGAAGCGTTTCTGTGCTATTTTTCAAAAAAGTAAACTCATCTTTCTTTTGTGTTTGCAACCTGATTTAGTACTGTGTTAGATCTATGGTGGTGTTTATATTACAGAGCTTCCATTTTGAACCTAAGCTGTACGAGTTCTAATTTTTCACTTAGACTGTGACAAGATGTTTAGCATACCAAGTTAGGCTTCAAGTATGTTCTTCTAAATGGATGTGCACTTTACTTGTGTATAATTCTTGCCAAAGATTACACTGAATTTGTACCATATTCCTGCCAATATTTTTTCTAAACCACATCCTGTGATGTAATTTGTGGTAAGTTTATAAGGGAATGCATCTATATAAGAGGTGCCTTGAAATGCTCACTTATTTTTTAACAGATTGGACTCCAGTATATAGGATGAAGTTGCTTCAAGAAGGACTTAATCTATTGACTTCCTGAGACCGTTATAGTTAGTTCTTAAACTTAGTTCTGTGATCTGCCTTGTTCTGTTTTTTGTAACACATATTCACAGTCTCAATTTTCAACTTTATCAATAGAAAGTTAACTGGATATATATTGAAAACCTCTAGATTGCTTTTCTAAAGGTATTAAAAAGCCTATCGTTTTGTTGGTGACCCATCACTAAGTCTTTCTGACATGCATGAACAAAGTTGAAGCAAAAATAGGAAACCTCACTATTTTTGGCTTTAATCCTCTAAAGTTTACCTAATAATTCAGTGGGTATACTAATTGAAAAGAAATACTTTTTTATTTTTTTAGGTGTAATCCCTTTTCATGGATTTTCAATGTATGGTAAGTTGGGCTTTAAAATATTCACTGTTTTTATTACACTTTGGAAAATTAAACATGAAAATCACACTTTATATTACATCAACCACACACTTAACAATGTTATTGTGAACATTTTTAAACATTGGATTTGATATCTGTTTATATGTCCAATTAAAAGTTTTTTCAAATAAAGGGTCATCATAATTGCTCAGATGGCGATTGCTTGTCAAATTAGAATTGAACATACCAGGAAAATGGTTCTGTGGTTTTCCATTTTCTAATTCAATGGAACTTAGAGCCACACATTGATATTTAGTTCTAATAGATGTAAAATGAGATTGCTTAAATTCCTAAACTAATCCTCATAAGTCTTTAAAAAAAAATAATAGGTCAGAAAGAACGCAAAGGGAGGGACAACACTGAGTGTGAGTTCGTAATTTCTCCAGACTGGCTGGTGTGCACAGCAACAATTACATTGAAGCATCCAGTCATCCTGAGGCACACGTGACAAACGCATGTGCAGGTTTGAGAGCCCTGAGCACCTTTGTGTCCTCACGTATCATTGAATGAGGAATGCAGGAAGCGTAACAAAGATTAGCAAGAGGAAGAATGCTCTATGCCTTAAGTGCCACTTAATTTTTAAATTTTCATGCATTACATATTAGCTTGTTGAAGATTGTTGTCCCAACTATTCCTACTCCCCAACCTTTAGACTAAACAGAAATATACAGTAATGTTTACTTTTGTAAAAAGAATCAGCGATAAATTAACACTTTTCTTTGTAAAAAACCCCTCAAGTGTTCCGCATCAGACAGTCATCGTGAATGACATAATATAAAACCTTTAAAACCAGCATACAATGAAAAGGATTTAAAGTGCCTAGGAATTCTGCATTATGCTGCCCTTGGCTTTATTCTCTTGAGCAACAAAAATTTCATAATGTAACACATAATATTATAGTGAGGTTCCAGCATATTTCTCTTTTATAAATATGTGAGGAATTTAAAATAGAAAACCTAAAAAGGTTAAGAATATAAATTTTTACCTTTAATAATAAAAAATGTTAGCCCTTTTATTCTTTTATTTTGATAATTCCAACTGCAAGCATTTTTCAAGTAATTAGTTTTTAAAAGATGTACTTGAGCGATTTGGAGAACAGTTAATAACGTCAGGAAAGTTTAAATCTTCTAACAACTCTCAGGGTACAAAATACATCTTTGACTCCTGCCTATTCACATTTCTGGTTGTTTTAATAGGTTAAAGTTTATACACCCAAGGGGGAAAAGTTCGCTAAGGAAATAGGTGATGCAAAATGTTTAATATACAGTTTATACTATTTTAGAAAAATATGTTAAGCATCCACAAATACTTTAGAGCAGCGACCACTTATTTAGAACCAGTATACTAGCATAATTGCAACTTATCCCCAGGATCTCTACATAGTACTAGGCCATTTTAGTTTTAGTTACTGTATTTCTTTAAAATTATAATACTTTCCTCTTTTAAAAATTTATTCAAAACTTTTCTCTAATTTAAACTGGCCTTATAACCTTTCCCACATATGTAGATTAATGAAGTTTTTATTGTAGGTATAGTATATTATGATTTCATAAATAAATTCCTATAGTGCAGTATTTAATTGGTTAAAAAGATGATGAGCTCATTCATTTTTATGGAAGAACCAAATAGGGAAAGATGCTTAAAATGGAAAATAAAGTCATGTAGAAGATTTTTTACATATTATATGTAATGGACTAAAACTTTTCCATTTCATAGCTATATAAGGGAATTCAACATCACCAATTGTGGCATCTTGAATAATAACTGATTATAACGTTTTCTATATTATATATGTTTATAGAAAAGTGCTGATTTTAAAATTCTCTTTCATTCCTTCACTGGAAATGATCATTAATGATTACTGAATCTTTAAAACCTTTAGATTCAAATTACAAGTTTTTAAATAGCAATAACTTAAGAAGTTGGAGGGGAAAATATACATCATCACAAAAAGTAAATGAATTCCAAACCTTCATTTTGAATTTGTAATAATACCATGTATTTGTGCCACATTGCTTTTTCTTAGGTTGTTGCAATTAGAATGAGAGTTATTCTTTTTAAATGTATAGAATACCTCAGTTGGGGCTATTTAAATAAGTAGGAATTTATTTTGATAGTAAAATAATTTTTTAAAATTAGTTTTGAAGTGAAAGGACATGGCTGTTAGTTTTTAAACATATATATATATATATATATATATAAAACATAAAGGTCTTTTCCTATAGATATATATAAAAGGAGGGGTTTTTTTGGATGTATTTAGATATTTACCACCCTAAAATTGATTTGTCTCTCTTTTGCCCTTCAGAAAAGTGAAATTTCTCAGTTGCAATGCTAGTTTTTGATAATTTATTCATCAGTAATACTGTGCACCGCCATTTATCCCAGATAATCGAATTTTTGTTTTGTCAGAATTTAAAATTTTTTATCATTTTTTCCTTTCACGTTGTCAAAAGGAAGTGAGCTGAGTTGGCTCACTGGTTTCCCTGCTTACTTAATGCCTACTGCCCTCAGGGCATCACGGACATTATAGAGCCCAAGACCTTCTTACCTGTCTGATCTATATCATAGATGAAATTACCCAATAAGTAAGTCACTGTTATTAAATTAATATTTAGGTAATGCAGTTTTATATATCTGCATTATAGTGTATTTATGCTGCCTAAAATTCTTGAGTGTTGAAAAGATGAAAAGCATGACCACGTTCGCAAGTGCAGAATAATCAGACTGTCAGGTCAGCATCTGATTTTAAAATCTGACTTTCTGACAGTCAGCCATGAGCTGTCTGGTTGAGTTGACCCACCTGTGCTTAACTGCCATGAACTGGGTACAAAAGAAAACTTAATTCAAATTCATTAGAGAAATAAATTCTTAGAGTTGTTTTATTTTAAGCCTATGAAAACTGTCTAGATACATATTGAGATATGCCAATATAGACCAATAGCCTAAACTGTTAATCAAAATTTTAATTTTCAAATTCAGTTAGTTGCAGACCATCGTTCTAAAAGCTAGTCGTAAATCATCTTATATTTTACTTACCTGACTTCAAAAATTAAAAATTTCAAAAGATCCTTTGTGGGACAAAGTAAAAATGAATTGCCTGATTGTCACTTTCTTATTATTTCAATTGAAAAAAAGAGACTTGACTTTATGTAGTTTTTAAAAGTTACTTTGAATTTTCAATATCCCTATATAGTTCCATTGTGTCATTCTTATTCTACTGTTGAGATTATAATATTTTATAATTTACTCCCTTCTTTTTAATTTTTAATGACTCAGTTTTTTATGTGTGCGTATATTCCCTTTTCAACATGAAAAAAGAATATATATGTGATTCTAAACTTGTCTATGAATGAATATTATTACTAGAAAATATTTATTCTTTCATGTTTTGTGAACTTATTTTTTTAATTTTAGTAGTTCTGCAATATTATTAATTAACTTTTTTGTTCTTTCAGTTGCACCACTTTGTTTTCTGTACCATGAACCTTCCAAATTGTATCAGATATTCCGTGAGATGTATGTGCGTTTTTTCTTCAGACTTCATTCTATCTCTTCTCATCCTTCTGTAAGTTCATAAAAAAAAGAAAAAATGGATCAAAGCAGACTCTAATCTGTTTTTCCTTTCCTTAAGAAAAACAAATGTTAATTTGTGAGGTCAAGCAACACTTTTCTATAGAATAAATGAAAGAGAAGAAGAAATTGATATTTAAATAGTTTTAGTAATAATTAGAGAGGAAAAAGCCTTTTATCAATTGCATTTAAATTATCTTTTATATGTTGAAAGAAAAAACATAGCAATGTCTGTATTGTTTTCTTTGACAAAGGTGGCTAACTTCTTTGAATGCTGGTTTCCTCCTCTCTGAAACTCATTTCAGAGTTAATAATGAGTTTCTGTGGTGCTGTAGAGCAGTGTACAAAGCACCTGGGTAGCACTTGGCTCGTGGCAGATGTTCAGTAAATAGATGGCTGCTGTTTTTATTGTTGTCGTTACGATTATCATCATCATCATCATCATCTTTTCTTTGTTAATGAAAAATAAACATTTATTTGTCCCTTATTTTTCAATTTGGCTAATTATCAGTTATCAAACTAGATATCTCCTTTGTGTTTATTCAATAGATGGCTCCTTGGCCTTAACATGAAACTCAAAGAGAAGCATACTGGGAGTTGAGTATTTGTATCTGTTTTATTTTGTCCAGTCCTTTATCATATCTTCCTTCCCTCACCCCCACCCTCCTTAGCCTGAGTAAAAGCAGTGTTTATTTTATTTCAGTTATACTTTTTCTGTCTTTGAGCCTGCTTTGGTCTGCTTGTGGGTAACTTGACTGACTCTCCAGAAAAAAACATTAAAAATTGGAATGTGTCAGGGCTACCAAGTTTCCCAAAAGAGGAGGCTGTCACCGCTACTCAACTAAATAGCAGTTCATTATCCTCCCCCCGCCATTCCTGTGTATTCCTATTCCACCTTCCTCTGTCTCCACTGTTGCTCTCATACATTGCTAGTGAAAGCAGGCAAGTAACAGAAATCTAGGATGTCACAGATGAACAAATGAAGTACCACCAATTATCTTGGGTTTCTTCTCTCTGAGACAACTTGATTTAATGCCTATATTGCATGAATATTTAATCTAGAATAACCAAAAATATATTAATAATTCTTTTTTCTTATAACTCATCCTTAGCCTCAGATTTCTTACTCACATATTCTGTACCATTTTACGCTTCAGAGTTTCAAAAAAATGTTTTTAACTGGCTGCCCAGTAGATACCCGTGATGTTTTCCCTGTGCAGACCACTGAAGCTTGCCACTGAGCAACTCTGGATGTGCCTTCTCTATATCCGTGCTGACCCTAAGGTGTCCTTTTTCAGCTGATTGATTGGGACAGCCCTGCCTCTGCCCTTTCTTTATTCAGTGAAATAAAGACTTAACAGGCAGTCATCTCCTTTTCTGGCTTGCAGCCAGACTTAACTATTTGGAACCATGACAGCCTTATTTCTTTAGAAATTCAAAAAGAGGATTAAAACTTCCTTACAAAGATCAACGCTGAGGAATGCTGAGCTGCAAGAAAGACTTTATTCAGAGTTGTCAAGTAATAAATGCACTTGAAAAACCATCTACTTTGTGCTCTACAGATAATGCCCTTTTAAAAAAGTGGATTTCAGTTTTTAAAAAAGTTATCCTTATACTAAGTAATCAAACATTCTTGTTTGATAACTTCCTGATGCAAATTTCAAACAGTTAGTCTTTCTCTGGGGATGGATTTCAATGAAAGAGTTAAAAAAGCAGGAAATATTCTCCCTGATGGGTGAGACAGCTGGAAGGGAAGGGACATATGGAGGAGAAAGTGAAGGGTGTGGCTGTAGCACCAGAGAAATACCTGGAAACTGGAATGCATCCAGAAAAAACTAATTTTGCTGGGCCTACGTGATACTATATGACTTACAGAGAAGCAGGTTTTTCTATAAAATGACGTTTTCCTTGAATTCCTAACATTACTACATGCCAGGTTACGTGGGGAGCCTATCGTTGTTAAAAAGGAAAAAATATTTATATTGATAATCTTTTTCTCATTTCCATTTGAATAATTTAATGGCAGAGTTCATTTTTAAATACTAAATTATGCATTTCTCTTGTGATTTATTATTGTATCCAGGGTATCGTGTCACTCTGTCTGCTGTTTGAAACTCTTCTTCAAACTTATCTCCCCCAACTCTTTTATCATCTACGAGAAATTGGGGCTCAACCGTGAGTATTTTTCTCTCCTAATTGAAGAATAAATTGATATCAGAAGGCTCTTTTTCATCATCAAAGATACAGTAATTTTTCAGAGACATTAGACTAACAGTCTCCCCAATAAAACAATAATTATCAAGTAGTAAATTATAACTCGACATTGTGACAGAAATTCTTGAGAGACTTACCAAAATCCTAATAAATTCTTATTTGCTTGGATTTTTGTGCTTGGTACAAGAATCACTAAAAGAACTAATTTCTATTCATAATGAAAGGTATTGGCCAAACTGAGGCAAAAATTTGTGGAAACAAATACTACCTGAGAAATGTGATAATACTAAAATTAAGTCAGTTTAGGCCAAATTTATCAGAAAACAACTTATGAAAGACAGAAAAGTTAAAGTTTGCTGGCTTTCATTAAAGGAATCTAGATCGATTATTTACCAATGGTTGTACACTGTGATTTTTTTTCTTCAAAAGCTTGAATTTTTGTTCATTTATCTCAGTATGAGTTATCAATGAATATGTAGGGTACCTGTGGACCTCATTATTATTGGTTCTCTTTTCTCTTTTTTAATTAACAGTGTCTTAAGGCAACAGAAATTTCCAAATGATTTATCAGTGTTTTGTTACTGTCTTCGTTTCTGTGTAACCATTTTCTCCTATATAAGGGCATATTTGAAAGGAACACTAACTCTTTGAGACCACAGAAGTAGTTAATGGGAAATAGAATCCATAGCCGATGGATGAGTGGGTGGATGGGTTTAAGAGACAGACCCAGATTCAAATTCTATCTCTACTAAACTATAAAATCCTGATAAAATTATTTAATTTACCTAAGCCTCAATTTCTTTCTTTAAGTCAAGATAATTTAATTTATTCATCTTTAAAATCAAGGGAATTCCTACCTCATAGAGTTGTTTAAAGATTGAATATGTATATGTTTATATATTGATATATATGTATATATACATATATATCTCCATATATATATATACATATATACATCTATATCTCCATTCTAAAATCACCATCGAATTTCAGACATTTTAGATCTTAGAAATGCCATTTATAAAACAACACCTCATATCATCCGTTGATAACACCTAGGTGACACTCTTTCTTTTGTAGACATTAAAAAACAGGATTTTATTAATAATTAATATTATAAAACAAGAATATGGCAGAAATATTTTATATTACATACAAGTCATTTTTCCTTGTGGTAAACTGACCTTTATTTTACTACTGTGAAATGAATATTTGAATATAACTATGCTTTTCCTTACTAGAGTGAAGACATTTAGTTTATTGCTAGAAGCTAAAATCCTGGCTTTTTTCTAGTCTATTTATACACTTTAATCATTAAAAGGAACAAATTTATTTCAGTGAATTATGATAAACATTAAAATTCTGATGCAAGAGAAAATATAAAAATTTAATTATCAGGCTAGAAATCAATTATTAAAAGGCTTTCATGAATTAAAACTAATGCTATTGGAAGGTTTTTAATTTAGAATTTAATTTTTTTACTAGATATAGGACTCTTCAGGATATCTCCTTCTTGAGTACTTAGTGCATTTTATCTGTTATCATATTTATGGACATAAATTATTCATAATATTCCATAATAATTCTTAATTAGCCTTTCAATATCTATAGAATCAGAGTGACATTACCGCTCTCATTCCTGAGATTGATATTTGTATCTTGTTTCTCTTTCTTGATTATTCTGGCCAGAGGTTTATTAATTTTATTCTTCTTTGAAAGAATCAGTTTTTGGTTTCATTGATTTTGTTTTTCTATTTTTGGTTTCATTGAGTTATGCTCTTTTTTTTTTTTTTTTTTTTTTTATTGCTGTACGCGGGCCTCTCACTGTTGTGGCCTCTCCCGTTGCGGAGCACAGGCTCTGGATGTGCAGGCTCAGCGGCCATGGCTCACGGGCCCAGCCGCTCCACAGCATGTGGGATCTTCCTGGACCGGGGCACAAACCCATGTCCCCTGCATCGGCAGGCGGACTCTCAACCACTGCGCCACCAGGGAAGCCCTATGCTCTTTTATTTGTTATTTCCTTCTGTATACTTGCTTTAGTTTTGTTTTGGTCTTGTCTTTCTACTTGTTTAAGGTGAAATTTAGATAATTAATTTGAGACATTTCTTCTTTTCTAATGGAAGCAATAATGTTATAAATTGCCCTCAAAGCACTGCTTTACCTCCACTCAACAAATTTTGATGTGTTATGTTTTCACTTTCATTCAATTCAAAATGTTTCTTAATTTCTCTTGTGACTTCCTCTTTGACCATAGTTTATATAAAACTGCATTGTTTAATTTCTAAATATTTGGAAAGATATTATGTCTTTCTGTTATTATTTCTATTGTAATTCTGTTACAGTTAGACAATGTGCTTCATAAGATTTTAGTTCTTTTAAATGTGTTGCAGTTTGTTTTATGACCCAGAATATGATCTATCTTGATGAATCTTCCATGTACACTTGAAAAGAATTTGTATGCTGCTAGTGTTGAGCAGAATGTTCCGTAAGTGGTAATCAAGTCAAGTTTGTTGATAATGTTCAAGACTTATATACACTTGTTAATTTTCTTCTACTTTTTCTATTGATTATTGAGAAAGAAGTGTTAGAGCCTCCAATTATAATTGTGAATTTGTCTTTTTATTTCTGCATTGCTATGTATATTTTTACTTCATGTATTTGACTCTGTTTTTAGGAGAATTGATCTTTTTATCATTAGGTAATGTCTTTTCCTAGCAATAAATCTACTATGTCTGATATAGCCATTCCAGCTTTCTTTTTATTACAATTTGTATAGTGTATTCTTTTCTGTCTTTTTACTTTTAACGTATTGATTATCAGTGTCTTTACTTTTCAGGTGGCTTTCTTGTCAAAAGTATACTTGGGTCTTTCAGTGTGGCAGTTTGTCTTTTAATTGGTGTGTTTATTCCATTTACATTTAATGTAATTGATATTATTGGATTAAAGTAATATCAATTGATATTATTTACTATCTTGATAGACATTTTTTTGTTTGTCCCATGTGCTCTTTATTCTTTTTGTCCTCTTTTCCTGCCTACTTTTTTTTTTTTTTAATATTTATTTATTTATTTTTGGCCAAATCGGGTCTTAGTTGTGGCACACGGGATCTTTCATTGCAGCATGCAGGCTTCTCTCTAGTTGTGGTGCAAGGATTTAGTTGCCCCACAGCATGTGGGATCTTAGTTCCCCGTCCAGGGATCAAACCCATGTCCCCTGCATTGAAAGGCGGATTCTCAACTACTGGACCACCAAGGAAGTCCCTCCTGCCTACTTTTGTTTGTTTGTTTGTTTGTTTTTAATTTATTTATTATTTATTTATTTATTGTCTTTATTTTTGTCTGCATTGGGTCTTAGTTGCGGCACACAGGATCTTTGTCAAGGCATACAGGATCTTTCGTTGCAGCATGCGGGCTTCTCTCTAGTCATGGCATGCAGGTTTTCTCTTCTCTAGTTGTGGCGCGCAGGCTCCAGGGCAGGTGGGCTCTGTAGTTGTGGCATGCAGGTTCCAGAACGTGTGGGCTCTGTAGTTTGTGGCACGCAGGCCCTAGTTGAGGCGCATGAGCTCAGTAGTTGTAGCACGTGGATTTAGTTGCCCCACAGCATGTGGGATATTAGTTCCTTGACCGGGGATCGAACCTGTGTGCCCTGCATTGTAAGGTGGATTCTTTACCACTGGACCATCAGGGAAGTTTCCCCTCCTGCCTACTTTTGAATTGAATAATTTTTTACTCCATTTTATCTCCAGTATTGGATTATTATTTATACCTTTCTAAAAATATATTTTGATAAGTGTCTGTCTTAGTTCAGTCTGCTATAACAAATTACCATAAACTGTATGGCTTATAAACAACAGAAATTTATTTCTCACAGTTTTGGAGACTGGAAGTCTAAGATCAGGTTGCTAGCATGGTTGAGTTCCAGAGGACCTTCTTCTAAGTTGCAGACTGCTTCTCATTGTATCCTCACATGATGGAGAGCAGAGAAGAAAAAGAAGCTCTCACATGACTCTTACGAAGGCACTAATCCCAAACATGAGGACCTACCTTCATAACTTTATCTAATGCTAATTAACTTCCAAAGGCCACACACCTCTTTCCTAATACCATCACATTGGGGGGTAATTTCAATATATGAATTTGGGGGTGGGAATGGGGACACAAGCATTCAGTCTATAACAGTGCCCTAGGATTTACAATATACATCTTTAATTTATCCCTTCTACTTTCAAATAAACTCCAGGCCTGGAGGGTTTCATGGGCAAATTCTACAAAACATGTCAGGAAGAAATAATATCAATTATTGTTTTTCTGTGGCTGCTGTCAAGATCGTTGTCTTTAGATCTTAGCAGTTTGATTATGATGTATCTGGACATGGATTTCTTGGGTTTATCCTGTTTAGGGTTTGCTTAACATCTTAATTTGAGGCTTATTTCTTTTGCCAAATTTAGGAAGTTTTCAACCATTATTCAAATATTTTTTTCTGCACCACACTCATTATCCTTTTCTTCTGGGACACAAATATTAAAACTTTTAGTCTTATCTCACAGCTTCCTGAAGCTCTGTTCATTTTGTTTTCAATCCTTTTTACTCTGTAGTTCAGATTGGACACTTCTATTGATTTATATTTAAATTCACTGGCTCTCTCAATGGTTATTTCCATTTTGCTATTGGATCCATCCAGTGAGGGCTGTTTTGTTGCTGTTGTTGTTATTGTTTTTGTTGTTTTTGTATTTATCAGTTCTAAAATTTCCATTTGGTTCTTAACAAAACTCAGAATTGTGCATTAGTAAGGGCAAATTCTACTATACATAAATTATACCTCAATAAACTGTATTTCTAAGAAATTGAATCTGTGATGTGTACTAGGGAGCAGAAGGCATGATGTGTGGTGCTGTTGTTCTAATAAGACACTGAGAGATCCAGTAAAATGAAACTAGTTGAAGTTAATAATTTAGGCTTAAAAGTTAGTAAATTATTTAAATTTAAAATAATTGGTGGCTAAAAGTTTCTTTGGCATCTATAAACAGAAATTCTAAAACCAACCAAAAATCTTGATTTATCAATACTACTGCCTACATGTATTTTGTTATATTAGAACAATAGTTATCTAGTATTGAGGAATTTCTGAAACCTGGGGGGTCCTTTTTCAGTCTCAAGAAAGTTAATGTGACACCAACAAAGGCAATCTCTCAATCCCATTTTCTCTTTTAGGAAAAAGTACAGATGTTTATCTGTATAACAGTTTTAACAAAGAATTTGGCTAGAACCTCTCAGGGGCAGTCAAGTGATGTTTAATTGCCAATAGTACAGAAATTGAGAGACTATTTAATCTCTTCAGGCACCAAAGCCAAAGAGTTTGTTTCCTGATTCTAGAGATAAATTGTTATTGTAACGTAACCTATTTATGAAACAGTAGGATCTCATACTTCTTAGGACTTTTTTTTTTTTTTTTTTTTTTTTTGCAAAATAGAATTTAATTGAATTTTCTGGTTGATTTTTCAGAGTTCTGATGACATCCTCTATAAAACTAAGGGTTTCAAATCAGAGATCTATTTCTAAGGTCCCTTATAGCTTTTCTTTTTTTTAAGATTTGATTTTATTTTTTATTTTTAGCAGCGTTGGGTCTTCGTTGCTGTGCGCAGGCTTTCTCTAGTTGCAGTGAGCAGGAGCTACTCTTCATTGTGGTGTGCGGGCTTCTCCTTGCGGTGGCTTCTCTTGTTGCAGAGCACAGGCTCTAGGTGCATGGGCTCAATAGTTGTGGCTCACGGGCTCTAAAGTGCAGGCTCAGTGGTTTGAGGCACCGGCTTAGCTGCTCCATGGCATGTGGGACCTTCCCAGACCAGGGATCGAATCTGTGTCCCTGCATTGGCAGGCGGATTCTTATCCACTGTGCCACCATGGAAGTCCCCCTATAGCTTTAAAACTAGTTTTCTTTGTCTTTTTTCATCCTTTGTAGCCATTTGAGTGAAATGTAGGAATATAATTTATTGAATTGGAAAAATGTGCAGCTATCAAGCTCTTTCAAGTATCTTGAATAAAAATTCAAATGTTCTAGGCTTGCCTGGAACTGTTAAGACTATAAGATCACCTCATTGATAGCTAATTAGTACACACCCTGAAAAACAGAATGTAGAAGTGAGTTTTCTAAAGAATGAACTATAACATAAAGTAGGACTCAGGAATATAATTCTTTCTCTTAATGCTTTTTTTTTTCCCTGTATGCGGGCCTCTCACTGTTGTGGCCTCTCCTGTTGCAGAGCACAGGCTCCAGACGCGCAGGCTCAGCAGCCATGGTTCACGGGCCCAGCCGCTCTGCGGCATGTGGGATCTTCCCGGATCAGGGCACGAACCCGTGTCCCCTGCATCAGCAGGCGGACTCTCAACCACTGCCCCACCAGGGAAGCCCTCTTAATGCTTTTGAGACCACTAATTTGAGGACTCATGGTTTCTCACCATTGTACTTTTTACAGCTTTTAATAGAGTATTTGAGGGTTTTTAAAATTTATTTTATTGAAGTATAGTTGATTTACAATATTGTGTTAATCACAGCAGTGTTTCAGTTATACATATACATACATTCTTTTTCATATTCTTTCCATTATGGTTTATCACAGAATATTGAATATAGTTCCTTGTAGGAACAGTAGGACCTACAGCAGTAGGACCTTGTTGTCTATCCATTCAATACCGTAGTAGTTTGCATCTGCTAATCCCAAACTCCCCATCTATCTCTCCCCCCTCCCCCTTGGCAACCACAAGTCTGTTTTCTATGTCTGTGAGCCTGTTTCATACATAAGTTCATTTGTGTCATATTTTAGATTCCACATATAAGTGATTTCATGTGGTATTTGTCTTTCTCTTTCTGACTTCCTTCACTTGGTATGATAATCACTAGGTCCATCCATGATGCTGCAAATGGCATTACTTCATTCTTTTTTATGGCTGAGTAGTATTCCATTGTATATATGTAGAGTGCTTGAGTTTTAAATGCCCATGTGATTTTTCAGACCCACAAAGGAGTTATCTAATAATGGAACTGGTTGAGTTCTTCTGATACTGCTTTTTGATGAGAAAAAATTCCACTGGTAAAATTTCTTTTTTTTCTTTGCTTACAGACTTCGCATATCGTTTAAATGGATGGTTCGAGCTTTCTCTGGATACTTAGCTACAGATCAACTCTTGCTTTTGTGGGATAGAATCCTAGGGTACAACTCTCTGGAAATTCTTGCTGGTAAGAGTAAGTGCTTGTTTGTAAAACACATGCTCTTTTTATAGTAAAGCCCCTTTGCTTTCTGATATTCACCATCTGTAATTGGAATTTGAGTCTACAGTTGTCTTTCATTTCTAATTCATGAACATTTAGTAGATTTATCTGCCTTAGAAGACAAGCACTGAGATTCTGCAATCTAAATAGGTCTGCATAACTGCCCATCACGTCTATTCCTAGTCCTTTTTCGTCACTTCTAGGAATGTCCAGCTCCCCTCCCCTGCTTTTAATCCAGCCAGGGCTTACGGTCTCAGCACCTGTGAGGTTTGCACAGCAGAGTGTAGGTATACTTCTGTTTTTTTCCTGACTCCTGTGACTACCTTAGTGTTCTGTTCTGTGCCCTTTCTCAACTACTACCTAAAATCCAAACTGAGACTGAGTCTCCCTGCATAGTTGAAATCTCAGCTCTTCTGGACTAGTTTATACTGAACTCAAAACCTTTTCCTTGTTGCTAACAGTCTCTAACTCCTGCCCTGGTAACTGAGTTTCCCCTTTTACATATTCTCTTAAGCCAAAAAGAAATTCATCTTTTTTTCAGAAAGCCACAAATCTATCTCTTATTTAATAATTAAGTTCTTACAACAGATATACACAGAGGGCAACTGTGTGATAACACATAGGGCACAGATTTCTTATATTATTTTGCTTCTCTGTGTGTAAAATCGACTCAGTTATTTTTATCATTGAAATTATCAGGGAATTCAAATAAGTATTACAGGGTTTTCACATGGAGAGCAGAGAATGCTGGTTCCAACCTTCTCCAGTTTTGTGACATTGAACAAATTATTTAATCTTTACCCAGTGATAGCATTGTAAAGACACCTCTCTGGGCCATTTGGAAATAATGCTTAATTGATGACCCTTTTCTTGCAGAAGATTCTCTAGGTACCATATTAACATATTTTTGAATGCTGAAAATTCGAGTAATTAGATGGCATTTTGAAAAGGAAAATTGAGGTAATAATAAAGTACCATGAAGATAAATGTTGCCCCTGGTATAATGAGAGATATCATTTACTGGGGTTTTTAACAACTCCCAGTATCCTTCTATCTCAGTGGTTTTTAAAGCCCGTACAAATATGAGTTAGGAAAAACTGGTCTGCCATCACCTCTTTTGGCTGAATGTCAGTGATGCATACAATCTAGAGACAAAAGGGGATCCTAGAGGTCATCAGGTATAACTTCTTTTAAATATTTCTAACAGGCAGTCCTTATCCTGTGCCTGAACATTCAGTGTTGGATAATCCCTGTCTTACCAAGTAGCCCATTTCATTTCTGGATAATATAACTTTTTTTTTTTTTTTTGGCCACGTTACATGGTGTGTGGGATCTTAGTTCCCCCACCACGGATCAAACCCCTGCAGAGGAAGCACGGGGTCTTAACCACTAGACCGCCAGGGAAGTCCCTGGATAATATAACTTGTTAGAATGTACTACTGTTAAACCAGGATCATCATCATGTTTTTTTCTACTCTCTCACCCCCTCCTTTCCTCAAAGTCTTCTATTTTCCAGGCTAAGTAGTATTGTTTTTTGCTACCATTTCTCAGGTAACAGGATTTTAGATTTTCTACCAAATAACTCTTCTGGGTAGGGCATAAATTTTGAAGAGTATTGTATGTAGCTTTTTGTATCATTTCAGAAAACATTAGAGCATGTTAAAGAAATGGGCTCAGTATTAGAAAGTACTTTCTAATAATTAGGACTTTCCAAAAGTAGAATGGGCTTTTTAACTGTCATCTGAAGGGTTAAGAGGTTTTCTATCATGAAAGAAATGTTGAATTGGAAGACCTTCAAAGCGTCTTCCAATTTAAAGTCTCCCATTCTGTGACTTATCACCCCTCAGCAAACTGAAGTGAAAGAGAAATAAATGTTGAATGCTGCATTTGCTCTAAGCCACGTACTTTGCTGTAAGCTTAATACAGTAATTAAAAAGTTATTGATGTATAGGTAGAAATGCAGTTCACACTATTGCATCCATTCACTTTCTCTGAGTGTTTTTAAAAAATCAACAGAGGGGCTTCCCTGGTGGCGCAGTGGTTAAGAATCCACCTGCCAGTGCAGGGGACACAGGTTTGATACCTGGTCCAGGAAGATCCCACATGCCGCGGAGCAACTAAGCCCAAGTGCCACAACTACTGAGCCCCTGCGCCTAGAGCCCACATGCTCTGCAACAAGAGAAGCCACTGCAATGAGAAGCCTGCACATCAAAACAACGACCCAACATAGCCAAAAGTAAAAATAAGCAAATAAATAAATTTATTTAAAAAAAAGAAATCAACAGAGAAGAATTGTAGAACATCTAGAAATGGAATTAGACTAATGGGAATTCCTACCATGGAATTCAGATAAAGAGCCATAGGGTAGGTAATTGCATGTAGATGTGTATATATGTTAGTTTTGATTATTTTATACATTTTTGGGGCTGAATATTTTGTGACCACCTTTTTTGCTCAAGTGAGCTTATGTAGTCTTTCGAAATATTTTAGTAAATATTACTGGTTTCAATTGTGAATAATTAGGGCCTTTTGAAGAACAGTTTAAAGCATAGGTGTCTTAATGTTCATGATAGAGTTGCTTAAAATTAAAGTAATGAGAAAAGTTTAAAAGACCAAAAGTAAATATTTGATTTTCTATATTTCATATGAAGCATGACTTCAGTTGAAAATATCCCAGGACTCCCCTGGTGGCGCAGTGGTTAAGACTCCGCCTGCCAATGCAGGGGACACGGGTTCGAGCCCTGGTCTGGGAAGATCCCATGTGCCGTGGAGCAACTAAGCCCATGGGCCACAACTACTGAGCCTGCACTCTAGAGGCCGCAAGCCACAACTACTGAAGCCCGCGTGCCTAGAGCCCATGCTCCGCAACAAGAGAAGCCACCACAATGAGAAGCCTGCGCACTGCAACAAAGAGTAACCCCCGCTCGCTGCAACTAGAGAAAGCCCACACTCAGCAATGCAGACCCAACACAGCCAAAAAAAAAAAAAAAATTTTTTTTTAATTAAAAAAGAAAATATCCCGAAGTATAGACCTGTTTTCCTTGGCAAATAAACCTGCTGTGAGGAAGTACTGGGCAAAGCAATCATGAAGCAGACGGAAAGGAACTTCTGTGATGTGACACCAAGATAAATAAAGGTTGTGAGCACATAAGCATTTTGGATGCTGAAGTCAATTAGTAACTACTCTTTTATTCCCCCTCTTATCTGCCTTTGGAAAAACTATATTTCCCACCATGTAAAACTCTTTCCTGCTACAGCGGAAAATTTGACCATCCTGTCAAGCTTTCACCAACTCCGTTAAATTATACTCAAAAAAGGAAATAGTGACCACAACCCTTAACTCCTAAAATGTCTCCATTTTCAAATATGATTCCAGATATTAGAAAACTATAAAGAAGTTGTTGGTCCACAGAAATGGTTTTCTTTGATATTCTTGTAAAAATGGAAGCTGAGGGACTTTAGGTACTTAAGTTTTCTCCATTTCAATTAAAGGGTAAATTCTTTGCCCCAGGTCTCTTATATCCCTTGTTACATATTAAATAAACCCAGCTGATGACTTTTTAAATTTTGTTTTAACCACTACCATGTATTTTTCTCCCAGAATTTTCCTAACTAGTTCTAATGCTTTTTTTGACAAACTGTCCAAAATCTGTTGTCCCCTCGAAAAATGCCTGTGCTTCCCAGTCACTCGGCCTCTATCTGGGGAAATTAAGAGACCTGTATCCTGACTTCTACTCCACAGGCATGACCCCTATCAGGTGGTCCAGAGCCCAGGACCACCATCCATCATCCTTCAGGCCATCTCTGGAAAACCATTCTTTTTTTTTTTTTTAAATTGAAGTATAGTTATTTACAATGTTGGGTTAATTTCTTCTGTACAACAAAGTGACTCAGTTATACATGTATATATAGTCTTTTTTATATTCTTTTCCATTATGGTTTCTGCCAGGGGAAAACTATTCTGAGAGACAAAAGAGAAGGTGATTCTTAGGAAAGCACACAGATTTCTATATCAGGGATGAGTCATTACTGCTTACCTTCAATCTCAAAAATGTCATCACATAGTGGTTAAATGCTTGAGCTCTAGGGCCAGAGTTGAGTAGTCACTCTACTATTTTCTACCTGTGTGACTCTGAATATGTCATCCAAACTCACAGTGCCTCAGTTTCTACATTAGTAAAATGGGGCTAACAATAGTACTTAACTCATTTTTGGTATTAGAATTAACTGCTATTATCATTATTATTACTTCCATAGTAAAAATACATTTAAAAAAAAATTTGCATTATCTATGCAATATACTTAGGAACGAGTCTTGCAAATAATTTTAAAGATTCCTTACCATTCATTTTCTAAACTTTAAGGACTTGTTGGGTAGGGAATGTACTACCACTACTGGTGATGAAAAAAATGGGGAGAAGTCAAGAGTCACCTCCAGGTAGTACCGTTTCCTTATCAGAGTTGCCTGAACCTATTACATGGTCCTTCCATTGTTCATGATGACTCATTCACTTTCACAAAGTTTTATGGTAGATTATATAATAAGACATAACTCATGTCAGCATTACTCTCTTTTCATATGCAGATGATTAATGGGAACAAAAATCCAAATGTTTTCTAGTCAGTATATATTATTGACCTTCAGGATGTTCTATAATGGTTTGGTTTATTTTCTTTTCAAAGTTTCAACTTCTTTTTCTGTGGCCAACATTAATGTAAATGTCAGGATCAATCCCACAGTAGCCCGCCCCACAGACGTATCCATTTATGACCCTCTAAGAAAGTCAATGCTGAGCGTAAAAATATAAATATAACAAAATAGTATAAAAATATTTTTAAGGAAAGAATTTATTGTCACATTTTTATCAGGATACCTCCTTGATACATATGAAACATCATCTGATATATTTAAAAATTCAGTCTGCATATAACTTCTCAGAAGCCTCTCCATTGCATCAGTAAGAAACACCTGCATCAAAATAAATCTTTATTTATAAGATAGTCATTAGATCTTCATGCCATTTAAAAATTGTTACAATTGAAGTTATAGGTATGAAACAATTTATAAAATGGCTTTTTTAAAACCACTAAAATTTCCCTTTTCCCCAAAACTGCACCATCAAGCCACTGTTCTCCAGAGGAGACAATTTCCATTCATCACAAGGCCTTAACTCAGAATGCAGGATACAGTTGTGAAGCACTAATTCTGAGCCCTCATCGTGGGTTGTGGGCATAGCAGTAAAATTGCCTGGCTGATGAGTAGACCAGCCCAGCAGTTGAAATAGTGTGCATTCTTTTCCAGTCCTGGCAGCTGCTGTGTTTGCTTTCCGAGCAGTGAACCTGATGGAGGTGACATCACTGGCTGCAGCTGAAGTAAGGATAAGTTTCACTCAGATGGGATGGAAATAGTTCCTGAGAGATTGCCAGGCTCGGGCACTTTAGTATCAGATGCATAGGACACACATTACTCGCAGACTAATTTTTTAACTTGGGTAAAACTCATAAGTTTTGAGCTAAGTAATATTAAGTGTTCAGAATTCCTTAATTACTTGAAAACAATGTTCTTGTGAAGAAGTCATAAACAAGATTATTATGGGAAACCACTATAACCATTACAGGAAACAAGATACCTAGTAGTTTTAATAGAAACTATTGGGGCTTATGTTGCATTTTCTTATAATTGTTCATATGCTCATAGAACAAAGACAAACTAGTTGAAAGAATTAAAGAGCATGTGTTTGGATGATATAGTAAAGATACATGGGCTTTTTGTTTATTTTTAGTTGTGAGTTAATTATTTAAAGCTCGTTTCTTTTCAATAGTATATCTTACACCTGAAGCATGGTTCAATTAAATAGCGGCTTACAATATTACTCTATTTGTTATCTGTCATAGAAATGTACATTTTATCCTTAAAATAGCTGCCTACATTCTTTGTTTAAAGGGAAGAGGATGTTTATGCATCTTGCAACTGAGTAAACATTAGTTCCATCTTAAAGTGATTTCCTAAAGTCAGTTACTCCTTAGTATAACGGGACTAGGATTCATAATGTACGTTTATTTATAGAAGCAAGTTGAAATGTTAGACCTCTTATAAACTCATGCTACCTTGTATATTTGAAGAAGGCTCAAGACTAAAGTCCAGATTATTTTCTACTGCACATTTGAGTATTTTGCACATGTTCTAACATTAAGATGTTCAGAAAAGAGAAAGAAGGTTGTAGCTTCAGTACAGAGATTTGGGACCAATCTGAAGAACTTAGAGTGTGTTGATATCAGAATTACATTGTAAAGGTGTTTCTGTGTTTATTTCATAGGCTTCACTTTGCTGATCAGAATGCCGATATTAATCATTCCTTTTGTTTTTTGTTTCAGGCAGTTCTTGCTGACCTTTCTACTTTAAAAGTTATGCCTCTTCTTCAAATTTTTCTGTTTGCTACTGTCACCTGATCTTCTCCAAGGTCACTGACAACACATCTAGTTTTTCATTAGAAAGTAATCATGAACTATGCAAACTCTGCATAAAACCAAAATTAAACTTTGCATATAAGCCAATAAAGATCATGTTCCTCCTCAGTTAAACCTAAGTAGTTTTTCACTTTTTGAAACAATAACTCTGCACACCACGTATTGCACTGCATGCTGCTGATTTTCAAGAGAGAAGCAGTAGATATAACTTCTGCTAAATTGAGCATACATAGCATAGATAACCCTGGCTTGTAAAAGGCATGTAACAATATATGCAATAAGAACTAAAGATACTGTAATAAACTTGAATAGGTAATGTAGCCTCTGGGACAGTTCTCTTATGTCAGTTTGTAAATTTATCTCTAGATAATGAATCATTTTGTCTTATAAATTGCATTTCACTCAAAGCCAGGGGTGGGGTAGGATGTGGGAAGACTTGAAAAAGATAATGCTTTTAAGTAGGAATTCAAATGTACTTTGGTGTTTTTAACAACTTTTCTCTCATCAGAGATCTAGATCCCTCTCCATTTTATTTCTCTCTCTATTGGGGAAGGTCAAATACAGTTGTCTCCACCTGACAGTTTTATTCATCACTTTCTGAAAAAAGAAAATAGAAAGATCCCTTTAAATTTCTCAACCTTCCATCTCTTAGTTAGAAGACTTGACACTGCTGAGATCTGTTGCCAGATTCCATTACTTTGGAAGTTTACAAAGAGGACACCCAAGGACTCAATGAAGGGAATGAAAAATCAAAACCATATGCACTTTTTTTTTTTTTTTTGCGGTACGCGGGCCTCTCACTGTTGTGGCCTCTCCCGTTGTGGAGCACAGGCTCTGGACATGCAGGCTCAGCGGCCATGGCTCACGGGCCCAGCCGCTCCGCGGCATGTGGGATCTTCCGGGACCGGGGCACGAACCCGTGTCCCCTGCATCGGCAGGCGTACTCTCAACCACTGCGCCACCAGGAAAACCCCATATGCACTTTTACTGAAGTTTGGTTTAATAAGATTTACTTCGAGACCAGAAGTAGGTATTATACATTCATTCTAGAACTTAAGACATTATGCAAGGCATCAGTCTTATTTTGGTCCTTATTGTAAGTAGAGGGCCTTATTTTATATTACTTTTTAGAGACCTAACATTTCTATAATGCAGAATGATAGAATGTGGGGGAAAAAGTCCAAAAATCATTGTCTTTCAATTTTATACTCAAATTCAAGATGCTGATCACTTCAATAAAATTCTGAATCAATGGATTGATAGTCTTACTGAATGCTTAGAATTGTATTAAGTTTTATCAAAATCTAGTTCCGGAGTCTTTTATTTAGAGAGTATATTTTTAGGAAATGTATGAGGTTTAGCACAGGACTGCAAGTGTGGTGGAATTTTATATAACTACTAGTTATTAATTTGGAAATCTACGTAAATGCTTTTATTCATCAGGTACTTGTTGACTTATTGAGGACTAAATAATCATTTATTCAGTGATTGATTCTTAATAAACTCCATGTTATTGCTTTTGAAGGCGATACAATTATAATCATACGCTTTGCCATTCTGTGTATACAAATGCACATTCATCACAGGGATAAGCATATACCCATGATTGTTAGGAAGAGAGAGAGTTTTAAATGATTAAGGTCAAATGTGTACAGATACACCCACCTTTGGCTTTTTTCTTTAGGAGAATATTCATAAGCTTTTTTAAAAGTAGCAATGTAGTAATCTAGTGGGAAAAACATTAAACTGGAGGAGTTCTTGTCCTAGCTTGAAGTCCACAGATAATCTATTCTCTCTTATCTGTAATTTGGGTGGGGTATGCGGGGGAGACCACAGGCAGCATGAAAGTTTTGTATTTGCTCTGTTTACCTTACAGGATTGAGTAAGACCAAATGAGAAAATACATTTGAAAGTGATTTTTTTTTTTTTAACTACAAAGCACCAAGCAAATATAAGAGGTTGTCAGTAATTAATTTTGTTTTGTTTTATTTATTTATTTTTTGGCTGTGTTTGGTCTTCGTGGCTGAGCGCAGGCTTTCTCTAGTTGCGGTGAGCCGGGGCTGGTCTTTGTTGCGGTGCGCGGGCTTCTCATTGCGGTGGCTTCTCCTGTTGCATAGCACGGGCTCTAGGTACTCAGGCTTCAGTAGTTGTGGCTCGCGGGCTCTAGAGTGCAGGCTCAGTAGTTGTGGTGCCCAGGTTTAGTTGCCCTGCGGCACGTGGGATCTTCCTGGACCAGAGCTCGAACCCATGTCCCCTGCAATGGCAGGTGAATTCGTAACCACTGTGCCACCAGGGAGGTCCCAGTAATTAATTTTAAATATGACATTTTAAGATCAAGTGGTAGAAGATAATATGTGAAGAATGCCCAACTTCATTAGCATTTGTATGACTTTGATAATTTGAGACTTCTTCTATATCTATAAGAAAATGAATGGACCATGGCATAGCAGATCCTTTCATTTGGAACAGGTGGCTCTAGCCAGTCATTCTGAATCTGAACCCCAAAGCCAAACCTAGGAGGCTGCCACACATTTCGCTGCTGTCACAAGCCCTTCTCAGCCATGTGCTGCTCTTGGCTGCTTGTTAAAATACTGCACGGAGGGCAGTCAGGCTGCCTTGCCCACTCCGTCTCTAGCTACACTCACACTACTTCCCTTGACCTCCTCCCTCCAGCATTCTCCCCCGCCATCTCCTACCAACCCCTGGCAGCCCCTCACATAGGCTCTGCCAGTGATCACAGTGATCTGAATGACCAGTGATAATTACATCATTATTCTGCCTGTGGCATTCTTACTGGTGGTGAAATAGCCTAATAGACGAATGGCATTTGGCTCTTCTGGATTTCAGTTCACTCACTATGTATGTATGTAATATGTATGATCTTATATCGTGGAAGAGTTTATTGAACAATCTTTTAGATCAGAATGTTGTGGTAATGCAGCCTTCTGGCTAATTGAAATTTTCAGTGTATCTTAAATGCATAGCACCCACTTACACTCTGCATGTACTCTCTCTGCCTATTTCATAGAGAAAATAGAGACCATTAGGCTTGAACTCCCTCAGGCTTCCACTTTACAACTTAGCTTTATTCCCCTATACTTATCTTCTTCCTTGTCTCAGGAAGTATCTAATCTGTTCTTGCAGCTCTCTAAATACAGGTTCGATTGTGTCACTTACATGCTTAAAAATTAAACGATACCACATTGCTTAAAGGATAAAGTCCAGGCTCTGTAGCAGAGTGGGGGAAATTCACCGCAGCTTGATCTTTCCATTCCTGTTCTCTCACACTGATCTGTTATCCTGTGCTTCATCCTCACCAAATTACGTGCTCATCCTCAACCAGCTATGGCCTTGTACTTTATCTCTGCCAGAAGGACCTCCATTTTTCAAGGCCCCACTAAAAAACTCTCCTCTGCTGTAAGATACCCTGGAGCCTATAAATTAGAATTAATTACACCCTTCTCTTTGTTCTCATAAAACTGCTCATTTACTAATATGGTGCTTAGAATATTGAGTGATAGTTTTTTGTGTATGTATTGAGTCTCAAATCACTTTGTTCTGAAGTCAATTTTCATTGACTAGTCCTAGGAATGGAAGATGAAAGAAGAAATTTGTCCATGTGTGTTTGTACCCCCGGACTTGTTCTAAAAATTGTTGGAATCTGTTCAACAATTATGTTTTTCTTAAAATATAATTCCTCCTAAGTATCTATAGTCTCCCTTCTTCTGCAAAGGCTCTAATTTTTATTTGGAGATCTACCCCTCCTCCATGCGCTTCAGATGAGGCTGACTCCCACCTCCAGGACCTCTGGGTCCTGGCCAAGCCATTATTATGTACCATCTCTCTGGCCACAAGGATTGCTTCAGGATCCGTGCAAAACCTAAGACTGTGCAAAATCAATGAAACTTGATTATGAGGCTTTGGTTTAATCTTTCAGGGAAGCTGGATATGAACAAGAGAGGATATAGGGTCTGGAGCTGCTGCAGCCTAGGAATGCAAAAAGCGAGAAGCTGCTCTGTTGACCTTGTTAATTCCCAGGTCACACTCCATCAGTCTACCCCTGGACTGTTTTGTTACATGAGCCAAAAGATTCTCTTTGCAATAGAAAGGATCCTAACTGAAGGTATAGTTATTTTACCTTTTAGGTGATCCTCTACAACATGGATATCATCTTTGGTACAGGACCCCTATCTACACACTGGTTAAACTAGCAGAATCTTCTAAAACTTTTTTTCAGTCAAGACACAAGGATGAAATCTGTGTTCCAGATGTACTAAGCAACCTGCAGTACCTTAAACACATGGTATGTCTCTCTCTCCTTTGGCCCTTTGCCCATACAGCACCCTCTGCTTGGAATGCCTTCTCTTCCCTCTCTACCTAACTCTTACTTGTACCTCAAAACCCAGCTCAGGTGTTGCATCATCAGGGAAGATCGCTTCTCTTATGAATTCTCCTCATACCCTAAATATACGTAAGCAGTATCCTAATGATACGTTAGCTTGTCTTTGTCTTCCACTAGACAGATTCCTAAAGGGCAAAAATGGTTTCTTTTTCAGCTTTATATCTCTAGAACCTGGCATATTTCTTGCCCATAGTGAGCTTTAGTCAGTGCTTATTGAATGAACAAATGAAGTCATCTAATTGACTCATTTTACTGATGAGGAAAATTGCTCAGTTCAGAGTAATATCTCCACTTGTTCAGTGTCACTCAGCTATTTTACCTAAGTTATTTGTGGAGTTGCCTGTGGAAGTCCAAAAAGTAGGAATATTTTGAGAGAAAAAAATGTACACGCTTCAGCTCACTCAAGTTATTTCATTTAAGTCAACTTTATTAAGATATAATTTATGTACAATAAAATGTATTCATTTAAATTACACAGTTCTATAAAGTTAGACAAATGTATAAATCCACATCACCACCACCACAGTCAAGGTGCAGAACATTTCCATCACCTGAAGCAATTCTCTTTATGCTCCTTCCCATTTGATCTTCCATATGCACATTCATTCCAAACTACCATTGATCTGCTCTGTTCCTAAATATTACATTGGTCTTTTCTGGAGTTTCATGTAAATGGAATCATACATATGTACTCTTTTGTGTCTGACTTCTTTTGCTCAGCATGATGTTCTGAGATTCATCCATGTTGTGTGATTAGTTTTCCATTCCTTTTTATGACTTAGTAGTATTTCATACAGTTTGTTTGCCCATCATTGTTAACGGCCATCCATGTTGTTCTCATGTTTTCGTGTATTATGGATACAGCTACTATAAACATATGTGTGCAGGCCTTCATGTAGAATATCTTCATTTCTTTAGGGTAAATACCTAGGAGTAGAATTGCTGAGTCATATGTAAGCATAAATTTAACTTTCTAAGAAACCTCCGAACTCTTTTCTGAAGTGGTTCTACCAGTTTACATTCCCACTAGCAATTTATAAGAGTTCCAGTTGCTCCAGATCCTCACCAATACTTGGTGTTATCATGTTAGTCATTCTAATAGGTGGTTTTAATTTGCATTTCCCTAGTTACTTATGATGTTGAGCATCTTTTTATGTCCATTTGCCATTTATATATATCCTTTTATGACGTGTCTAAATCTTTTGCCCATTTTTAATCAGTTACCTGAAGTTGTAAGAATTCTTTATTCTGATTACACTTCTGGTTTGTAAAATTTTCTCTCAGCCTCTGGCTCATCTTTTAATTTTTAACTATCTTTTAAAGAGCAAAAGTTTTAATTTTGTTGAATCAGTTTATCCATTTTTTTATGGTTCATACTTTTTGCCTCTTATCTAATAAATCTTTTTATAACTCACGGTTACAAAACTTTTTTCCTATGTTTGTTTCTAGAAATTTTATAGTTTTAGCTCTTATATTTAGGCCTTTGATTCTTTTTTTTTTTTTTTAGTTAATTTTTGTGTATGGTACAAATTAAGGGTTGAGAGTCACATTTGGCATATGGATGTACAATTGTTCCAGCACCATTTGCTAAAAAACTATCCTTTTATGTCAGCACCTCTGTATAAAATCAATTGATCATATGTCTATGGGTTTACTTCTGGACTCTTTATTCTGCTCCATGGATTCATGTCTATACTTATTCCAATATCACACTGTCTTGATTTTTGTAGCTTTAGAGTAAATCTTGAAATCAAGTAATATAAGTACTCTAATTTTGCTCACCTATGTCAAATCTATTTTGACTGTTTTAAGTTATTTGCATTTCTAAATAATTCTTAGAATCAGCTTTTCCATTTGTACCAAAAAAAAAAAAGCTGCTACAATTTTTATTTTTATTGAGATAGCATTAAATCTGTAAATAGGTTTGGGAACAATTGATATCTTAACAATATTGAATCTACCAATCCATGAACATGGACTATCTCTTCATTTTCTTTAGGTTTTGTTTAGTTTCACTCAGCAATATTTTGTAGTTCTCCATGTAGAGTTCTTCCACATATTTTGTTAAAATTATCCCTAATTATTTCACTTTTTATGCTATTGTAAATGGTATTTTTAATTTCAATTTCCAATGGTTTGTTAATATACAGAAATACAGTTGCTTATTTTATATTGACCTTGTATCCTGAGATCTTGCTAAACTTATTACTTCTAGTATCCCTTTTTGTAGCCGCCCTAGGATTTTCTACATATACAATGTGTCATCTATAAATAAAGACACTTCTACATTTTTTTCAAATCTATATGCCTTTTATTTCTTTTTCTTCCTTTATTCACTGACTGGAACCTGCAATAGAATATAGAAGTGCTGCAGCTCACCTAATTTTAAATTAAATGTACTCCTTTCTTGAATAAGTGCAACAAATATTTAAAATATATGTCCATTTACTAGTTTGGCCAGTTTAGGGATTAAACGGTGGAAGGAAATGAGACAGATTCAGAATGAGGTGGGGAGACATACTGGTACAAAGTGAAGATAACTTTGTTAAGTTTTATTTTGCTGATGATCCAAATCGCTTCTTCAGATCATTTAATTAAACAATTGGCTTCAGGTATTAATGTCTTTGTTACGTTAATTAGGTGATTATTTTATATTACTTCAACTATTCTTTACCCTTGAAACTTTTTTCTTAGATATGTGGTATGCATGTATTTATTCAACAAACACTAAATGCTTACTCTGAACGAGGTACTATTCTGGGTGCTCATGTTTATACATATTTGTATGTTTGCTTTTTCAGTAATAAATGTGGTAAGAGACATTACTTCTTCTGAACTAGAATACTAACACCTCTTTTTTTGAAGTAATGGTGCTATCCCTCTTACGATAGGAAAAATAATGTCTCCCCAAAGATTTTCATGTCCCAATCCCTGAATCCTGTGAATGTGTTACCTTACATGACAGAAAGGCATGTTGTTTGTGTGATTAATATAAGGGATTTGAGATGGGGCTATTATCCTGGATTATCAGGTGGATTCAATGTAATGACAAGGGTCCTTATAAGGAAAAGAGGGAGGCAGGCAGGAGTATCAGAGTCAGAGAAGGGTTTGAAGATGCTATGCTATTGTGTTTTTTTTGTTTGTTTTTTAATTCTTTCCTTTTTTTTTTATAAATTTATTTATTTTTGGCTGTGTTGGATCTTCATTGCTGTGCGAGGGCTTTCTCTAGTTGTGACAAGCAGGGGCTACTCTTTCGTTGCGGTGCACAGGCTTCTTACTGTGTGGCTTCTCTTGTTGCGGAGCTCGGGCTCCAGGCGCGCGGGCTTCAGTAGTTTGGCACGCAGGCCCAGTAGTTGTGGCTCGTGGGCTCTAGAGGGCAGGCCCTAGAGCACAGGCTCATTAGTTGTGGCGCACGGGCTTTGTTGCTCTGAGGCATGTGGGATCTTCCCAGACGGGGGCTCGAACCCGTGTCCCCTGCGTTGGCAGGCGGATTCTTAACCACTGTGCCACCAGGGAAGCCCTATGCTATTGGTTTTGAAAATGGAGGAAGGGACCATGAGCCAAGAAATGCAGGAATGCGTAAGGCAAGGAAATGGAGTCTCACCTAGGGCTTCTGGGAGGAACTTGGCCCTGCTGACACCTTGATTTTCAGATTTCTGATCTTAGAACTGTAACATAATCAATTTGTGTTATTTTAAGCCACTAAATATGTGGTAATTTATTACAGCAACAGCAGGAAACTAACCTACCTCCTCTCAGATAAATTGTGTTTACCATATCGACTGTAACCTATGACAATAAATACGCATTGCTTCAATTCTCTTACCTAAAAAATAGGTGATTCTACCTGTCGAGTTCCTCGCATGTGGTTTTTATAATATTCAAATAGGATAAAATTTGTGAAAGTATTTTGAAGACAACCTTCTATTGCTCTGGTGGTGACAGGGAAAAGACCCCAAAAAGCTGGGCTTTTATAAGGCAAGTGTAACGGAGGAAGAGACGTGTTGGGGGAAATGCATTGCCAAGTCGTAATGTTTCTCTCCATGTGGAGGGAGTTCACTGGTGTAATGCTTCTCACTCTCTCCTCCCATAGAGAGGAGTGAATTATATTATTGTTGAGGTTGGGATCAATGAGTGGGCATGTAAATAAAGCCAGCCCCTTTCTCTTACCTTTCTTTTAGGGTCTAGCAGCCCAGAGCAAACGTATGTTCTGTAGTGTTCCTCTACGCCCTAGCTTTAGAAGTCTGGATCCCGTGGTATGGGGAGAAAGTGGGGTGAGGGGGTGGCTGCAGTTGTTCAGGTCATCCCTGAGTGCATAAGCCCAAGACACACTTTTGAAAAGCCTGTCCTTGCTGCAAAATTAAGTCACATTCCCGAGATTAACTTTTTCAGTAGGAAAGAAGATACATCATCTTCATCTGCTTTTATTTACCTAGATTTTCATTTTACCTCTCAAGTACTCAGAACTCAGGCAGGAAGAAGGGTGCTGTTTATTGGGCCTCCAAACTTCATTCAGTAGGGCAAAGAGGCCACTTCTTTGGCAGTCCAGTGATTAAGACTCCACCCTCCCAATGCAGGGGGGCACTGGTTTGATCCCCTGGTCGGAGAAATAAGATACTGCATGCTGCAAGGCATGGCCAAAAAAAGAAGGGCGAGGAAGTTAAGGGTTTGAAGGAAAAAACTATAACAATAGGTCATGGAATATAAACTAGAAAAGAAGAAATGAGGGATAAGGAGGGGTTGGTGATTGAGGGCTTTCATTCTCTTATATGAATAAAGAGAAGTGGTTGGATTAAAGGTCACAACAAAAAAATGAAAGCACTTTTGAAGAAAGGGTACTTTAGCAAGTAGCTTGGAAGAATAATATTTGTAGCCAGGATGAGATATTTGCATTTGAAATTTTGGAGATTATGCCATTTTTGTTGATGCCGAGATCTAAGGCATGGTGGATAGCTATGGTAGGGTAGAAGAAACACATCATTGAAAATATGAGGAAGTCAAGAAACCAGGAGTCTGTAGTATTGGATGAATCAATCATCAGCCTACATGTTGAAATCAGCAAGAAGGATGACAGGGATAGAGATTAAGAAGAAAATTGAATTGCAAGTTAGTTTTACTGAGAATGAGGAAGAAAGACCCAGAGGCTACTAATTAGTGACTATAACATGGAGGAAGAAGAGTGGTACAGTTGGATGCTGTGAGCCTCAAAGGAGCAGAAGGGATTTGTCAGAGGGAAGGGGGGATAAAACTCCAACTGGCATTGAGGAGTAAGTCTGATGCTGAAGCACTTTGGGTGTGAGAGAAAAGAAATAATCCATTTGAGAGGGCTGCATAGAAACCATGTCCCCAGGATACAGCCACTTTTAGTTAAGAGGTGAACACAGTCTTCAGAGAAAGGGTTGAAAAATACAAGGGTTCATTGATTGCACATTGGGAATTAGGAATTTTAAGAGACAAAGGGGGAGGAATTTACTAGGGAGAGGAATGAAGCATGGGTGGGAATTAGGTCAGAATAAGGGAGGAAAGTTTAGGTAAGTAACTGATGACTGGGAAGCTTAGAATTCTGATGGGGAGAGGAATAAATGGAATCCTCTCAGAGATGATTGCTGTGCTCCAGACCGTTTTCTGTGGTGGAGCAGCTGCTCCCTGAGGGAGCCTGGGGTTGGTATGGTCTAATTATAGTCAGCTGCTTCTTCAGTCAGCAGGAGTTGTGGTTGTCTCTGCGCCAGCACTGCACTAGTTTGGTGACTTAGCTATTTTTTTCCCCATCCAGTGAATTTGGTTCTCCTCTCCCTCTTTGGGCTTTTGCCTATTCATGTTTCAACTTATTCATGGCTTGGGGAGAGATTATTTTAATTACTCAGACAGAAGGATCCTTCCTTTATAAATGGAATCACTATAAATTTTCATGAAATAGAAAGCAACAAATTGTCTCTAATTACAATTTAATTTGCACCCATTGAACAAGCGATGGATTGACTCATGGAGAGACAATGTGTGTATGTGAGAGAGAGAGAAAAAATGAATGAATGAATGAACGAATGAAAGGATGAGAATGTCAATGTTAAGACTGTATAGGAAGAAACTCTCTCACCTTTCAAAGGACTGTGTGCCTTGCCCTCAAAGAAGGGCATACTATTTTTTGTGTTGATGGGCTTCCTCCCCTTATTGTAGGAGAAAAATGGCTGAATAATTAAACATCTCATGTGTGAGAACCTAAAGAAAATGGAAAGACCAGAATAAATGTATGGGAAGAAAGATTTAGATCTGCGGACAGCCCTCTAGGACCCCAACTCTGACAGGGCTCTGACATTGCCAGGCTGGTGCCCAAGTTCACAAATGTTGTAAGGGGACACCGTATGAGGGACAAGAACTCCCCTGGACAGAAGGCCAATCCAGGACTTCAGCCCTAGGACAAGGTCAGTGGCCTCATCCAGAGAGTAGGAACAACACCCTTCCTGACCTTCAGGACTTCTCTTACCAATATAATCAATGACTGTGTGAGGACACCTCCCAGCATTAACCTTAGGACCCTCTTTACTCTAAGGGACCACCAGATACCTATTCTATGTGAGGGAGATTGTTGGAAGGGAGGGGGAGAGTTCCTACTGTGCTTTGTAGGGAACCATGCATATTAGTAACTCCTGTGCTGAAGATAGAGGGAATGGTCACAGCTCTTGAAAACAAATATTTTCACAATATCCCTTTCTTTTTCTAATATATTTATTTATTTATGGCTGCATTGGGTCTTCATTGCTGCGCTCAGGCTTTCTCTAGTTGTGACGAGCGGGGGCTACTCTTCATTGTGGTACACAGGCTCCTCATTGCGATGGCTTCTCTTGTTCCGGAGCACAGGCTCTAGGCGCGCAGGCTTCAGTAGTTGTGTCACGTGGGCTCAGCAGTTATCGCTCATGGGCTCTAGAGCGCAGGCTCAGTGGTTGTGGTGCACGGGCTTAGTTGCTCTGCAGCATGTGGGATCTTCCCGGACCAGGGCTCGAACCCATGTGCCCAGCATTGACAGGTGGATTCTTAACCACTGTGCCACCAGGAAGCCCTCCATATTTTTTATGCTCTATTAGACATAAACTTGAAGCCCAGCTCCACCATTTGCTAGCTATGTGACCTTGGTAAAATTACCTAAACTTCATAAGCCTTAATTTCTTCATCTATAAAATGCTAATTAGAACCAAATAGGACTGATTACTCTGAAAATTAAATGAGATAATGCATATAAAACATTTCACATGACACTTTACTTACAAAGAAGAAAGGAAACTGTTCTTTTCCTCAAGAGGTATAGAATTAATATGTACATAGTTACACCAAAAATAACAAGTCCTGAATAGTAGGGCCCACCAAAATCTCTGCCATTTTTAGGATTTCATGATCAGTATATTTGGGAAATGTGTAGTACAATATCTTCCTTTTGGAGATTTACACTGCCATTAGAGACTCTCAGAACTCTTGCAATATACAACCTGATTAACTACTTAGCCCTTGGGTTTTCAACATTGTATGTACACAAACTATTAACATCTTGCAGATTTAGTCTTCCCCAAAACACAGTTTGGGGAAACTTCCACTTCTGTCCTAAGGTGGTTGTTATTGACTGAGTGTTTGTGTTGCCCCCAAATTCATATGTTGAAGCCCTAACACAGAATGGGATGATATTAGGAGGTAGGACCTGTGGGAGGTAATTAGGTTTAGATGAGGTCATGAGGATGAAGCCTCCTGATGGGATTAGTGTCTTTATAAGAGGAAGAAGAGACCAGACCCCTCTCTCCAGCACAAGGAAGAAAAGGTCCTGTGGGCACACCAAGATATATTAGCCACCACAAGCCAAGGAAAGAGGCCTTAGAATGAAATCTACCTTGCTAGAAACTTGATCTTGGACTTTCCAGACTCTAGAACTGTGAGAAATAAATTTCTGTTGTTTAAGCCTCCCAGTCTATGGTATTTTGTTATAGCAGCCAGTTAATGAAATAATTGCAATCATATTTACTCTCTCCCTAAAGCAACTAAAAAACAAACTAAAACAACAGGTCTCAAGACATGTGGGACATCAAACACTAAGGACGGTGAACCTTACATTGCCCCAACTTACTGCCTATAGAAAGGTCCCATGATGCAACACAGGAAGGGGAAACCCAGCAAGAATTTGATGGTCTCCCTGAGTTGAAGAAATGGAACTAGGAGGCCAAGGAGGCCAAGGCAACAGGAGTTTGCAGGACAGAGTACTGGAGAGGAGAGCGATGCACAGAGAAGTGAAACTAAGGATCTGCAAAAAAATCCTTTTCAACTATCCAGCTGGGAGCTTTCCTCAGAGCATGCATGTGAGGAAACTACCCAAGGCCAAGAAAAAAAAAAAACTACCCAAAAGTATTAGAACAATCCCTTGAGCTCACACAGGGCCAGGATGGTGCCTGTTCCCACCAGCCAAAGTGGAAAACCTCATAATTCATGGGGCATTAGGCAGAGTATTCAAAAGCGTTTTGCCTCATTAGTGGAGAATATTAATCCTCAAACCAATGGTGCTCTGGTCCCACCTAACGAACCTTAACGGCAAAACTGAAGATCAAATGGTTTCCAAGTAACTTAACCCGAACCCAAAAGAGAGCTCAAGAATACCTATAGGAATACAAATATACCCAGCACTCAACAAGGTAAAATTTACAATATTTGGCATTTAGTTTAAAAATTACCAGGCATGCAAAGAAGTAGGAAAATTCACTTCATAAGAGGCAAGAAACCAGTAAATCAAAACTGATTGAAAAGACACAGATGATAGAATGTGTGAACAAGGACATTAAAACAGTTTTTTATAACTGTCCCATATGTTCAAAAAGCTAAAGGAAAAACTAACCATGTTAAGTAGAGACATGGAAGATATTTAAAAGTTCCAAATCAATCCTCTGGAGAAAAACAAAAATACAGTGAGATGAAAAATAGCTGGATGTTTTAACGTAAAATTAGACATTTCAGAAGAAAAGATTAGTGAAACATGAAGAAATTGCAATAGAAAGTATTCAAAATGAAATACAAAGAAAAAAAAGACTGGAAAAAAAAAGAAAAGATAAATGAGATATATGTCAGCTTCAGACAACCTAATATACTTGTAATTAGAATCCCTAAGGTGGGGGGTAGAGAGGGTGATATTTGCAAAAATAAAGATATAAAATTTTCTAAATTTGATGAAAAATAACCTCATGTGCAAGAAGATCAACAAACCCCAAGCACAAGAAACATAAACAAACTGCAATAAGACAAATCATAAATTTGGTTAAAAGCAGTGATAAAGAGAAAATCTTAAAAGCAGCTGAAGAACTCCCATTCTACGCAGAGAAATGAGGTTAAGGATGACAGCATGTTACTTGCCAGAAACATGCCACCTAGAAGACAGTAGAGTAATATCTTTAAAGTACTGAAAGAAAAAATATTGTCAATCTAGAATTTTTTACCCAGTAAAATTATCTTTTAAGAATGAATGGGGAGGGACTTCCCTGGTGGCACACTGGTTGAGAATCTGCCTGCCAATGCAGGGTACACGGGTTCAATCCTTGGTGCAGGAAGATCCCACATGCCGCAGAGAAACTAAGCTGGTGCACCACAACTACTGAGCCCACACACCAGAACTATTGAAGCCCATGTCCCTAGAGCCCATGCTCCACAACAGGAAAAGCCACCACAATGAGAAGCCCACACACCGTAACAAAGAGTAGCCCCCGCTCACAGCAGCTACAGAAAACCCTCGCACAGCAACAAAGACCCAATGCAGCCAAAAACAAAATTAAAAAAATATCTTAACACTTAAAAAAAAACTGTTAAAAAAAAAAGAATGAATGGGAAATAAAGATAATTTTTTACACATTCAAAAGCTGAAAGAATTTATCACCAGCTGACATGCCTTAAAAGAAATGGTAGGATGCGGAGTCAAGATGGTGGTGTGGGAAGACGTGGAGTTAGCATCTCCCCACAACTAGGCCACCTGCCGGCTACTGGTGGGGAACTCTGACACCCAAGGAGACAGGAGGAACCCCAAAGTGAACCAGTAGGACATAGGGGGACAGAGGGGGGAGGAAAAGTGAAGCCAGACAGGATCAGCGCCCCTGAGGCTGGGGACATCATGAAAGGCAGGCGGGAGGGACTCTCTGGGAAGAGCGGGAGAGGAGTGGAGGGCAATCACCTGGCCCACTCAGGCCAGGAAGCCTGCTGAGCTCCCAAGCCAGTACCCACCCCCAAAGCCCCATCCAGGCCACGTGGGTCCTGGGGGCATAGGAGGGAGGTGGGGGAGGTCAGCACAGGCAGGTGGGAGGGGACCTCCCAGACCAGAGGAGCAGGAGAGGAGAGGAGGGCATGTGCCCTGCCCAGTTGAGCCCAGGAAGCCTGCTGGGCTCCCAGGTGAGGTACCCCTCCCACTGATACAAGTTCCTTGAGCCTAAGCCCCACCCCCCACAGCCCCCACAGCCTTTTCCAGCCCTGTGGGTCCTAAACATAGGCCCTGCCCACCATCCAAAGCTCACCTTTGCTTAGGCCCTGCCCTCTACAGCCAAGGCCTTCCCCCCACTCTTTCTTTCTTTTCCCTCCTCCTCTTTTTTACTAATGTGGTATTGATGTACCTCCCTGTTGTTAATTCATCTGTATTTTTATATTCTTTCTAACATATCTGTTAGTTTCCTAGTCTAATTTTATTTTTTACTTTGTTATTGTTCTCTTTTTCTTTTTTCTTTTTGCCACCCCACATGGCTTGCGTGATCTTGGTTCATGAGCTGGGGGTCGGGCCGAAGCTCCTGTGGTGGGAGCTCCAAGTCCGAACCACTGGACTAACAGAGAACCGCAGACCCCAGGGAATATTCATGGGAGTGAGGTCTCACAAAGTTCCTCATCTCAGCACCAAGACCGAGCTCTACCCAATAGCTTACAAACTCCAGTGAAGGAAGCCTCAGGCCAAACAACCAGTAAGACAGGAACACAATCCCACTCATTAAAAAAAGAAAAAATGGGGGGCTTCCCTGGTGGCTCAGTGGTTGAGAGTCCGCCTGCCAATGCAGGGGACATGGGTTCATGCCCTGGTCCAGGAAGATCCCACGTGCTGCGGAGCGGCTAGGCCCGTGAGCCATGGCCACTGAGCCTGCGTGTCCGGAGCCTGAGCTCTGCAACAGGAGAGGCCACAACAGTGAGAGGCCCGCGTACCGCAAAAAATATATATATACATATGAGATGGCAGAAAAATATGTCACAGATGAAGGAGCAAGGTAAAAACCTACAAGACCACATAAATGAAGAGGAAATAGGCAATCTACCTGAAAAAGAATTCAGAGTAATGATAGTATACATGATCCACAATCTCGGAAGTAGAATGGAGGCATGGATTGAGAAAATACAAGAAAAGTTTAACAAAGATCTAGAAGAACTAAAGAACAAACAGAGAGATGAACAACACAATAACTGAAATGAAAAATACACTAGAAGGACTCAATAACAGAGTAACTGAGGCAGAGGAATGAATAAGTGAGCTTGAAGACAAAATGGTGGACATAACAGCTGAGGAGCAGAATAAAGAAAAAAGAATGAAAAGAATTGAAGATAATCTCAGAGACCTCTGGGACAACACTAAATGCATCAACATTCAAATTATAGGGGTCCCTGAAGAAGAAGAGAAAAAGAAAGGGACTGAGAAAATATTTGAAGAGATTATAGTCAAAAACTTTCCTAACGTGGGAAAGGAAATAGTCCCAAGTCCAGGAAGCACAGAGAGTCCCATACAGGATAAACCCTAGGAAAAACACAATAAGACACATATTAATCAAACTAACAAAAATTAAATTCAAAGAAAAAATATTAAAAGCAGCAAGGGCAAAACAAAAAATAACATACAAAGGAATCCCCGTAAGGTTATCAGCTGATTTTTCAGTGGAAACTCTGCAGGCCAGAAGGGAGTGGTAGGATATACTTAAAATGATGAAAGAGAAAAACCTATAACCAAGATTACTCTACCCAGCAAAGATCTCATTCAGATTGGATGGAGAAGTCAAAAGCTTTTCAGACAAACAAAAGGTAAGAGAATTCAGCACCACCAAACCAGGTTTACAACAAATGCTGAAGAAACTTCTCTAGGTGGGAAACAAAAGAGAAGAAAAAGACCCACAGAAACAATCCCAAAACAATTAAGAAAATGGTAATAGGAACATATCAATAATAACCTTGAATGTAAATGGATTAAAGGCCCCAACCAAAAGACACAGACTGGCTGAATGGATACAAAAACAAAGACCCATATATATGCTGTCTACAAGACACCCACTTCAGACCTAGGGACACATACAGACTGAAAGTGAAGGGATGGAAAAACATATTCCATGCAAATGGAAACCAAAAGAAAGCTGGAGTAGCAATACTCGTATCAGATAAAATAGACTTTAAAATAAAGACTGATACAAGAGATAAGGAGGGACACTACATAATACTCAAAGGATAAATCCAAGAAGATATAACAATTATAAATGTTTATGCACCCAACATAGGAGTACCTCAATACATAAGGCAAATGCTAACAACCATGAAAGGAGAAATTGGCAGTAACACAATAATAGCAGGGGACTTTAACACCCTACTTACACTAATGGACAGATCATCCAAACAGAAAATAAATAAGGAAACACAAGCTTTAAATGACACAATAGATTTAATTGATATTTATAGACCATTCCACCCAAAAGTGGCAGAATACACTTTCTTCTCAAGTGCACATGGAACATTCTTGGGTCATATCTTGGGTCACAAATCAAGCCTCAGAAAATTTAAGAAAATTGAAATCGTATCCAGCATCTTTTCTGACTGCAATGCCATGAGATTGGAAATCAATTACAGGAAAAAAACTGTAAAAATCACAAATACAAGGAGGCTAGACAGTGCACTACTAAATAACCAAGAGATCACTGAAGAAATCAAAGAAGAAATTTAAAAATACATAGAAACAGATGACAATAAAAACATGACAACCCAAAACCTATGGGATGCAGCAAAAGCAGTTCTATGAGGGAAGTTTATAGCAATTCAATCTCACCTTAAGAAACCAGAAAAATCTCAAATAAACAATCTAACCCTACACATAAAACAACCAGAGAAAGAATAACAAAGAAAACCCAAAGTCAGTAGAAGGAAAGAAATCATAAAGATCAGAGCAGAAATAAATGAAATGAAAATGAAGAAAACAATAACAAAGGTCAGTAAAACTAAAAGCTGTTTTTTGAGAAGATAAATAAAATTGATAAACCCTTAGTCAGACTCATCAAGAAAAGAAGGGAGAGGACACAAACCAATAAAATTAGAAATGGAAAAGGGGAAATCACAACTGACACTGTAGAAATACAAAGGATTATAAGAGACTACTACAAACAACTATATGCCTATAAAATGGACAACCATGAAGAAATAGACAAGTACAATTGGAAAAGTACAATTTTCCAAGACTGAACCAGGAAGAATTAGAAAATATAAACAGACCTATCACAAATAATGAAATTGAAACTGTAATTAAAAATCTTCCAACAAACAAGAGTCCAGGACCAGATGGCTTCAAAGGCGAATTCTATCAAACATTTAGAGAAGAGCTAACACCAATCCTTCTCAAACTCTTCCAAAACATTGCAGAGGGAAAAACACTCCCAAATTCATTCTACGAAGTCACCATCACCCTGATATCAAAACCAGAAAAAGATAACACCAAAAAAGAAAATTATAGACCAATATCACTGATGAACATAGATGCAAAAATCCTGAACAAAATACTAGCAAACAGAATCTAACAGCACATTAAAAGGATCATACACCATGATCAAGTGGGATTTATCCCAGGGATGCAAGGATTCTTCAATATACGCAAATCAATCAATGTGATAAACCACATTAACAAGTTAAGGAATAAAGACCATATGATCATCTCAATAGATGCAGAAAAACTTTTGACAAAATTCAACACCCATTTATGATAAAAAGTCTCCAGAAAATGGGCCTAAAGGGAACCTACTTCAACATAATAAAGGCCATATATGACAAACCCACAGCAAACATCATACTCAATGGTGAAAAACTGAAAGCATTTCCACTAAGACCAGGAACAAGACAAGGATGTCCACTCTTGCCACTCTTATTCAACATAGTTTTGGAAGTCTTAACCACAGCAATCAGAGAAGAAAAAGAAATAAAAGGAATACAAATTGTGGAATGGGCCTCATCAGAAAATCTACAAACAACAACTGCTGGAGAGAGTGTGGAGAAATGGGAACCCTCTTGCACTGTTGGTGGGAATGTAAATTGATACAGCCACTATGGAGAACAGTTTGGAGGTTTCTTAAAAAACTAAAAATAGAATTACCATATGACCCAGCAATCCCACTACTGGGCATATACACTGAGAAAACCATAATTCAAAAAGAGGCATGTACCACAATGTTCATTGCAGCACTATTTACAATAGCTAGGACATGGAAGCAACCTAAGTGTCCATTGACAGATGAATGCATAAAGAAGACGTGGCACATGTATGCAATAGAATATTACTCAGCCATAAAAAGAAATGAAATTGAGTTATTTGTAGTGAGGTGGATGGACCTAGTGTCTGTCATACATAGTGAAGTAAGTCAGAAAGAGCAAAACAAATACTGTATGCTAACGCACATATATGGAATCCAAAAAAACAAAAATGGTACTGATGAACCTAGTTACAGGGCAGGAATAAAGACTTAGACATAGAGAATAGACTTGAGGACATGGAGTGGGAGGGGGAAGCTGGGCGAAGTGAGAGTAGCATCAACATATATACAGTACCGAATGTAAAAATAGTTGGCTGGTGGGAAGCAGCAGCATAGCACAGGGAGATCGGCTCAGTGCTTTGCGATGACCTGGAGGGGTAGGATAGGGAGGGTGGGAGGGAGGCTCAAGAGGGAGGGGATATGGGGACATGTGGCTGATTCACTTTGTTGTGCAACAGAAACTAACACAGTACTGTGAAGCAATTATACTCCAATAATGATCTATTAAAAAAAAACCATAATGAAAAAGAATATTATATATGTATAATTGTGTCACTTTGCTGTACAACAGAAATTAACACACATTGTAAATCAACTATACTTCAATAAAATTAATTTTAAAAAAATGGTAAAGGGAATCCTGCAAGCAGAAGGAAAATGACATTGGAAGGAAACCTGGATCTACACAAGGTAATGGAGAGCACTGGAAATAATAATTATGTAGGTAAATATAAAAGCTTTTTTCTTATTATTTAAATCTATTTTTAAAATAAACCGTGTCAAGCAAAAATAATAAGAAATTATGAGGTTTATATAGAAGTAAAATGCATGGCAATAGCACAACAGCAAGTAGAGTAGAAATGTAGTATACACAGTTTAAGGTTGTCCACATGAGTGGTATGACTATCACTGGAAGGTATACTATGATAAGTTTAAGATGTATATAATAAATCTTAAGGCAACCACTAAAATAAAACAACAGTTATTATAATAAGCCAAAGGAGATAAAGTGGAATCATAAAAACATGCAGTTCAGAAGAAGGCAGAAAAAGGAGTAAAAAAGATACAAAATACACATGGAGAAAATAGAAAATAGCAAAATATTCAGCCAAATCAATAATCACATTAAAATGTAAGATTTAAATGTAAACATTTCAATTAAAAGGCAGAGATTGTCAGATTAGATAAAAAACAAGACCTAACTATATATTCCTTTTAATTAACCCACATTATTATGAAGGTATGTTTAGGTCAAAAGGATGAAAAAAGATATAGCATGCTAATGCTAATCAAAAGTAACCTGGAGTGGCTGTATAACTATCAGACAAATTAGATTTCAAAGTAAAGAAAGGAACGTTACCATAATGATAAAAGGTGAAATCATCAAGAATATATAACAGCCCTAAATGTTTATACATACAACAGAGTTTCTAAAATTATGAAGCAAAACTGATAGAGGAGAAAGGAAAAAGAGACAAATCTAAAATCATAGAGATTTTAACACCCCTCTATCAATTATTTACAGAAAAATTAGGCAGACAAATCAGGATGTTGGTGTTGGTAGTTTTGTGCTGATCTGAGGTTCTTTCTGTGCTCTTTCAACACATAATTTCAAATCTTTTTCTTTTTTTTTTAATTTCAAGAAAATTTTCTTGAAATATAGTGTTTAGTATTTGTTCTGTTTTCTTGTTTTTGGTTTTCTTCTACAGGAAACCCTGGGATAGTAGGTCCCCTGATATCTTTACATAGCTCTATTAGATAAGCCTTCTTCACTTTTCAGTGAATGAAACTGATGATCAGAAAGATTACGCAATTTGTTCAAGCTTCCACAGCTTGTAGGAAGAGAAGAACTCTGGCCTGCTCAACTCTGAATCCTGAGGTCTTTCTCCCACACTACCCTGCTGCCTGAATCCAGAAATCGGCCTCTCACTGCATTTATTTCACTGCCTTTCTGTCCCACGGTCACTCTCATATGTCTTAAAACCTTGCTTCTCAAAGTGAGGTCCTTGGACCAGCAGCACTGGCATCACCTGGGAACTCATTAGAACTGCAGAATCTCCCTTGCTTTAGGATTTCTGAATGAGAATCCGAATTTTTACAAGGTGCCCTGGTGATTCCTGTGCCGTTAAAACTAGAGAAGCGCTGCTCTAGGAGAAATAGCTGAAGGCGCTTCATGCAGCGGTTCTCAAACTTTTACTGCCCGTTAAACGAATCACCTTGGAATCATTTAAAAATCCTGATACCTAGGCCACAATTCCTACCAAGTAAGTCAGAATCTCTTGGGATGGAGCCCATGCATCAGTATAGTTTAAAACTCCCCAAAAGTACAGCCAAGTTTTGACACCAGTGCTTAAGGAAGAGCTTTTTAGTCCTTAATGTTCCTAGGAATCACCCGGGAGCATCTTAAACGACAGATACTGATTTAGTGGCTCTGGGGCGGGTCCTGAGATTCTGCATTTCTAACAAGTTCCCAGATGACAGATGCTACTGGTCCGAGGAGTTTCTGGAGCAAAATGAAACTCCCTGGGGTTTCTTTCAACAATACCAATAAATGCAAATAGCACAGAATCAAGGTAAGCTTATCTAAGGCACAGTCCTGGCCCGCTCATCTCTGAGTGAGATACAATAAGGAGCTCTGGGAGAAGGGATCGGGTGCTTCAGGCTCTTCCGTGGCCTTCCCGCTTGCTTCACACCTGGTGCTGGGCTGGGCAACCACACCAAGCCTGGGCTGGTGGGCCAGCCAGCATCGGGCTGCAGCACTGGGGCCCCAGGGCAGAGCTCTTGCAAGTACGCGCTTCTCCTTTCCGGCTGCCTGTGCCTTCATGGGCCGTCTACCTTTTCTTCCCCTAGTTATCCTCTCACTTCTCCCTGGGGTCCTGCGTCTAGGCTTACCAGCAGGCCCTGGGGCACTTGCTCAGCCCCGCGTGTGCTTACTCGGGCTAAGTCAAAACTGCAGACGTTCAGGCCATAACACTAAGGAACTCAAGCCAGGAGAATAAGGGCCACAGGATGAGGGACCAAGAGACCCGGCGTGACGGAACACGATTCGTTGTGCATCCCGGCTCCATGCCTGGCAGGCAAGATTCAGTCTGACGACTGGAGCTTGGCAGGACTTAACACACACTGTGCTCACTCCAGCTTCTAATTTACATATTTTTCTCCCTTGGCAAGACCCAAGCAACTGTCATCAGCAAGTTGCGTGGGACCTGCCGAGTGCGAGGTGGGCCTGTGTTGGGTCCAGAGTTTTGACTCAGATTCCCTGGCCTCCAGAAGGCAGGGCTGGGTTGGTTGGTTGTGACGTGAAGGCTGAGTAAGGGGTCCCTCTGGACACACTGAAGCTGAGGAAGCCCCCTGGCCCTGTGTCTAAGAAGGCAGGACACTTACCCAAAATTCCAGTGGGCCCAAAATTAACTTATACAACAGAGCAAACTAATTCACTTTTCTCTAGGGTTGGCAGAAAAAAAAAAGAAGAATGGGAAGGGAAGGGAAAACTGAGAACTTAAGACATCTAGTGCACAGGCCACCAAGTAGGGGATTCTTTCTAACTGGGATTATCCCATGTTTTTTATTTGGGGCTTGTTCACTGATGTTTCTAAGCCCTACTTACAAGGCATTTTACCACGTGCCACATAAAACTGGCCATCAGAGCACAAACTGTTTACCCTCTGCAATGACACCTGCCCATCCCCCACCCCTCCCACCCTCCAGATTCTTGAGACTCTCTTTAATTTCCTGCCAAGGATTTAGAGAAAGCCACTCTGGGAACTAAAAGAGTTAATGTAGCTCAAAGGCTGAGCAAGTTTCTCCTCTCTACTGATAGCATAATTAATCCTTATTGTTCCCCAAAGGATAGCCAAGGGAATGCTTCATTTCCCAGATGCCGGTGTTCAACAACCTCCCAGAGGCTCTGGTCCCAGCTACTAAGTGGCCAAGTACCCGCAGCACAATCAGTGGGTTGGACCCAGCCTCTCAGATGGGCCTCTGGTCTCCCATGACAGGTCTAAGTAGATTTAGTTTCCTGTCTTCACTTCCCCAAGCCTAATAACACCCCCTGGGGGCACTATTTAAATGTAGGCGTTTGAGGGTGGAAACAAAAGAAGAGATTACTTCCTGGTGAGTGAGTAATTGACCTAGTGCAACTTCACCTGGGGGTAGCTAGTTAACCAGTAGAGAGCAGAGGTGGAAGCAACTCTGGAGGGAAGTACCGGACAAGTGGAGAAACAGCCCAGTGTGTGGAGATTGTCTGTTTATGGGACTGGAAGTTTCAGCCTGGCCGCTGGGGCCCTCTGACAGCCCTAAGCATCCAATAAATTAGGAACTTCTTAAGGGCTCTAAGACCCAGGCCTTGAACTGTCTGCCTTGGAAAGCGCCAGAGCTGAGGTCCTGCTCTCACCCACTTGTTCTCAGTGCGGTTGCTAAGAAGCAGCATCCCCATCACCTGGGAATTTGTTAGAAATGCACATTTTCAGGCACCGTACCAGACCCGCTGAGTTCAACTCTCTGGTGGTGGGATCCAGCAATCTGTGACTGAACAAGCCCTCCAGGTGATTCTGACACAGGCTCAAGTACGAGCACTACTGCTCATCGTTTTTTCAGCCCCTTGAAATCAGGCTGCCTTGGGAGCATCCAGAGGTAATGGATGTGACTTTAGGTCACAAAGTGGGGCTTGCAAGTTAGATTGTCAGGTTCTGAATATTAGCTCTGCAACTTCCTAGTCATGTGACCTTGCAAATTGGTTCCCTCCGCTCTAAGATGGGGGAAATAACACCTCTTCCACAGGAGGTCATGAGCATATAATAGTTTCTGTCTCTTTCCCACTCCACTGTTTCTGATAGGAAATTTACAGAACAAGACCTACTGTCCTTAGAGTGAAAATCTGCAAGACAGGAAATGGCCACACATGTATAGGATGCTAATGTTAATATGTTTTAATTAACATTTTTTAATGGTTCTAGGTTTAAGAGTTCAGTTCAGCCTTTGAATCCTGACGATAAGGATTTTTTCTTTTAGCAGAAATATATTTCCTCATGCTGACTTTCATCCAAATAGTTTCAAATATTAAATTAAAACTTTCCTAAAAAGTGAAACTTAACTTCATGCAATGATGCTTCCCTTTTTTTTTTTTTAATTTTAAAGATATATTTATTGGAATGTAATCTTGGGCCAAAGAATATGAAGTCTCTCAAGGATTTTCATATACATGTATCACCAACGTACTTTCCATAATCTCTATGTAACGCTGCAGTCATGCACCTCTTTCATTTAATAACTTTTCAGAATGATGGAGTTGATCGACTCTCAACTTCACTTCCTGATTGAATAGAACACAGGAGAGTGAAAGGTAAAAACACGTAATAAATGTCCCATTTGGGGCTGAGATGTCAAGGAGCACAGGTGGGCAATGATGTCCCTGAAGCAAGACTGTGCCCATAACCGTGATACCTAGTCATTCACTGTATTGGTTTGCTAGGACTGCCATAACAAAATACCAGGTTGGGCGGCTTAGACAACAGAATTTAATCTTCTCACAGTTCTGGAGGCCGGAAGTCCAAGATCATGGTGTTGGCAGGCTCCTTCTGAAGTCTCTCTCCTTGGCTTGCAAACGGCTGCCCACTTGCTGCCTCGTCACATGGTCTTCCTTCTGTGTGTGCATCCCAGGTTTCTCTTTGTGTGTCCAAATATCCACTTCCTTTTTTTCTTCTTCTTCTTTTTTTCTTTATTTTTTTTATACAGCAGGTTCTTATTAGTTATCCATTTTATACATATTAGTGTATACACGTCAATCCCGATCTCCCAATTCATCACACCACCAACCCCGCCACTTTCCCCGCTTGGTGTCCATACATTAGTCCTCTACATCTGTTTTTTTTTTTTCCTTTTTAAGAGAGAGAGGAAGCTTAATTTGGGCTTTTCGTATATATAATTCAGGATCAGGCAAGGTTAACACAACTAATCAAAACAGTGTGAGCGTTTTCCTTCTTAAGGCACAACACTTTTGATTCTATATTGCATGCTACATTGTTTATTACTTATATATTAAAAAGTATATCTTTATAGCAAGAATTTTAGAAAATACAGAGAACTATGAAGAGAAAAGAAAACACCCATATCCTACTGCTTAGAGATTGTCACTCAAGTACTCTTAAGGTTTCAGTATATTTCTCTGTGGTTTGGTTTTCTGCTCACAGGTGTAACTATTAATATGTGTACATATAGAAAAACTTTTTCATAGGAGCTCACTGTATTGTTGTGATCACCTCAACTCAAAATTTGGTTCAGTGTCAAAACTGATGATGCCACACATGCACCAGCAGGATATGAAAAGGTTTATTACTCACATTATGAGGTATTCTGGGGAATGCAGGGCAGACTTCAAAGAAGGTCCAAAAATGGCTCGAAAGAGCAGAGAAAGGAGACTGGCTTGGGGGTTTTAGTGTGGTTAGAAGCGGGGGCTGGGTGAGGGTTCCTGCATGGGGACTGGAGCCTTGCATGGTTTGAACTTCCTGCTGGTGCCAAAGGAGGTTGCACCTGGGCGGGCTCCTCAGCTTGCCCAGCCGTGGGCCAGACAGGGAAAGGGAGAGGGGCTTGAAGGTTGTCGGCAGACAAACCTCAAAACTGGAGCTAGACTCCATTACTTGCACAGTTTTGCATCTTTGTCTTAAATTTAGCATTGCGTGTTGTACTACGGTTCATGGTGACCAAAAGCTTTATTGTCAAATTTAATTTCTTTTGACGTTGGTGTCTTGTGGCAATGCCTGTTTTCCCTGTAACTGATCATTTATTTATTCATATTATGGAAGGATGTGTAGGTTAAAAAACAGCATTGATTTTTTTTCTTATAAAACAAATTTTTAAAAATCATGGAGCATACACACACTACTATATATAAAATAGATACACAACAAGGACCTACTGTATAGCACAGGGAACTATACTCAATATTGTGTAATAACCTATATGGGAAAAGAATCTGAAAAAGAATATATATACATATATGTATAACTGACTCACTTTGCTGTACACCTGAAACTAACACAAGATTGTAAATCAACTATACTTCAATTAAAAAATAAACTAATTAAAAATAAATAAAATAAAATGCAAATTGAAACAACAGCAAATCATGGCAGAATAAAACATAGCATATATTCTGAGAACAAGGCATTAATAAGTTTTCCTTGAAAATAAATACAGATTGCTCAGGGAAGAGAACACAAATAGTTTTCCTGTCTGTGAGTATATTTGCATTTTTTATGATCACACATTCTACATTCTACAGAATGTGTGAGTCACATATCTAATCTGCTTCTAAATATTGGTCCTAAAGAATGTAAGTATTTACAATCCTACAGTTGGAGTCCACACCTTGTGACAACAAAAGACAACTCAAGTCAGCTTCAAACAGGAATTATAACTAACCTCAGGGCTATTTTTTCCAACTGTAATAAAGAATGTTCCAACATCTTAAATGACTGAAGATAATCCTCTGTCATGTTGTGCATCTAGGTTATAAAAATATATGCACTGCTTTGAAGAAAGGTTCTGGTCCACTGATGTCAATTGAAGATCAGATTATGGAAAACTGGCATTGTTTCAACAAGAAATGAAGCCTGCTTATGTTTCTCTCGGTATTTTTGAATAAAGAATCTTACTACATAGGTTCCAACTTGAAGATTTAATTAAGGGCATGAGGAGTGATTGATTTTAGATGTTGATCAGAGAAGATGACTCGCCGTGTGTTAGAGAAGCACCTTCCATTGAAATGTATGAGGGAAACAAAATCTGGTTTCTGATTGAAGGTCTACTGAAAGACATTTTGAATAGACCAGAAGAGCAGAAAAAATTGGAATATCTTATTCCAAGACTAAAAATCACTTTTTAAAAAAAGAAGCTATTTGGGCTTCCCTGGTGGCGCAGTGGTTGAGAGTCCGCCTGCCGATGCAGGGGACACAGGTTCGTGCCCCGGTCCCGGAAGATCCCACATGCCGCGGAGCGGCTGGGCCCGCTGAGCCATGGCTGCTGAGCCTGCGTGTCTGGAGCCTGTACCCCGCAACGGGAGAGGCCGCAACAGTGAGAGGCCCGCGTACCACAAAAAAAAAAAAAAAAAAGAAGCTATTTGGTAGAAACCTTAGCCAATCCTATTTTTTTCCCTTTAATGCAAAAGAACTTGTCATCCCGAGAAATAAGGTATGCCTTTTGAGCTAAAGTGTAAAGATTGACAATACAATGTCAAAATGATAGCTAGATGGGGGAGATATAAGATAGGAGGATGGAGGCGGGGTGAACAATTGAGAAGGAATGCTCTTCACGGTTTTTTATTTAGAGAAATGGGCGTTCCTCATAGTTCCCCTAATAGGTATGGTTCAGCCGTGGCAGAAATGTTCCTGGAGCACAACGTCTTCTGGTGATTGCCATCTCCAGGAAGCTTTCCCCCAGCTTCTATGCTGATCATCAATAATTCCAATAATGTATGCAGAGTGGTTAACACATGTCTGTCACACAGTTTGCACTGAAAGATGTTAATGTGATGATGATGGTGATGACGACATGGCTATTGCCCTCCAGGAGTTCACAGCCTAGGGGAGGGAGCATTCAAGTAAACAGGTGATCATAATACAGTGCTGTGAGAATATTGCATGACGTGTGATCAGGACTTTAGATAGGAGAACTCTACCGAGACTGGGGGCGGGGGAGAGGGTGGGGACCACATCATTCAGTCAACACACAGAAGTGCTGCGTGGATGTGCATGGGTGGCTGACAACCGCTTGTTTGTCCATCTGCTGTGTAAACAGGAACAGAGTTGGGTTCAGACAACTGCTGCTTTATTCATTTCCTTTTCCTTGTGCTACATAGGACCAGGATCTCCAGGAGCTTTTTAAAATACCACTTTGGTTGCTGTTGGAGAGTAGATTGGATTTGTATTCCAGTCATCAGAGCTTTCATTGTAATATAAAGGGGCATGCAGGATGGAAAGAGAAAGAATTATGGTTGTTTAGGAAACGGAGCACTGTTTCCTGTGATTACAATCTCAAGGCTAAAGTTCAATGCTCACTGCAGAAGTTTCTTGACAGCATTGTATACCTGTCAAAAGGTTTTGAAAGAATATAAAACTCAGGTTCTTTGGGGCTCCAGGAGACGCTGGCTCAGGACTCTGGCAAGAGACCCTTTGTCTGTTGACCTGTCTTGAATGGCCTTCCCTGGCCCTGGTCGCCTAAAGACTTGGCCTCCTGCTTCCTGGTCATCTGGGACCATGGTTTTTATTGTCTCAGCCTGCCCATAAAAAGCAGGGTAAATATTCAGTCATTAACCAGTTGTCAGTAAGTATCCAAAATGCCCAAAGTGCCGTGGTAGGCTTCATGAGGGACACCTGATCCCTGTCCTTGGTGATTCCGATCTGGCTAGAACGGTAATGTCTACACTAGGAAAGAATTAGTACCACACTGGGCTACCATAGGAGGCTTACATATACTGAGTGTCACAGGACATTGGAAGTGGGAGAGAACTGCTTTGCTGTATGTAGGTATTTGGGGAAGGAACAAGAGGGTGGTAGATGGTCAGCTGAATGGATAGATGAGAGGGTAGAGGGGTGGGCGGACAGATGGGTGCCTGCACACATGCATGGGTGCTGTGGTGTAACTCAGTGGCTTTTTCTTTTTTTGGTTTTTGGTTTTCGTTTTCGTGTTTTGGCTGCGCTGGGTCTTCGTTGCAGCGTGCGGGCTCTTCCTTGTGGGCTTTTCTCCAGTTGTGTCGTGCAGGTTTAGTTGCCCCGTGACATGTGGGATCTTTGTTTCCACGTCCCCTGCATTGGAAGGCAATTCTTAACCACTGGACCACCAGGGAAGTCCCACAGTGGTTTTAAAGCCAACTGGGCAAGAGCTGCCGGTCTGTCATTTACTAGTGACATGACCTCAGGAGATTTACATAACTCCTTCAAACCCAGTTTCTTCACCTATAAAATAAGATGATAACATTTGCCTTGCAAGATTGCTGAGAGAATCAAGTGTGATAAAGTTTGTAAAACACTCTTATATGGTAGGCACTCAATAAAGAGTGACTTATTTATATTCGTAATGGTCTAGAAAAGTTTCCAGGTGGACGTGAATTAAAAGGCCTGGAGAAAGGATGGGATTGAGATGAATGGAAAGCAGGGAGAGGGTCCTCTGGCAGAAGAACAGCATGATGAGAGCGTGTGCCTAGAAAAGCTGGAAGCACATTCGGTGTCACTAAGGGGGGCTACCTGGAGCCATAGCTTCCTGAGGTGGCAAAGGCGAATTGAGGCCTGAGCTTAGAGGACTTGAAATGCTAAGGAGTTCCGTCCGGCTTTTCCCTAGAGGTCAGCAGGGAATACCGAAGGTTCAGAGGAAGCAGAAAGGTTCCCTCTGGGCCCCCTTTCTTCCTCAGCCCGACCTTGACAACATCCGGACTTCCTTTGAACTTGGAGGCTCTCATTTTTTACAGTATTTCTAGTTCCCCTTACCTTTTACAAGTAGCCCCTGGACTTCCTGTGCCCAGTACAGCTGCAGGACTGTGGCAGCCAGCCTTTCCTCCATTACAGAAACCCTCCTCTGAGGGTGAAGAAGCAAATGCTTTTTAAAGGTTAGCTGTCATGGGGTTTCCCTGGTGGCGCAGCGGTTGAGAGTCCGCCTGCCGATGCAGGGGACACGGGTTCGTGCCCCGGTCCGGGAGGATCCCACATGCCGCGGAACGGTTGGGCCCGTGAGCCATGGCCACTGAGCCTGCACGTCCGGAGCCTGTGCTCCGCAACGGGAGAGGCCACAACAGTGAGAGGCCCACATACAGCAAAAAAAAAAAAAAAAAAAAAAGATTAGCTGTCACAAAGGGAAACAAGGCCCCTTAAACCTCCTTTGTCAAACAAATGCTCCCTGTGAATCAGAAGAGCTTCTGCCATGACTCACACTTTCACAAGGCTGGTGGAGAAGGCTGTCTGCCAGCAGATCTGGGGGCGCGGTGCCAAGCAACCAGAGGCCTTGGCTGGTGGGGTGCGGCTGTGCTTAGCACAGCCAAGCGGACCTCCTGGAGGCTGACCCCGGAACCCAGAAGGTGCCGGGAGGTTTCCTTCCATAGGAGGCAGCAAAAGCAGGGGGCGCGGCTCTTCACTGCTTTTGGAAAGCAAGAGCATTCAAGCTAAAAAGTAACCAGAGTCAGCTGATCTGAACGAGAGCTTCAGGGATAGCCTTCAGGAAGTCAGACAGTCCTGCAAAGTCAGCGGGCTATGTGCATTTTGTGGGGAGAGGACCCCTAGTTTTAGATACTTTTGGTTTTAAAACCCCCCTGGATGTCTTGATCACATCTCAACTCCTCACTTTGCCCAGAGAGCATGAGTGAGTGACTTCCCAAAGCTACTCCACCAGTGGGCAGCAGAGACGAGAGAGAAAGTGAGGTCTCCAGGGCCCTTTCCACTGCCCTGGCCCCATGAGAGAGCCTAAAATAAGACGACAGCCCATGATGTTCTGAACAGGGCCCCCTAGACAGAAATTAGACCTGTCAGATGGACTACTGTGGAAGTCTCCATCCCTCAGCCCCTCTATGCCTTCCGGTGAAGCCCTCCCCCACAGCCCGCCCACCTGCCAGGCTGGCTTCCTGTTAAGAGGACAATGTGCTCTTAGTGACAGGCATTTGTGACGGGAGGATTGCTGAGGCTGGCTCCCTGATTATCAAGCACCTGGGGGCGGGGGATGGGCATGGGATTGTTGCTGAGTTTATGGCCCTCTTGGCTGTACCCTCAGGGGAAACAGCAGATTGAGAGTAAGCAGAAACATGGGAGCACTCTGGGGGTCTAGGAGTCATTGTTGCTTCTTTTTTCATTTATTGGGGTGGCTGGTCATCACTTTGCCCTAACCTCCATGGGACATCATCACAGTTGTAGTGATAAAGAGCCTGTACTCTGGGCACTGACAGCTTGGGTTTGCATCCTGGCTCCATCGCTTTTTACTGATAAAACCTTGGGAAATTTCTTAACCTTCTAGCCCTTGGTCTTCTCATATGTAAAACAATATACTAGTGCCCGCCTTTAGCAAAGACAGATATGTGCCCACTGTTCACACACAGCCAGACTGTTCTTCCCAGCCCAGCCTCCCTTGCTGGTAGGTCTGCTATGGGATTGAATTCTCCAGCGAATGGAATCCAGCGCATGGAATGAGAGGGGAGTGATGTGCACTGATTCCAGGCCTGGCTCATGGAAACTTCCTGAGTGATCCTCACATTCTCACTTAACCCATCCGCTAGCCTAGGGTGCCTAAGAGAACTCTGAGGCCTTGCGGGTGAGGGAGCCACCAGATGGAAGGAGTCTGGGCCCCTGAGTCACCATGCAGAAGGCTGCCTGCCAAACACCTGCATGAACTATTACTTGAGTGAAAAACAAACTTTTTAAAAATTTTTATTATTTTTGGCTGCATTGGGTCTTCGTTGCTGCATGCGGCCTTTTTCTAGTTGCAGCGAGCGGGGGCTACTCTTCATTGCAGTGCACGAGCTTCTCACAGCAGTGGCTTCTCTTGTTGTAGAGCACGGGCTCTAGGCACACGGGCTTCAGTAGTTGCGGCACACGGGCTTCAGTAGTTGTGGCTTGCGGGCTCCAGAGTTCAGGCTCAGTAGTTGCGGCACATGGGCTTAGTTGCTACGTGGCATATGGGATCTTCCCGGACAGGGCTCAAACCCATGTCCCCTGCATTGGCAGGCGGATTCTTAACCACTGCACCACCAGGGAAGCCCAAAACAAACTTTTATTGTGCTAAGAAGCTGAGAATCTAGAGTGGGTTTCTACAGCAGTTAGCCTACTTCATAAGGCAGTTGTAATAATTAAATGAAGTAACATATGCAAGGCTCAAAACAGTGCCTGGAATATATATATAAATGAACTACATACATGATTGCTATTATCATGATAGGAGGATGGATGGATGGATAACTAGGTACTGAGAGAGAGAAAGTGAGAGACCGAGAGAATTACCTTTAAGGATTGCAAAGGTATTGGCCCCAGAGTCTTTTCCCAGTTTTATGAGATATAATTGACACACAGCACTGTATAAGTTTAAGGTCTACAGCATAATGGTTTGACTTACATATATTGTGAAATGATTACTATGATAAGTTTAGTTAACATCCATCACCTCATCTCGATATAAAAAAAAGAAAAAGAAAAAAATTGTTTTTCCTTTTTAGGAGAACTCTTGGGACCTACTCTGTTAACAGTTTTAAAATACGCCATACATCAGTACTAAATATAGTCGTCATGTTGTACATTACATCCCTAGGGCTTATCTCCCTTATAACTGGAATTTTGTACCTTCTGACCACCTTCATCCAATTCCCCCTCCCCCTCCTTCCCCTCTGGTAACCACAAATCTGATTCTTTTTCTATAAGTTTGGTTCATTTTTGTTTTTTGTTTTGTTTTGTGGTAGATGCTTCATATAGGTGAGATCGTACAGTATTTGTCTTTCTCTATCTACCTTATTTCACTTAGGCCAGAGTCTTATTTCTTAGATTGTTGCCAAGATAATATTAAAAATATATTTTTACTGTACAGCTGTAGAGTTTGCATTTTGGGGGCAAAAGATGGCACTGTAGAAAAATACATTGAAGCATTTATTAGTACATTCCTATGTTTCTTGAATAAAAACAAAAGTCTGCCACTTTCCTCAGAGAGATATAGTATGGATGAGACAATTAAATTTTTTTCCAATCAAATATGGTGTTTATGAAAAAAAAATATTTTCACTTTTCCATTCAAATAATCATTATAATCATTTGCTTATTGGGAAATAAGAAGAAAAAGAAGGAAGGTCATAACTGAACGTGCCTCAGGGGAATCTCCCTCTCCAGATGTTGAGTTTTCCCTTGCAGTGCTGTCTTTCTGCCCCAGTCACAAAGGCTTAAACCCCAAAGTCATCATTAGTTCTTTTCTTGACTATAAAAATGGCCTCCTGCTGGCCAACCTGCCCCCAGTTTCCTCCCCATGCCCCCCCGCCCAACCCCACAGCCATCCATCACACTCTCCCCAAGACAGTTGCCCCCAGATTCTCCTTTGTCCCTTCTCTCTCTCCTGCTCTAAACCCTGCATGGCTCTTGGCTGCTTCCCACATAGAAGCTCAAACTGTTCTAGAGAAGAGCCGTAATGGAATAAGAGAACAAACTCTGTCACCGATTCTTTAATCATTGATTCAGTTCATTCCAATAACATTTTTGAGCACCTGTTATGAACCAGGGGTAGTGAAAAAACAGGCCAAAAAATCTCTGCCCTCGTGGAACTTACACTAGAGTGCAGAAAGATAGAGGATAAATGAATAAATAAGTTAAATCACAGTACATTAAATGGTGATAAGCAGAAGGAAAATAGTTAATTAGGGGTGAGTAATAGTAGGTACCAGGTGTGGGTGTAGGAGGATGCTATTTTAAATAGCACCTATTTTAAATAGGTGATCAGGGAAGGACTCACTGAAAAGTGATATTGAAGTCAAGCCCTGAGAACATGAGGGAGCAAGGAACGTGCAGAGCTGAGGAAGAGCATTCCAGAAGAAAGAAATTTGAGCCAAGAGCAGTCCTGGTGTGTTTGAGGAGCAGCAAGGAATCCAGCAGGACTGGCATGGAATGAGTCAGGAGAAAAGGCGCTAGATCAAGTGAAGACTTGAAAACCATCAGGAGTTTGGCTTTTCCCCTGAGTGAACTGGGAAGCCATCGGAGGGTTCAACAGGAATGAATGGCATGGTCTGACTTCTGTACTAAAATGATAGCTCTGGTTGCTAGGTGAAAAATACCCTAACGTGGGCAAAGGCGGAAGCCAGGAGATGAGTAAGGAGCTGAAGAGAACATGAGCAAGAGACGATTGATCATTGCAGCTTAGACCAGGGTGGCACCGGTAGAACTTCTGGATATAGTTTGAACATAGAGCCAAGACAATTTTCTGATTGATTGCAAGTGGGGTATAAGAGAGGAATCAATCATGACTCCATTGTTTGAAGCCTAAAAGTATCAAAGATGGAGTTGTCATTTAATGAGATGTGAGAAGAACAGGTTTACTGTGGGAAGACCAAAAGTTTCCTTTTTGGGTGTGTTAAGTATGAGATGTATATTAGACACAAGTAGGGATGTCAACTATGCAGTTGGAATTCAGGGGAAAGGTCCAGGCTGGAGACAGCAGTTTGGAAGTTGTCAGCATGTAGACGGTATTTAAAGCTGTGAGACTGGCCGAGATCGCCACACCAGACATGTGAACAGAACAGGCAGCAAAGGGCTGAGACCCAGAATGCTCCACCCCCTTGCCTCCCCCCACCTCCATGCAAAGTGGTCTGGGAAATAAGAGCCAGCAAAGGAGATGGAAAAGGAGTAGCCACTGTGAGAAAAGAGACCCTAGGGGAATGTGGGGTCCTGGGAGCCAACTGCAGAGAGTGCTTCCGGGAAGAGAGGCTGGTAAACTACATCAGATTCTGCAGGGGTCACAGAAGCTGAGGGCAGATAATTGACCACTGGATTTAGCAACATGGAAGCTACTAGGGACTTGAAATATCAAAGTGGGAGCAAAGCACTGGTAGGGTAGGTTCAAGAGAGACCAAGATGAGGAGAAGGACAGACAGTAAATTTAGACATAGCCCTTTGAATGAGTTTTGCTATTAAGGAAGCCAATTAAAGGGGCTAGAGCTGGAGGAGAATATGGGGTCAGGAGAGGGCTTTCCTGAAGCTGGGAGAAATTGCATCATAATTGTATGTCACCAGAAAATTGGGGGTTCATTGGCTGAAGCAGCCTGTCATAAGCATAAAACTTCTTTGACGTCTTAAAGATTCAGATCAATTTTCCCTTTTATTCTGAAGAATATATATTAATTTACAAGCAACTTATCCTCCCAAAATCTTTGAGTAAAATTGACCCTTCCAAAAAAAAAAAAAAAAAAAGCTATATTTGTCCTCTTTCCCTGCAAGTACTCAAAATATATACATGCCCCATTCTGAGAAGCTGAGTTCAGATCAAGGTCTGTCTGTTTAGCCTGGCTTTCCACGCCCTCTATACCCTGAACACAGCTCCTTTCCTGGCCTCCCTATCTCTCTGCACCAACACACACACCCTGTCTGCAGCCTTCCTGCCTTTCCAGGCAAATGGGTCTCTTAAGGAGGTAGTTCTGTGACCAAAAAGTTAAACAATTCTGCCTTTCTCCCAAGTCAAAACATTCAAACTCCTAGCCAGCTTTGAAATAAAGGGTTTTTCTTTCCTGTTACCCTTAAAAAAACACCAACATTTAACAGACAACCATAAGACTTGGGGAACCAAATAATGTAGAAGTTGCACGCTGAAGAGACCTACGAAGTGGGCCAAGAGGGATGTGACGAAGAAAGCCTAAAGTATAGGGGGTGACTCTGCCAGTGGTGACTTGACCCCTGTCTACCAAGAGATGTGCGGTGACCACGCAATCTGTGTCTATTAGGATTCCTCGTATGGTGTGTGTCAGAAGTCCAATTCAAACTCACTAGACAAAAGTGATAATTTACTTGCTTATATTACTAGAATGTTCAAAGGAGGTGAATCAGCTCAGGCATGACATGATGTCATTAAGAATCCATTGCTTTGTTTCTGTGTTGACTTCAGTCTCAGGCTCTTTCTAGTGGCAACAAAGACAGCCACCAGCAGCTCCAGACTCTTGCTTCATAGCATCTGAAATCTCAGAAGGACAGTCTCTCTCTTTCCCAACAGTTCTAGCAAGCCCTGGGAAGAGAACTGATTGGCTCATCTTGGGTCCTGAGCACATTCCTGGACCAATCATGTGGCCAGGTAGATGCAGAGCTCTGAATAGCTAGGTCTGAGTCATTTGCCTCCATCCTCGAGCTTGGCAGTGAGATCTCATTGCCTAAGGATAAGAGAGACATTGTCCCTAAAGGAAAATTGATGTTCTGTTGCCAAAAAGAAGGGGGATGCATATTACAGGAGCAAAAAGAAATATTGATGTTAATTCTACACTACCAATTTCAATTTATTTTTGAAGGAGAAAAATCCTAATTTAGTCAAGAATTATTGTCACTTAACTATTCACATTTTCCAGCCTACTTTGTTAATGCCTTGGAGCTTAAAATTAATTTTTCTAAATAAGAAAATAAGCCAAATGAACTAGGAAGATGAAATTAATGAGACAAAAATCTAACATTATTGAAACAGAAATCAACAAAATAATTAAAGGATAAATAAATCCAAAGTTGAATTACTTGCAAAGACTAATAAACAGATTTTATGAGCTTTATTAAGGATAAAAGAGAGAAAAATGTACATTTATAAGTAAAAAGGAAACACAGCCACATATACAGAAGAGATTAAAAGTCACAAATGGATGTACAATGGAAAACTTTAAGGAAATGTATGATTTTTAAAACAAAATACAAAGTATCAAAATTAATCATAAAAGAACTAGAAAAGTCAAATATTAATTACCACAGAGGAGATGGAAAATGTGACTTTAAAACCACCATTGAAACAGACATTAGTATCAGATGGCATCACAGTTGAACTTCAACTTTTAAAAATGGATAATTAAATGTTACTTAAATAATTCTAAGCCATAGAAAACTGTAAAAAGTTCTGTAATTCATTTAAAAGATAAAATAAACTAATCAATTTAACATAAATGTAAAACTTGAAAACAAATCAGTTAATACAATCCAGCAATGAATCAGAAGAATAATAGCTTCATGATTGAGTTTTTATTCCAATAATTCAAGGTTAGTTTAGTTTCAGAAAATACGTCAACATAATTCATTACTACAACATTTTCCCAATTATCTATTAATACTTAACAAATGACCTCAAAACCTGTGGCTTCAATAAATGACCATGTAGTATTGCCTGTGATTCTGTAGTTTGGCCAGGCTCAGCAGGGCAGCTGTGTTCCACATGATGTTGTTGGGTCCCTCATGTGATTGTCTCTGACTGGGAGTTCAGCTGGGCCCGGAGCATCCAAGATGGACTCTCATCACTCAGTTTAGCCTAAGCTTTGTTACAGCATAGCGCCTGGCTTCTAAGGGGGAGTGTTCCAAGAGGACCACTTCCATTGTGCAAGTGCTTATCAAGCTCTGATTGCAGCAATTGGCTGAAGTCACACAGGGGTGGGAATACTGGGAAGGGTATTCATCGGGGTCACCAATGTAACAGTCGACCACAATATTAAAAGAGAAAAATCATAGGACCCTACCAATGAGTACCAAAACAAATTTGATAAAATTAGCAGCCATGTCTAATAAAAAACTAGGTAAAAGAGGTATGGAAACCAAGAACAAACATTTCTATTGAATCATGTGAAATCACCAATGTCCATCTCTTTTAGACCTATAAAACAATCGCATATGGTTCAACCTAATATTGACCTAAATGCAAAGTGCTGAAACTATTTCCATTAAAAAAAGGAACTTGGAAGGAAAACTATAATCATCATTATTTAACAATGTCTTGGGTTCTAAACAATGCATTCAGACAAGAATATGAAATAACTGGTATAAATGTTGAAAGAGTCTAAAAGATCTCTGTTTGCTGATGATATGGTTATATATCTAGAAAACCCAAGATGATCTTATAAAATGCTACAAGAATTATTAAAAAAGAAAACTACATTGAGGTATCACCTCACACCAGTTAGAATGGGCATCATCAGAAAATCTACAAACAACAAATGCTGCAGAGGGTGTGGAGAAAAGGGAACCCTCTTGCACTGCTGGTGGGAATGTAAATTGATACATCCACTATGGAGAACAGTGTGGAGGTTCCTTAAAAAACTAAAAATAGAATTACCATATGATCCAGCAATCCCACTACTAGGCATGTACCCAGAGAAAACCATAATTCAAAAAGACACATGCACCCCAATGTTCATTGCAGCACTATTTGCAATAGCCAGGTCATGGAAGCAACCTAAATGCCCATCGACAGACGAATGGATAAAGAAGATGTGGTACAGGGCTTCCCTGGTGGCGCAGCGGTTGAGACTCCGCCTGCCAATGCAGGGGACGCGGGTTCGTGCCCTGGTCCGGGAAGATCCCACATGCCGCGGAGTGGCTGGGCCCGTGAGCCATGGCTGCTGAGCCTGCGCATCTGGAGCCTGTGCTCTGCAACGAGAGAGGCCACAACAGTGAGAGGCCCATGTACCGAAAAAAAAAAAGAAGATGTGGTACATATATTCAATGGAATATTACTGAGCCATAAAAAGGAACGAAATTGGGTCATTTGTTGAGACATGGATGGATCTAGAGACTGTCAGTAAGAGAAGTAAGAAGTAAGTCAGAAAGAGAAAAACAAATATCATATATTAACGCATATATGTGGAACCTAGAAAAATGGTACAGATGAACCGGTTTGCAGGGCAGAAATTGAGACACAGATGTAGAGAACAAACGTATGGACACCAACAGGGGAAAGCCATGGTGGGGGTGTGTGGGTGTGTGATGAATTGGGAGATTGGGATTGACATGTATACACAGATGTGTATAAAACTGATGACTAACAGGAACCTGCTGTATAAAAAAACAAATAAAATTAAATTTAAACATTAAAAAAAACTAATGTGTTCTTTCTTTGGGCAATAAGCACTTGAAAAACAAAATGGGGAAAACTGTTTCATTCACAATAAAGTCAAAACTTTTCTAGAAATAAATTTAATAACAAGGACACAACCATAAATCAAAGTATCTAAGCCAAAATCTTAACAAATAGAAAAATATTTCATAGTCTTAGTTGAGAGGACAATGTAACTTAAAAATTCACTCTCCCACAGGAATAAAGATGCAGATGTAGAGAGTGGACTTGAGGACACAGGGAGGGGGAAGGATAAGCTGGGATGAAGTGAGAGAGTGGCATGGACATATACACACTACCAAATGTAAAACAGATAGCTAGTGGGAAGCAGCTGCATAGCACAGGGAGATCAGCTTGGCGCTTTGTGACCACCTAGAGGAGTGGGATAGGGAGGATGGGAGGGAGACGCAAGACGGAAGAGATATGGAAATATATGTATATGTATAGCTGATTCACTTTGTTATACAGCAGAAACTAACACACCATTGTAAAGCAATTATACTCCAATAAAGATGTAAAATAAATAAATAAAATTCTTAAAAAAAAAAAAAAAAGAAGAAAGAAACATCTATATAAACCCAGCCCAGCCAGGCCCACCGCCATCAATCAGCAATGCAGGAATCAGCCTTAATCTAAGAGCACACATTTTTATCGCCCTAAATTTCTATTAGTAAAAATAGAAAAATCAGCCCTCCTTTTCTTCTAAAGGACTGATAAATTTGGAGGAAGGAATTATATGTCTGGTGAAACACTGTATTAAACATAAAAATCCAGTCTCCCAAAATTAAGATATAAGTCTAATGTGATTACAGTTGGAATGCCAGCAGTGTTAGGAAGGTGAGGAATGGCTAAAATTATCTTAAAATTTGTACGGAAGGATAAGTGGCTGAGAAATAACTAACAGAAAATTTTGAATAGGCAAAAATATTAAAGTTAAGGGAAAAATTATACAGTGAAAACTTTTTTCCATCCTTGTCCCACATCTGCCCAGGTCCCCCCCCCACTACCCCCCCATATCCTTCCAGAATTTCTTTGTATAGGTAAAAGCAGATACAAATACAGAATCTTGTTTTTTCCACACTTTTTACATAAAGCGTTGCATATTATTCATTCTGAATCTTGTTTTTCTGTTTACTAAGTCTCCAAGGTATTTGTAGTATAAAAAGAGCTTTTCTGTCCTTTACTATATAGCTCTTCATGTTCTGTTGCATAAATATACCTTAATTATGTAACTATCCTCTGCTATTGAAAGTTGATGTTGTTTCTAATATTTTGTTACTACAAACAATGTTGCAACTGTGTGTGTCACACCTTTTCTCCTTAATGAAAATGTATCTGTAGAATAATTGCCCAAAAGCACAGTTGCCGGGAAGATGCATTTGACATATCGCCCGATTGCCTTACCTAGGGGTTATGCTCTTATCAGAAATGAATGAGAATATGTTTGCCCATAGCCTCACCAACACAGCAAACTTTTGGATTATTGCCAATTTAAGGGGTAAAAATGGTATCTTGGCACAGTACGTTAGGAGTGAGATTGAGCATCTTTTAAAAGATATTTGTATTTTCTTTACAAAAACTCTTCGTATTTTTTTTTGCTCAAAAACTCTTCGTATTTATTTTTTTTGCTCATATTTCTACTGGGTTGAATGATAGACAAATAAATCAGTGGAACAAAGCAGTGTCCTGAATGGATCTAACCACATACTTATAGTTTCTGGTAGGACCAAAGTGAGTTTTCACCTATAGAAAAGGCAGATTTATAAACACAGAAAGCAGATCTGTGGTTGCCTAGGCTGGAGGGTAAACAGGCATTAAGAAAACTTGTTGGGGTGATGGAAATATTCTGAAACTAGATTGTGATGATGGTTGCCAAACTCTCTAAACTTACTAAAAATCACTTAATGACGGGTTTATTTTATATGGTGTGTAAATTATACCTCAGTAAAGCTGTTTTTAAAAGTCATTTTTCAATCCAGTAGGGAAGGATTAGATATTAAATAAGGTTGCTAAAACAACTGACTCTCCAGCCAGAAGAAAATATAAATGAACCCCTCTTTTATCCCATATGCAAAAATAAATTCTGGTGGATTAAAGCCCTAAATGTAAAAAATTAAATAGGATAAATAATACTAGAACATCACACGTAAAATCAAGGATGGGTGAAAGCTTTTTAATCAAGACTGGAAACTCGGAAGCTATCAAAGGACATATATACATATTTGATAAAATGAAAATCAGAAATATTTGGAAAAGATACCATGAACTAAGTCAACAGATAAACACTAGATTGGGGAGCAGGGGAGGACTGGCAACCCAGAGATCAGACAGAGGGTAAATGGCTATAATATACAAAGAACTCTTACAAAACAAATAAATAAGACAGGGATAAACACCACAACAGAAAATTGAGCCAAGAATATGAATAGGCAATTCACAAAAAAGCAATTCCAGGTAGCCAACAAGTACGTGAAAAGAGGCTCAAACTCACATACAATAAAGGAGATGTGAATAAAGCCACAATGAGACATCAGTTTGCACGGGTCAGATGGAAAAATTAGACAGCACCAATCCTTATTGCCAAAGGGGATATGGGGACTTTCACAGTACATTTCTGGTTGGAAATATGTATTAATGCAGTCTTTTTGGAAAGCAATATGGCAACATCTGTTATGATTAAAAATACATTCATCTTTGACCAGAAATCCCACTCCCGGGAATGAAAGAGACACTCTGTCTCTTAGGAATGAAAGCTTCCAAACCGAAGGACATATTTACATGGAAGTGGACTGCATATGATAAAAACAAACAAACAAAAACCGAAAACTGGAAACAAAGTGAGTATCGTCCATATGGGAATGGTTGAATAAATTATAGTTCTGTCACCCCATAAAGTTATATGTGGTCATTAAAAAGAATAAGTTGGGGCTTCCCTGGTGGCGCAGTGGTTGAGAGTCTGCCTGCCAATGCAGGGGACGCGGGTTCGTGCCACCGTCCGGGAAGATCCCACATGCCGTGGAGTGGCTGGGCCCGTGAGCCGTGGCCGCTGGGCTTGAGCGTCCGGAGCCTGTGCTCCGCAACGCAAGAGGCCACAGCGGTGAGAGGCCCAATTACCGCAAAAAAAAAAAAAAGAAGAAGTTGGAGCTAAACTGAGTGAATTAAGAGAGATTCCATGAGGTGTTAGAGATTTTTTTTAAAAAAGCAATGATTATATGAACATGGAGAAAAAATAACGGAAGGATAAGGTCTTATTCAGCTAGGGCTGCTGTAACAAAATACCATAGCTTAATTATCAGACATTTACTTCTTACAGTCCTAAAGGCTAAAGTCCAAGATCAAGGTATCAAGAAATTCAGTTCTTGGTAAGTGCCCTCATCTCACCCTAATTACCTCCCAAAGACTCCACCTCGTAATACCATCGCATTCGGAGTTAGGACTTCAACATATAGATTTGGAAGGACAGACACATCCAGTCCATAACAGATATGTCCTAAGTGGTCTATACAGGTTGCCTGGGGTACCAACAATGCACTGGGGGTGCTACAGTACAACTAAAAAAGAGAAGAACGGAAAAAGAAGAAAATAAATCACAAGGTTTATCTGTTAAAATATTTATCTTGTTCCAACAGATTTCAGGGCACCTGACTAATAGTTGCAGCCCGTAAGGTTTCTCCCTGTTTTCAACATGGAGAAAGGCTGGCTCAGAGAGGATTATTTCCTGAGCCAGGGCCTCACAGCAAGGCAATTACTGAACCATAAATACCACCCAAGCCTCCTGACTTTCCCATGGCTTGAATCGGAACTATTCCCAGATAAATATAACCAAGTCATTAGCATGAAATCGATGAACACAAGCATATAAATGACAAAGGCTTGGCTTCACAGCCTGGGAGTTTGGAATTGGCCCCGTGACTTCAGAGAGTATCCAGTGTCGCTTCGCGGGGTGGAGGTGAAAGTGGCTTGCCTCTCTGTGTGTTTCCGAAAGAAACAGAACAAATGCGGTTGTGGCTGGAGCCGCACGAGTCAGCTCTGTGGCCCCGCTGCCAGTTGTCTCCAGCCCATTTGTGGCAAACGGTGCATCTGGAGGGATTAACAGGGAGTAGGAGTGGGTGAACAGATGCAACAGATCAGAGAGGAAATCTGTTCCTGGGTGGCTCTTGGCAAGCTGGAGGGGGTTCTGGCAGAACAGCGGGGAGTGAGAGAGGCTGGGGAGAGGAGGAGATGGAAATGTTTCTTTCATTTTTGATTTTGCAGGGCATTCTGAACAAGAATTTTTACTGCTTGCATGCCCTCAATGAACTGCAGCTACATTATAAATAAAGGGGAAGAGGGGAGTTGATTTAGGAAGGGTGAATTTTCCGGAATTCAATGGATTCAAATGAATTCAGATGGAATTCAATGGGCAGCCCCAATTTATCTTTCAGTGGACTTGTCTCAGAGGGCCCAGGGATCTAACTCCTACAAAAAAACAAAACAAAAACAAGTAGCTAGCTGCCTTTTTCTGGGTTATTAAAAAGTTGACAACTGGTTATCTCTGCCAGCAGATCATGGGCATTTACCCTGGCATCTGAAAGTGTACCTGGGACGTGACTCCCTCCCCAGCCTTTCACCTGGGGCGGGGGGCAGTTGGCGGACCTCAGCTAAACAAGAGCACCCTGAAAGAGCAGGGAAGCAACCTCATCCCATTAAAAGGGGGGCTGGCTCTGATGGGCCAAGACGACCAGACACGGCCGCAGGACTGAACCGGCTTTGCCTGAGCAGCTGCAGGAGAGGCCAGCCCAGGCTTGAGGGCCCCTCTCCCCTTCCGTGCGCGCAGCCATCCACTTCACTAGCACTTGCGCCATGTGCAATAAATGGAGCTCTTAAACGGGAAGCAGCAGACACAGTCCAGAGGGCAAGGTTTATTTTTATTTAGAAACGTTGAAGAGGAAAAATTTAAACCTGATTTATATATTTACTCAGGGAGGCGGACAGCTGAAACATTCTAACGTAGACTCAGGAGGAGAAGCTGAAGATTGCCTTTCTGCAGTCAGCCACCGGCCACAGAGAAACCCCCTGGTTGAAAGAAAGAGGGTGTGAAGATTCAGGAGAGTCAGGAAATCAGTTTACAGTTTGAGGTCACGTGGCCCAGCCCCTCATCGCACAGATGCTTCATTGGACTTGCCATGAGACTCTGGGCGAATTACTTAGCTGCTCTCAGCCCTGGTGTTTGCGTCTGTTATAGTTGGAGCGGAAAATACCTAGCTCATAGAGCTCTTATGAGATGGAAAAAAAAGGGAATGTAAAGTGCTGGCATATAGGAAGTGCTTAATAAAAGTGAGCTATTATTCCCTAACTCTACGTTAGGCCTAGGAAACTACAGTTTCCTGGACCCTCTTATATGAAGACTCACGGGTCTGAGGAAAGGCCAGGGATCTGTATTTTGAATGTGCTCTCCAAGGGTTTCTACTGGGCAACCAGGTTTGGAGACCAGGGTCTCACGACCTCATGTAGAAGTGTCCCCAGCCCCTACAGTGGACGCCAGTAATATTCTCAACCCAGAGGTCCTCATTAGGAATTGGATGAGATGCCTAACAGACCAATGGATGCCTAACAGAAGTACAGAGCTGCGTACTTCCCCTCGAACTGCTCCTACCTCGCCCACACCTCCCAGATCACAGCCTTAGCCACACAGTCGCTCAGGCCTCGACCTTGTGCTCTCTCTCCCCTTCCCCGCCTCCTACCCCAACAAGTCCCATCACAGGCTCTCCTCCTGACCTCCCCCTTACCTGATCTGTCTCCCGTCTTTCCCTCGTGCTCCACTGCTGACGCCCATGCACAGGCAGAGAGAGCTCTATAAAGATTAACTCAGGCCCCCGGGCCCCCTGCTCCCAAGGCCTGCCTCTCTCCTCTCTCCTTGCTGCCCTGCTCTAGACTTCAGCCACAGCCACCCCTCTCTCCTGTGCACATGCTAAACTTGTGCCTCACTCCCGGCCTTGGCACTGGCTCTTGCCTGTGCCTGGAACCTGTGCTCCCCGCCACTCACCCCCCCGGCCTTCCCGCAGCTGCTTTCTCCTCATCCAAGTCTCTGCTTGCAGGCCATCTCTTCAGAGAGGTTTGCTCTGACCGTCACAGCCAAAGGGACTAACTCTGTGAGGTTTGGCAGGTCACTCAGCTTTTCTAGAACTCAGTTTCCTCATCTGTAAAATGGGGATAATATTAGCACCTGCCCCTTAGGGTTGCTATGAAGATTCTATGAGTTTAAATGTAAAATTAATTAATTTTTTTTCCTGTTTTATTAAGATATAGTTGACATATAACATGGTATTAGTTTAAGGTGTACAACATAATGATTTGATATATGTATATATTACAAAGTGTTTACCACAGTAAGTTTAGTTCACATCCATCACCTCACATTGTTACAATTTTTTTCTTGTCATAAGAACTTTTACTCTCTCAGCAACTTTCAAATGTACAATACAGTGTTGTTAACTATAGTCACCTTGCTGTATATTCCGTCCCCAGAACTTGTTTATCTTATAACTGGAATTTTGACCACCTTTACCCATTCCCTCCACTCCCGCACACCCCACTGCTGGCAACCACCAATCTGTTCTCTGTAGTTATTTATTTATTTATTTATATTGATGTATAGTTGATTTACAATATTGTGTTAGTTTCAGGTGTACAGCGGAATGATCCAGTTATACATATACATGTACATATCTATACTGTACATATCTATATTCTTTTAAAAAATTCTTTTCCATTATACTTTATTACAAGATATTGAATACAGTTCCCTGTGCTATACATAGTAGATAAATCCTTGTTTATTTTATATTTATTTTATATATAGTGGTGTGCATCTGTTAATCCCATACTCCCAATTTATCCCTCCCCTACCCCTCCCCTGCTTCCCTTTTGGTAACCATAATTATTTTCTATGTCTGTGAACCTCTTTCTGTCTTGTAAATAAGTTCATTTGTACTATTTTTTAGATTCCACATATAAGTGAGATCATACAGTATTTGTCTGTCTCTGTCTGACATTTCATTTAGCATAATGCCTTCAAGTTCCATCCATGTTGTCACAAATGACAGGATTCTCCTCTTTTTTATGGCTCAATAATATTATATATAGTAATATAATATTTTATAGAAATAAATAAAATAATATATAATATTTTATAGAAATATGTTATATAAATAAATAAATATTATATATCTTACATTTTCTTTATCTATTCATCCATCTATGGAATATGTACATTGTTTAAAACAGTGCCAGGCACTTAGTGCTCAAGGTGTTAGATCATATTTGTCTCATTGAATTATAATAATTTACTTATGTGCCTATTTCATCTGCAGATTGTGAGAATATGGGGGATCTTACTCATCTTAATATTCAGGCCAACTGGCAGGGTGTCTGGCATAAAGAAGACATCTCTACTGGGTTGAATAATAGACCCCAAAATTCATGTCCACACAGAACCTCAGAACATGACCTTATTTGGAAACAGTCTTTGCAGGTGCAATTAGGTGAGGTCATACTGGATTAGGGCAGGCCCTAAAGCCAATGACGTATAAGTTCACATGGTCCTTATAAGAGGCCATGTGAAGATACATACAGGCACAGACACAGACACAGAGGGAAGAAAGCCATGTGATGACAGAGGCAGAGGTTGGACTGATGCAACTTGAAGCCAAGGAACACCAGAGATTGTCAGCAAGTTCCGGAAACCAGGAAGAGGCAAGGAAGGATCGTCCCCCAGAGCCGTTGGAGAGAGCGTGGTCCTGCTGACACCTGGATTTCGGACTTCTATCTTCCGGAATTGTGAGAGAAATTTCTGTTGCTTTAAGCCACCCAATTTGTACTTTGTTATGGCAAAGTACAAATGAATACAACAGCCAGTAGCTGCTGTCAGAGAGAGAGAATAATTCAAAGACACACTGTTCAGATTCTCCCAGCACATTGACTCCCAAGAGAAGGCAAACACTACTCTTCTCCTTTTCCCGCTAACATTACCAGGGAGCTCTTCGGGATGCTGGCAGACAGGGTCCCCTCGGGATATACAGCTGGGGACCCAGAGTCCTTCCCACCTTCGATTTGGAGGTGGGGAGACCAGTAACAGGCTTGCATCAGCCAAGGTCAGCCCAACATAAACCAAGCCGCCATCTGTCATCAAGACAATGGCCTCTGTTCAAGGTGGGAGGAAGGTCTTCCACAGCAAAAGCGGCTAAAACCCATCCATTGGTTCGGCGACACCGAGTGAGTACCCACCCACCGACGCGTGCCAGGTACTGAGCCTGACTCTGGGCTCCCACAACCACTGCTCTGCCCTCTCTTGGGAAACCTCTCACTTCCTCTCTGAATCTTGACTATTTATATACACTGAGCTGCCTCATTTTCCCAAGGGGGTCATTTGGCAAAGATAAAAATGGCTCGGCAAAACCACAGACCAAAATACGTTTCTGATGAGAACCGCCCACCCATCAATGTGCCACTTGCGGGTTGAGTTCATTCTCTCCCATCCACGGGGGACATTATCAGTTCGCCCAGGACACAGCACGTAGCCCCGGTCGGTTTCTCTCTCTCTGGATCTTTGGCCTTTTAAGGTCAATCCCTATATTCTCTAGGCCAGGTCATAGGTTGAGACATAATTACAGACTATATCAGGCTGATAGGACAATGGAGACTAATTAAAATAATGACAGCTGGTCCTACTGAGGGTTTACTCTGTACCAGGCACCGTGAACTCTATTTAACGTTCATCACACCCCACAGGGGTAAGGACTACTATTAACCCTGCTTTGGTGATGGGGAAATTGAGGCATGAGGAGGTTGAATAACTTATCCAGAGTTACACAGTGAATAAGGGACAAGTGACAAGCCAGAGTGTGATGATGGTGGTCTGGCCCCAGAGCCCAGGCTCCCAGCCACTGCTGATAGCAGAGCTGAAGGACCCATTTTTGCAAGAAGCATATTATGCTATCATTGAGGACCCAAAAATGATTTCTGAGGACTTACCTTGTTTGTGTTTCTAAAAATAACCAGTATCGACTTTCTTAGCAATAATCCACTAGAAACCTTTATTGAATCATAGAAGAATATCGAATTTGGAGTCAGTGAGACATAGATTTCATTCCTGCCTCTGGCCTCACTAGATATGTAACCTTGAGCAAGTTACTCAGTCTCTCTGCATCCTGGTTTCTCCACCTGTAAAGTGATGGCATTTACAAGTTGCCTGGCACATGGTAGGTATTCAGCATTTTAGTTCTGTCAGCTCCCTCTGCCTAAATAGATTTTACATGAAATTCCACAGTTAAGGAGGTACGATATACCCACTGTCTTAGTCCTTTCCATCCTCTATAACAGAATACCGTAGACTGAGTGGCTTAATAACAGCAGAAAGATATTTCTCACAGGAGGCTGGGAAGTTCATGATCAAGGTGCCGGCAGACTGGGTGTCTAGTGTGAGGCTGCTTCCTGGCCCTGTATCCTCACACGGCGGAAGGGAGAACCCCAGTCTCTTCAGACCCTTATAAGGGCACTATTCCCATTCTTGAGGGCTCTGCCCTCATGACCTAATCACCTCCCAGAAGCCCCACCTCCTAACACCATCTCCTTAAGGGTTAGAATTTCAGCACATGAATTTTGTGGGGGGATGCAAACATCCCATCTATAGAACTACCTTAGGTCACATCTAATCTAAGCGAGATCATTATTAAACTAAGATATTTGAAGCTAAAAGGGACCTCCAGGAATCAAGAAGTTTGGTTACTGATTCTGAGCACCAGCTAAACAATTATAGAAGTGTTTAGTAAACACTCAGAATATGGTCATTGCTGAGCACCAATAACCTTATTTTCTGGGAGGACATAGTGTACTGGGGTGAATGCTGGACTTTGAAGCAAAAGAGAAGATTTAGATTCCTGGCTCAATAGGGAATGAGTGTTGATACCTGCTCTGCCTAGCTGACCCAGTTATTTTGAAGCAAAAGGAATCTGGGGTCAGTGTAAAGTAACTGTAACTATAAAGAGCTCACGAATATAAGGCATTGTTGGGTAAAGCTGTGTTTGTCATGAAATGGTGAGCTTTCCAGCAGCATGGACGCTATTCTGAACAGTGCAGGTTACGTGCTACATCCTGGTGGGATACAGGTGTGCTGGATGTTCTCTATTTGCCCCGCACGCGGACTGTGCTCTCCACCCTTCTCCTTGCTCTGTGCCCCTGGAGACCCTTCCTCTGGGACCTACATCACTGGGGCTTCCTTGTCCTCTGGCTGGGGGACTGGGCGAGAGAGGGGACACAGACCTTCGGTCTTCAGCTCCCTGCCTAGCAAGCAGGGCAGGGCTGCAATTCTCTACGGAAGACCACACTCCCCTTGGACAACCACCTTCCCTGGGCTCTAGCTCTCCATGTCTCCCACCAAGAAGATTCTTGGGTTAAGAAGGACTGTTTAGGGGAGTAGGGAGATGCGCCAGGAAAGGGAAGGCGGCGATACAGGGAGCACTGCTGAGCTGCTCGGCTCAGACCTCGGCGAAACAGCGTCTAGGCACCTCCACATTGTCCCGCCTGAAGGGTGGGGAGGCCAGGGTCCCCCTTCCGGTCCCGGAGCGCTAAGCGGCTGCGCACGGACGCCGGCCTCGCCTGCCCACACCTCCGCCCCCATCGTCCTTCCATGCAGTTCTCTTCGCTCACCCCCTGGGCGTGCCTTCTCTTCCCTGCCTGACTCCAAAACTCGCCATGTTTTTCCAACTCGTTCTATCTGCATAACCAGAGGGCGCGGATGCTCGGGTCCCGCCCCTAACCTATCCCTCAGGTTCCGAGGACAGCTTCTTCGCACGCCTGCGGCTCTGCCTGCGGGCTTCTCGGGCTGCAGGCTCCGCTGGCGCTCGCACCGGGAGCCACAGTGTCGCGAGCCAAAGCCCCTGGGAGCTGCCCTCCAGCAACGACGCGGGAGCCGATGGACAGTGCCCCCCCCCCAACCCCAGCGTCCTCGCCCCTCGAGTGGAATAACTCCGAAGCACGCTCTGCAGTTTTCCAGGGGTCTGAGCCGGGCTGATCAGGGCAGTAACTGCTCATCGGGGCCGCCTTCCCTTTCCCGGCCCACTTTCCCAACCTTTAACAGTCTTTCTTGGGATCGTCACCCAGCGAAGCTGCTGGCACTTGAACCTTTGCCTCAGAGTCTGCTTCTGTGAGAACTCAACCTAGGACCCCAGGTAATCAGGGGTCCTGATTAATCCTGACCTCTGGCATCATCGACAGCCTTCTCTACCCAGGTCACTTACCAGCCACTATGGACCGAACTGTCTAAATTCCATAGCGAGGTTGCTAAGATCCTCTCGATCAGACCCCAGCTTCACCTTTCCCCAATCCTTTCTCCACCCCACCCTCCTGCGTGACTCCCACATACCAGCTACCTGTCAGTTATGTGGGGCTCTTGGAATATATTCCAATCCTCAAGCCTCTGGCCCGGTGCCATGCTGGTCTCTCTGCCAGGCACGTCCTTCGCTACCGTTCATTTGTCTCCCTCCCACTTGGCTGCGAGGTTGCCGGCTTCCTTGGCCACCCCGACAAGCAAGCACCCAAGCTGGGTGACCTGTCCCTCTTCTGTGCTCCCAGACCACTCCGTCCTCGTACTGCCTGTTTTCTTTCACTAGACTGTAAGCTCCAGCATGCAGGAACTCTATCTTATGTATCTCCAACTTCTCAAGCCTAGCACCATACCTAGGCAGAATAGGTTTTGAAAAAATGCTTGATGACTTAATGGGGGGGGGGGAAGTACTAAATGAACAAAGCTTTTAATTTTGAAAAGGGAATAAGACAATTCTTCCAATACAAGGTGGGATATGGTGAGAGTCATGAGGAAAGTCTAAACCACTTTGTGGGCAGCCAGTGTAGAGACAAGGCAGCCATGACTTCCTTGTAAAAGAGATGCACTTTGGCTTTGAAAGTCATCAAGGAGGGTGATAGTTGGGCGCTGGAATTGAAGAGGAGGTGTTGTAGAGAGAGAGAACGGTGAGCACAAATGTCCTAAGGAATGATCCAGGCCAGCAGAGTGCAGAGCACCCAGGAGAGCTTCTGGGGGGAGGCGGTGAGGAAGGGGCTGATGGCGGTGCTTCCTCTGACCATGTAGACACCATCGCAAAACGTGTGATTTCACTTATTGTTTCATATACTGACCCTCCCCCGGCACTGCCATCTTTCCTTCCTTCCTTAGCTTCCTCTGTTAGTGGGTGAGGCTTCCTGTTAAGTTGTTCTGAGAACTGTGGTTTTCAGAGCTTCAGAGACCAGGAATGCCTGCCAGCAACATTACCACTAAAGATCCCCACTGAATTCCAAGAAATGATGCCTCACCCTGCTAACCTGGGCACTTCAGGGAGCGCCAGCCATCCAGGGGGATAAGCTGTTCTCCTCACTGTGGGGTCCCCTCCTTGACAGAGTATTCAAGGGCACTCAGGAAGAGTCCTGCACCACTCCGCTTCTTGCCACAAAGCCAATTTGTAATGACCAGGATTCTTGCTATTTAAAGGAATCCTGCTGTGAATCATTTCCAGGACAGAGACTCTCTTGTGAAGTGGATCACCATTCTCTTCTATTTTTTAATTAATAATTTGAAAAACCTATATCAGGTAAATTTCCATTTTTCTAGAGTCCAGACGATATATGTATATATAAATAACTACACAGTAACAGAAAGACTATAAAGGACAGTCAATCAGCATTCATAATCATGACAAAATGCTACCAACTCCTAGGATGACTTCTGAAAAGTTAACTACTGGTTAATAATTTCTTACCGACAGTTCCAAAAATCATTGGATAGCAAAAATTGACCCGAACTAATGAGAAGTTATTTATATTCATTTATCTCACTTAAAGTAAATATTCATGCCTTTTGCTTCAGATACACGAATATATTTTATTACAGGGTGCTGCCCTAGACCCCGCTGGGGGCATTATATAATATATAGTTCATGAGAGTAAAAATATTCTCAATTCCGGAACACCTCTGGCCCAAAGGGTTCCAGATAAGGGATTATGAGCCTGAGCTCATGTAAATTGTATTCATCTTTATTTTAGTGTTAGTGAGAAATGGAATATTTCCTGCCATATCAGTAAACAAAGGATGTCACAGTCATCAGCAATTGCAGCCGGTGGTGAGCTGGTGAGCCCTGAGGGAACTCAGGAAGGAAAGAATACCTGCCATCTAGCAGCCATCAGATTGCAGCCACTCCCTACAGTGAGCCCTGAGGAAACTCAGGATGTGAAAACACAGGATACTGGCCCCAGATAGGTGAGGTGCATATCAAAGGACCGATTTCAGTGAGCCCAGACTCTTTCATCTTCCCATACATAGAAAAGCACTAAATTCCTTAACTTGGGATATCTGGTTTTCTTTAATTAACAATACTCCTTTGACATTCAGAATACCTGCCCTTTGTTGCAAAACTTCTATATAACCTGGCTTCCTCCCTCACCTCCTCCTAGCAGATGTCCTAGGGTTACTTGAGATGCTGCCTCCCGGGCTTGAAGTCCTAAAAACTCCTGCCAAATAAAACATAGTTCTCAACTGTTAGGTTGTGAATATGTTTTTAGTTGACATTAGGCATTTTTTAGGGTATTTCAACGTTGTGACATTGAAGTGCTTGCTATTCCCTTTTCATTGCCTGCCGCCCTCCTGTCGCCTCCTGGATCCATACTTCACGCCTGGCTCTCTGTCCCAGGTGGCCACCCACATGGACGGCCTCATTCTGGCTGACCCTCTGGGTGGCCAGTGTCAGGTGCTGGCTGGAGAACCAGATGAGAGGGAAGTTGGGGTGTCTCCTCCCCACTGTACCCCGCTTCAGTGCCCGTTGCTGGCACTACCTGCCTCCCTCCCCATGTCAGCTCCTGCCAGGCAGCCCAATTCCCATTCACAGCTCCAACCACTAAATCCCTCCCTCCTTCAACTCTTAAGGGTAGTATCTGCTCCCCAATCTTGCAGGAGGTGGATGTACCCACCTCCGTGTTTGTTCTCGGTATCCTGCCCACACCTCGTAAGCGGCTCGTTTGTTAGAGTTTCTCCATTTGAACCATCTGGAGTGAACGCTGTTTCCTGCTGTACCCCAACCAATACGCTGACAAATCAGAGAGTCCCTGTAATGTCCTGTAAAATGCACTGAGCTTGAATCAAGAGGCTTGAGTTTCAGGATTGGCTGATTTTGCTGAAGAGTGAAGAGTCACTTCACTCTTCTCCTCCTTAGTTTTCCTACCTTAAAAGGGGGCTGATATACCTATTTCAGAGTGTGCCTTGATAATAAAACAAATCAATGTATGTAGAAATGTCCAGGAAACTACAGAAATACTAAGAATTCGAGAACGCTTAGAAAACTGGAATATTCAATTATTCCGAATAGCCTATTCTCCCAAATCTTCTGGAGAAGAATGTTTGCTTTGTGTCTTAGTCAGTTCAGGCTGCTATAACAAAAACGACATGGGTGGCTTAACCAGCAAACATCTTGGGACGTCCAATATCAAGTCTCAGGCAGACTTAGTGTCTGGTGAGGAGGCCCTTCCTGGTTTGCAGATGGAGATAGCCGTCTTCTCCTTGTATCCCCACCTGGTGGAAGAGAGATCCCATGTCTCCTCCTCTTTCCATAAAGGCATTAATCCCATCATGAGGGCCCCTCCCTCATGATCTCATCTTACTCCAACTATCCTCCAAGGCCCCACCACCTACTATCATCCCATTGGGATTAGGGCTTCAAAATATAAATTTTGGGGGGACTCAAACATTTAGTTCATGACACTTCATTAAAGCAAAGTATACCTATGCTGAGACAGAGGTGACTAGAAAAAGGAAAGCCCCCAGCCTTCCCTCTCTCTTTCCTAGGTGTCCACCTTCTTTGCTGCCTGAACTTAATTTTTGTCATCCAACTTCAGTGAGTGTCTTAGCCAGAAGCTTGTGTGTTTTAACCTGACAGGGCTCAATCTACATTTTCTTTTCCATCTTCTGCCATTTTGTAATCGTTTGGGCTCCATTTTTATGATCTTCAATATTCTGTCCTGTTTTGAGGGCTTCTCTATCTGCTTTAAAGTCACATATTTCCGTAGAGGGTAAAGTAATAATTTTTAGTAAGGACTCTATCATTCACTGAAATTCTCCTCACTGCCTCAAGCCAACACTATCTCAGACAAGAATCTCCTGTGGATGGTTTTTATCAATAAGAAATTGTTGCTTTGGCTTTAGAAAAATCTAGATCAGTTTTCTTGTGTGGCCAAAATTCAACAGAAAGTTATTCTACTCTCTATTTTACTTTACTCATATAGACGTGGCCTAAAAATTTGATCTTTTCCAGTAGCTGGTCATTCCAACACTACATGGGTGTTCCCCATAAAACGGAACAATCAACAAGATTAAGTTACTTTGAGTTCTTAATTGGTTTGCCAGAACTTCCTCTTCCTATCACGAAATGTAGCCTGAGCAGCACATTAAATTTTGCCTAATTCTGCCTGGAGCTTTAGCAAACAAGATGCGTTCTGGAAATAAAAGAGACTTCACATGTAAATGACCAGTTAATACTTTTAACCTCCCAATAACCCTTATTATTTATCTTTACCAAATCTACTGCCAAAACAGCTTTGAGAATTGTTCAAATTCGTTTGATCCCTGGAGTTTTGTTGTACCAAATATTTGCTAGAAATAAAGAGGACATTCTTACAGGACTTGGCAATACTTTGAGATGCAAAGATTTTGATCATGCTAATTATGATAATTGTATTTAATTGCTGTGACTTGGTATAATTTTCCTTCTTGATAATTTATAATTATACTCAAAAAACAAACGAAAAACCAGAGTTACTCTCTTTTAGGTAAGACATTGCATGACACCTCTGTAGTGTGTGTGGTAGCCCAAATGGGGAAGCCCTACACATTCCTAGGTTCTGGGGCAGGAATGCATGTGACTTGCTGTACCCTGATCCCCCCATACCTGCTGTACCCCTCAGGGCCTACAGAGTAGATGAATGTTGCCTATGTATGACTTAAACAGAAGTCCAGTTCAGCAGAGCTCTCCCCACGGGCCTTTTTTATCAAGGGTCAGCAAACTTTTTCTATAAGGGCCAGGTAGTAAATATGGTAGGCTTTGAGGGCTATGCGGTCTCTGCTGTATCTTCTCAATTCTGCCGTTATAGTGTGAAAATAGAAATAATAGGCAAGCAAATGGGTATAGCTGTGTTCCAATAAAACTTTACAAAAATAGGTGCTCGGCTAGATTTGACCCAGGGGCTTGTAGCTTGCCATCCCCTGCTTTACTTTACCTCAGAGCATTTGCTATATTGTACTGTAATTTCCTGAAACTTGTCTGTCTTCTCCATAAACCCATGCACTTCTAATGCAGATTCTCCCCTGTTAAACATTTTCAAAAATAAAGACCAATTATTGGGCAACCCATCATAAAAATAATTGATTCAGGCAAGAGTCATCAGTGGATACTAAAACGAGTGAGAGAGTTTAATGAGAAACAAGATATTTACATAGTCTCTAAGTATCTCCCCACAACATACTTATTAATTACAAAGGAGAAAATAGTAATTTTACAGCAGAGAAACTGAGCAAAAACCCCCTCAATCAAGTGATCAAAGTTAAGATACCTTGTCATGGGGTAAATCAACACCATACGTCTCACTTCTGTGGGATTCCTGCCAAAAATAAATAATCCAAGTCCAGTTGTGTGAAAACATCAAAGAAGCCCATACTGAGGGACATTCTGCACAATATTTGGACTATACTCTTCTAAATATCAGCGCCACGAAAGACAAAGACTGAGGACTGGTCCAGATTGAAGAATCGAAAAGAAACATGACAAGTGAAGGCACCATATGATCCAGGATTTTCTTTTTATAAAGAAAAATCGGGCATTATTGGGAAGATTGACAAAATCTGAAAAAAGGTCTGCAGATTGAATAGTACTTTGCATCAAAATTGATTTCCAGATTTTGATAATTGTACAGTGGTTATGTCTTTGATTTTCGTAAATACACACTGAAGTATTTACAGGTAAAAGGGCATCACAGCTGCAACTAGAGTGACCAGTTGTCCCAGTTTGCCTGGTACTGAAGGAGCTCTCAGATGTAGGACTTTTAGTATTAAAATCAGCAAAGGCCCAGGCAAGCTGGGAGGATTTGGTCACCCCAGCTGCAATTGACTCTCAAAAGGTTCAGAACAAAAATGTGTATGTGCGTGCGTCTTGGTGTCTGGTTGTGTCTATGTGTATGTGTCTGTGTGTATGTACATATGTAAGAAAAATGTGGTAAATGTTAACATTTGGGGGATGTGAGTGAAGAACCTTTGTACTATTCTTGCCACTTTTCGATGTCTGAAATTATAGCAAAATAAAAAAGTTGAAAGGAAATAAAGTCCAACTCAGTTTGAAGAAATGTTCTCCTAGGTAGATTCAAATGTGTCTTTGGTGTCATAGTAATAAATACAGTGGCCCAACGTAGGAACCACAGTGATCTGAGTCTCTGGGTTGTGCGGTGTTACTCAAAGAGCGCCCCCTTTGACTTCAGGGGAGGGGAAGCCCTGCAGCACCCCAGCTGGATCACTGGAAGCCCGTGTTAGATACCATGATTTTAGACCCAAGAGTTAGAGGCGAGTCGGAAAATAACTGAAAGTCAGTTATTGTTTCATCATCGATTCTATGCTGAGCACGATGTTACGGACTTTCTTTCAGGTACGCTCTCTCAGTCCGCAGAACAGCCCTGGGGGAGACTGTTAGAAACCTCATTCTACAGACGAAGGGAACTTGATTAATGGAACACAGCTACAAGTGGCCAAGGAGGGATCCAAAATCAGGTCCAAATAATGGAAGACAACACAAATGCCTAACAGTGGGGGTGGGAGAATGGGGGTGGCACTTAAACACTGTATGCTGATCCCTACTGGGGAATAGGAAGTGGCTGTTTAAAAATATGGGTTATTGCTGCATATACTGATACAGTGTTATTGAGTCAAATTAGCCCGGCCACATTCACTTTGTGTTATATGAATCCCTTTGTGCAGGCAGGTATGTGTTTAATCTGCGTGTGTGTGTAAAACTATATGTACACACGTACATTTTGTGTTAATAGAAAGGTCAAGGACAATAGACTTCTCAAATTTTAGAGTCGGTAAGAACCGCCTGATGAACTTGTTAAAATGTATGTAGCAGCACGCTCTGCTTCTACTAAAGAGGTGGGGACCCACGAAGCTGCATTTCCAACAAGCTCCTAGAATCTGGAAGGCCTCCAATCTAGCAGTTTCCAATGGTTTCACCTAGAGAGTAAGAATTTTTATTGTTTACTTTTAAAAAGATTGTATTGTGTGAATATCTTTAAACAGGCATATACCACTTTTATACTTTTAAAATTGATTTTTCACCCCTGCCGGGATGCCAGTCCTCTTATCAAACCCCACGGCCACCTGACAGCTACTGGACTCAAGACCAGCCCATTACTGGCAGCTGAGACCCAGGCCCCAGGGGAAGCAGAGAGCTGTGAGGCCATCCTGTAAAAGTGAGTCTTTCCAGATGCCACGCTTAAGGTAAGCCCAGAGGCTAGCTCATATGTAGAAAACTCATCTGAGCTTCTGGAAACAGCAGCTGTGGCATCTCCGAAGAAATGGATGCCAGGGAGGCCAACGCCCAACAAAGGCAGGCTGTGACCTCCCAGGGCAGCTGCTGGGAACAAGGATAAAAGAAATTCCCAGCGACTAACTGGTTCCTAGAAGAAAAGAGTAACTAGATTTTTTTTCTTTAGTGTTTGTGAGCAACTTGTTCTAAACTTGGGCATCTGTATTCTCTCCCAGTGCAGCCGCCCGCGAGGTTCTAGGAACCAGAGATGGTACACGGAGATCGAGGTGCCTGGGATGGAATCTCTGTCACTGAGAATGACTGGGATGGAAGGGGTGTTGGGTCTTCTGGGTCACCTATTCCTGCTCTGTTTTGCTTCTATTTACCCTGAACAGAGTAGGGAACGCTGGAGAGAGGAGGGAAGCACCCACACAGAGAAAAAGGACAAATATAAAGTCTAAATGGATCCAACGTCTTATCATTTCTCATAATTTCCATCACACACACACTGGTCCAAGCCGCCCACGTCTCTCATCTAGATGACTGTGAGAGCCATAGACTTGGCCATAGCAACAGCAAAATTCATGATCGCCCTGCTTCTGCTTTAGTCACTGTCAGTCTGTGCTCAACACTGCAGCCATGGTCATCTTGTCAATGCTATGTAAATCAGATTGTGTCACACTGTTGCCTCCAGTGGCTTCCCATCTCACTCAGAATAAAGTCTAAACTCCTTACGATGACTCATGAGGCCCTTCCCAGTCTGGTACTCAGATGCCTCTCTGACCCTATCAACTACTAGTCCCTGCCTTAATTACTTCTCTGTAACTGTGCTGACCTTCTGCTCTTCCTCAAGCTACCCAAACATTTCATGCCTCTGGGCACCTGTGCTTGCCCCTCCCTCAGCCTGGAATGCTTTTCCTTCCTGCCTGACTTTCTTCTTCACCCATTTCAGCTCTTTGCTCAGATAACCCCTTCCCAATGAGGTCTTCTCTTGCCACTATGTCTATCTAAAACTGCAACCTTCAGTGCACTTCCTCTGCTTTACTTTCTCCTGAGCACTTACTGCCACCGAACATATTATACCTTTAACTTATGTGGTAATAGTCTTTGGCCCCATTAGACTGAAAGTTCCATCAGTACAGGGACTTGTTTTCATGGCTGTATTCTGAGAGCCCAGAACATCTCCTGGAATATAGTAGAATATAGCACATAAACGTCTGTTGACTGGTTACTAAACGGACAGGAATCACTCTACTCAGGCTTTCGTATGCCCTGACTCTCGTGCTGAATTTGGTGTAGGGATGCATGGGTGCTAACGTGATGCATGGAAAGAGGACCTTTGGACTTAAGCATGCATGTGACTAAATACTCAGCAACTTCAGACTGTCTGAAAGGTCTTCAAGTCCTAGCCACCCTTGCTCTTGAAGATCCCACATCTTGGAAAATCCTTACATCTTAGAAAATCTATTTAAACACACCTACCTTTCACATTAAACATAATTTTAGCTTAACTTTTTTTAAAGGACTGTTATAATTTTGCTTTTGAAATCATTTGGCAATGAGTGACAAAGTTAATTTACAACCGGCTCTGACTTTCAGCAGTCATGCTCTTGGGATTTCTTTTGAAGTGAAACCAAATCTAACTTTCAAATAGTCTCCAAATGTAATGAAATTTTTCTGAATAATCAATTCAACAGTTAATAAAATGGGGATAATGCTGTGCTTTGTGGGCATTTATGTAAGCACCTGTGAATTCGGGTTTTGCAATGCTCCTTGTGTGTATGAGAACCGATCATTGTTTTCTTACTCAGGGACTCAGCCATGTTTATGGGCCCCTGGAATCTCATTGCACCAGGTCTTGGACCTAGAAAATCCAATGGATAAAATAGTCATGGCAGAATTCAGAGATTAGAAAATGGAAGTGTCCCTTTACTGCCTGATAATGTAGGTCCTTGGCAATGAGAGATGTTCCATGAGTGTGGTGGGGAGCCCGGAACTGTGGCGGGACTCGCTGTGGTTGGGCTATGAGTCTCTGTCCTAGGCTGCCAGCATGAATGAGCTGGGTACCCATTCTTGATGTGTGGTAGACCTCTGGTGGTCAGGCATACCACTCCCCTTCGTGACCTTCATCATCTCATAGGCCCTAGTGAAGGAAATGTTTTCACTGACATTTTATGACACTTTTGCAGAATTCCATTGACTCATGCGAGACAAGATGGGGGATTTTCCTGCAGCAGTTGCCACCTGGGAAAACAGATCCGTTAGTCATATCATACGCCAAGCCCCGCTGCTGTCTATGCAGAGCATTTTTAATCATGTAGCTTTCAAAGCTGTCCCTCAGCTACAATGACATTAGCCTGGGTGAATTTCTTCCCCAACTTAAGCTGTCAGTGGCTGAGCTTTTCTTGCTGCTCTCTCTGGCAGAGGCACATATATTTATCACAGAAGAGCCTCGCTCTGAAAGGACCCATGCAAGCTTCCTTCTGGAGCTGAAAAGAAAACATCTCATTCCTAGCCTGTGCCATCCGCTGAAAACCTTTTCAAACCCAAAGCTAGTGACTGTCCTAGGGGACAGATGTCATCCAAAGCAGGCATGGATCATTTTGCTTGTTTTTCTTGCTAACCCTGCACAACTTTGAACCCACTTCGTAAATAAAAGAGACAGGAGCACAAAACTCCTTACACTTCCTGCTTTCCTCCCAGTGTGCTGACATTTCAAAGCCCCATATGTTTCCCTAAACAAAGTTTCATGAAAATATGTATTCAATAATAATACAATGTTTTTTAGGTTATTACAACCCAAGAGGAGTGACACTGCCTGCCTGTGGCTGTGTAGGGCAGTTTACATGGTGCTCTGATGGCCTCTACCTCTCTTGGTAAACAGGAGGCATGTTGGAAAGGCTTAAAATGGAGATATGGTTGAAGACCAGTGATATGCGTACGCTTCTTCATTTAGCCATGTAAGGTAGCAATATTCTGCAACTAAGCCGCAGGCAAGATATAGTTTTAATAAATATTTCCTGTTTAGAAATGGACATCTAGACAGTGTTTAAACACATCAGACTTCTCAAGAGTTGTTATAGACATTTGCTAGTCACCCCTCCAGCATGAATTCTTCCCTTTCCCATGTTGACATTCCTTGGGAATACACACCTCTTCCACCCTCACTGGTGGTCCAGATGGGATTGACCTTGGCCCCAGCTTCAGGAATGAACTATAATTGGCTCAAGCCAATCAATGTATCCCATTCCTCAGGCCATATGGATTGGTCGGGGATGAGTTCATGATTCAGTTTAGGCCAATGATTCATAGCGATAAACACCTACATTAAGAAAAAAGAAAGAGCGCAAATAAACAACCAAACTTTACAACTCAAGGTACTAGAAAACAGAGAACAAACTAAGCCCAAGTTAGTAGGAAAAGGGAAATAACAAAGATCAGAGCAGAAATTTTCAATGAAATAGAGACTAAAAAGGCAATAGAAAAAAAAGACAATAGAAAACATCAATGAAACTAAGAGCTGTTTTTTTGAAAAGATAAACAAAATAGACAAACCTTTAACTAGACTTACCAAGAAAAAAAGAGGGAGGACTCAAATAAAATTCGACGTGAAAGAGGATTCCAATAAAAATTAAAAATTTTTAAATTAAAAAAAAAATGTGAAAGAGGATACATTACAAGTAATACCACAGAAATACAAAGGATTATAACAGACTAGTGTGAATAACCATATGCCAACAAATTGGACAGCCTAGAAGAAATGGATAAATTCCTTAAGCATAAAACCCACCAAAGGTGAATCATGAAGTAATAGAAAATCTGAACAGACTGATTACTAGTAAGGAGCTTGAATCAGTATCAAAAACTCCACAACAAAAAAAGTCCAGGACCAAATGACTTCATTGGTGAATTCTACCAAACATTTAGAGAAGAATGAATACTAATTCTTCTCAAGCTCTTTCCATTTGGGCCAGTGAGAGAGGTGACAATCACAGGACATTCTTGAAAAATACTAAAAGAGATTCTCTGTCCCTAGATCACACCTGGTGGGTGGTGAGGATGAGTAATTCGCTACCCTGGAGAGAGAGCCCAAAGTTGTCAGGAGCCTTTGTGTAGAATCTGGAGCTGAAACTGTCACGACTGGAGACACTGGAAGAGCCAGATCCTTGGGTAGCTTAGCCTTACTGAAGCCAGTCCAGATTTTTCAGTTATGTAAACCAATAAATTCTCTTTGTTGTTTAATCCAAATCTAAGTGAATTCTCTGTCACTTGCAACCACAAGAAATCTAAATGATTCAAGGCTGCTAATGCTACTCCTAGCCATGTCTAGCCAGCCTCTAAAGAAACTGCCATCTTGTGGTGAATGTGTCTTTGTTTCTGTGGCTTTTACCTCACCACGTATTCTACTCTTCTTTTTTCACATGGAACCAACCCCACTGTCTCTTAGGGAAAACACCTTCCCCAACTCTCACTCCAGCCATCCTAGCTAACCACGCCTCCTGGCTCCAGCACTGGGCATGTGACCCAGGCATAACCAATCACGGCATTCCATTCACAGAGCTGATAGGATCACAGATGGGTACACTATCCTCAGACGGCCAATGAAAATAAGATTCAGGACTTTTAAGTCTTATTGAAAAGGCAATTGGTGGATTTGCTGAGAGAGGAGGATATAAATAGATTTGTGAACACGTGTGCCACCACATGGAGAGAACATTCCTAAAAACGAAGCAATAGAAAGAAAAGAAAGACAAGAGATAAAGAGATGATGAGAGGTCTGAGACCTGGTCCAACCATGCCTGGGGCATGTTCAGGAATAACTTCCTTCTTGTTAAGACAATTTGAACTGGGTTTTCTGTCACTCAAAGTTTAGCATCTTGATTAATATAGACCTGAAATTTTTCCACATTAAAATAAATATTTTTATTTATTATAATATGCTTATTTTCCCCTAGTACAAAAGTAATACATGATTAATGAAGAAAATCTGGAAAACACAAAGAAAATATAGCAAAATTTACTTTTAGTACTACAACTCTGATGTTATGACTGCTAACCTCTTAGTGTATGTTCTTTGAGTCTTTTTCATGTGCATATTTATGGACGTCTACAATATAATTTCCAAATTATGCAGGTGCATTGTAATTTCTTTAATTTCTCCTTTTTAACAAATGAAGTCATTTTCTTTCCTTCTTTCTTTTCTTTTTCTTTCTTTTTCCTATCATTTACTATTTACTAGCATGAATATCTGTTTTGGTAAATCTTTGCTCACATCCATGTCCATTTCCTTAGAAAAAAATCGAATTGCCATATGCATAATAAATTTCTCATGAGGTTGCTCCCAAGTTTTTATTATAAATAATGTTTAAATAAACACATTTATGCATTCTTTTGTATAGAATTAATTCCTAAAAGTGGAATGGCCAGGTAGAGGGCATGCTTGTTGAAGGTTTTTTAAAATTTTTTTAAATTTATTTTATTTATTTCTTTTTGGCTATGTTGGGTGTTTGTTACTGTGTGGGCTTTCTCTAGTTGTGGAGAGCTGGGGCTAATCTTCGTTGCAGTGTGTGTGCTTCTCATTGTAGTGGCTTCTCTTTCTGCAGAGCATGGGCTATAGGAGCGCGGGCTTCAGTAGTTGTGGCATGCGGGCTCAGTAGTTGTGGTGCATGGGCTTAGTTGCTCCGCAGCAGGTGGGATCTTCCTGGACCAGGGATCGAACCCGTGTTCCCTGCATTGGCAGGCAGATTCTTAACCACTGCACCACCAGGGAAGTCACCTTGTTGAAGGTTTTTGATACTCTGTCAAACTGCCCTGTGGAAGGTCATTTGACCCTGAACCTCTGCTGCTCCTCCCCATGATCACACACACTGCGTGTTACTATTACCACATTACTATCAAGATGAACATTTTCTTCATACGTCGTTTGGCTATTTGTATTGATTTTTTTTTAACTTTTTATTTTATATTGGAGTATAGTTGATTAACAATGTTGTGTTAGTTTTGGGTGTACAGGAAAGTGATTCATGTATAACTGAGCAGAGTTTCCTGTGCTATACAGTAGGTCCTTGTTGGTTATCCATTTTAAATATAGCAGTGTGTACATGTCAGTCCCAAACTCCCAATCTATTCCTCGCCACCGACCCTTCCCACCCTGGTAATTATAAGTTCGCTCTCTAAGTCTGTGAGTCTGTTTGTTTTGTAAATAAGTTCATGTATTGATGTTCATGTATTGACTTGCCTCTTCAAAACCCAAAACTTGGAATTCTTTTACTTTTCTTTCAGGAGTGATGGGTAGATAAGGCAACACCTCATTTTCAGTTATTTTAGTTATTTTTCCAATGACATTTTCTGTAGGTGAGAGAAACAAAAACAAAAAAACAAAAAACAAAAAACCCTTTAGGCTCTAATGGATGTATTTTGGTTAGACACACCTATTGCCCATGGCTTCAAATTTTTGCTGACAATTTTCAGTATCACTGACCTGCCATGAGTTAAGTACAATGACTTGAGAATTACTATTGTCTAGTCACACTACTTACGTAAAAGAGATTTAGAGCCAGACTTTCTGGGTTCAAATCCTAGCCCTCTTACTTAGTGATTTTGTGACATTGGAAACATTGCTCAAAATCTTTGTGCCACATTTTCCTTATCTATAAAACCAGGATAAAACTACCTACTTCAAAAGATTGTTATATCATTAAGGTAAGATGAGTAAAGTACTTGTAACAAAGCTTCCTGGTACAAGTTCAGCCATCAATAGCATTAACTATTAGTAATGGAATATAAAATAGCTAAACCATATTGAATGTTCACTGAGATACAAAAGACAAAAACATCCCACTTGATCTTCATCAACTCTCTGAATCAACTTCTTTTGTTATGTTCATTTTACAAATGAACTAAGATACAGAGGGGTTAACTAACTTAGCCAAAATCTCCTTGGTAATACGTGGAACTGGGACTAAAGTCCATCTATATTGCCTCTGGAAGAATATAGAGGACAGATTGTTCACATTTAAAAATTGTTTTTTTTATTTTAACATCTTTTTTGGACTATAACTGCTTTATGTTGTATTAGTTTCTGCTGTATAACAAATATCCCCTCCCTCTTGCATCTCCCTCCCACCCTCCCTATCCCACCCCTCTAGGTGGTCACAAAGCACTGAGCTGATCTCCCTGTGCTATGCAGCTGCTTCCCACTAGCTATCTATTTTACATTTGTTAGTGTATATATGTCAGTGCCACTCTCTCACTTTGTCCCAGCTTACCCTTCCCCCTCCCCATGTCCTCAAGTCCATTCTCTACGTCTGTGTCTTTATTCCTGTCCTGCCTCTAGGTTCATGAGAATCATTTTTGTTTTAGAATCCATATATATGTGTTAGCATACGGTATTTGTTTTTCTCTTTCTAACTTACTTTACTCTGCATGACAGACTCTAGGTCCAACCACCTCACTACAAATAACTCAGTTTCGTTTCTTTTTATGGCTGAGTAGTATTCCATTGTACATATGTGCCACATCTTCTTTATCCATTCATCTGTCGATGGACACTTAGGTTGCTTCCATCTCCTGGCTATTGTAAATAGAGCTGCAATGAACATTGTGGTACATGACTCTTTTTGAATTATGGTTTTCTCTGGGTATATGCCCAGTAGTGGGATTGCTGGGTCATATGGTAGTTCTATTTTTAGTTTTTTAAGGAACCTCCATACTGTTCTCCATGGTGGCTGTATTAATTTATATTCCCACCAACAGTGCAAGAGGGTTCCCTTTTCTCCACACCCTCTCCAGCATTTATTGTTTGTTTGTAGATCTTTTGATGATGGCCATTCTGACCAGCGTGAGGTGATACCTCATTGTGGTTTTGATTTGCATTTCTCTAGTGATTAGTGATGTTGAGCATCTTTTCATGTATTTGAAGGCCATAATTTTGTTTAAAAAGTTTAATTGAATTCCCACTGTAGGTAGAACTTCACATTCTGTCTCCTACCACAAATCTAGCATTAGAGCATTTTTACCCAGCAACCTAATACATATTTAATGATGACAAGTATCACAAAAGGCAGGATATGTTGTTTTTTTTTTTTTCGGTACGGGGGCCTCTCACTGTTGTGGCCTCTCCCGTTGCGGAGCACAGGCTCCGGATGCGCAGGCTCAGCGGCCATGGCTCACGGGCCCAGCCTCTCCGCGGCATGTGGGATCCTCCCGGACCGGCCGGCAGGCGGACTCTCAACCACTGCGCCACCAGGTAAGCCCAAGGCAAGATATATTTATTTATTTATTTATTTATTTATTTGCGGTACGCAGGCCTCTCACCATTGTGGCCTCTCCCGTTGCGGAGCGCAGGCTCCGGACGCGCAGGCCCAGCAGCCACGGCTCACGGGCCCAGCCGCTCCCGGCATGTGGGATCCTCCCGGACCGGGGCACGAACCCGTGTCCCCTGCATCGGCAGGCGGACTCTAAACCACTGCGCCACCAGGGAAGCCCTCAAGGCAGGATATTTTTAAACAATTTAAAGTTGATATATACATCAGTTCCCTTACTGTCTGGTTATAGTAGATGAACATTTTTTTAGAAAAAAATATATGAATGACATTACTACTAACCATGTATAAATGCTTAACAGACTCTCCTTATTAAGGTAGCAGGGCTGTTACAATCCTAAACACTTCTTGTGGCTCTTCAATATACCTTTGGGTGTCATTGTTTTAATTGACGTCCACATGTATTTTGTCAGTTTGGATTTAAATAGATATTCAAGCACCCTAACCACAAGTCCAATAAAGCTTGGCCCAATGACAGTTCAAGGATTATAACCCTGTTGGTAAGCAGAAAAGACGGTGCTGCTTTTACTTAATAAAGATTAGTGCTCCGATGTTGGGTAGATGTTTATATTGGTTCAGGGTGTGGGTGGTGACGTAGATTGAGAAGACAGAGCAAAGAAAGTGGAGAGTAAAGTGTTATTAGCAATAAAAGATAAACACTTCCGGAGAAATAATAATACTTTTGAAATAGGAATGAACCTCCCAGTCAGGCAGTTCAACCCCCTACTGCGAGGTGGAATCAGGCAAGTCTCTCCCCTAAACTGGTTACATAATATTTCTTTTTCCCCTTAGGAGGTTTCACAACCTCTTTTATAAACTGTTAATGTGCTTATTCAATCGTATCATGGGGAAAGGTAACTAATTTTTAACTTTAACCAGGATGGCTTGACCTTCCCATGCTAAGTCTGGTGAACAAATGCAGGCTGCTGTTCCATAACCTTTCTTTGACTCATCACAAATTCCATCACAATAAATGATAAATACAAAGATTGAAAACGCTTTGTTTTCCCTTTCACTTGATTGAAATACTCAGCTTTAAATGTATTGCTATTTAAATGATCTCTCATCTCAGTCACCAAATCCATCATTTGGGTCAAAAACATTAGGCTGGCACCCACCTACCCAGCCCTAAATCCAAGCAAATGTTTTCGAGGAAGGGACCATTTCACTGGGCTTTGAGATGGTTAGAGGCCATTCAACAAATCCATATCGAAGATTCTTAAAACAAAGAACTTTGAAATGGTTCCTCCAAGAACGAGTTTGGCAGATGTTTTGATGCCTATATGTTTAAAGGGTGGGATGGAAATTGCCCAGCGCTGCAAGTCCGAATACCTCAGCTCTGGCTCTCATTGTGTGCTGTCCCAGGAGAAATGTCAAGTACTCTGAGCCTCAGTCTCCTCTTCTCTAAAATAAGCTTGTCAGAGGATCCATGGGCTACATGTGTGAACACAAGGGATGCCCGTTATGATTATTACTTCTGGGTAGACCTAATGTACGTCACCTGGGGAAATTAACGTCAGCCTCCAAGGCTGTAGCTTCAACTGCCTTAAATGGAAGGACCTGACCTGTGAACCCTAACTTGGTTTATTTTTTCTAATTAAAAAAATTTTTCTGTTTTTTATACCACTATATCCCAACCTGAGTACCTCAATATAAAACTAAACCCTGGTGAAATGTTTTCCTTACTAATTTTGAATTACTGTGAATGTACAAGTTCTGCTAGCAGTTCAACACTTAAATAGATTAAATCATCTCTGACACATGGTAGACTTCATATAATGAAAATACCTAAAACAATTAGTGCAAATATACTGACCTGATCAAAATAAAATGAACTTTGGAAAACAAGGCTGCAAGATTTTTACTAACATATCCAATACTTATGTTACAAATTACTGGTACATTGTTTATTATGGTTCTAGCCAGGTAGGAACAATTGAAGTCCCTTCCTTTCAAAGGAGGAGAGAAGGAAAAAAGTAGCTGTTTTAGTAACTGTACATTTGGTATACTTTTAGGCAACTCTTAAATATTATAGAAAAGTAATAAACATATATGGAGACTGCAATGCAGTACCCTATTTACAGTACAGCTGAAGAATCGAATTTAAAATAATCAAGTTTGAATGTACATAATTGTTAGTGCGTTGACTATGTTTATGTCCAAAGGGCACAAAAGCCCCCTCCCTACTCCCAAACTACAAAAGCTATGTAATGGCCAGCAGTGATTAAACAGAAATCACAGACACCTGGTTTGTTTCACTTTTGTTGATGAATTTACATGTTTGAAGGGAACACTATCCTTTAAGATGCATTTTATTAGTTTTCATGCTCCTAAAATAAGACGCGGTTACATTTGATTTTTTTTTTACCCCATTTAAAAAATAACAGGACTAGCTGTAATTTAGATGCCACTAATGTTCATTTTTTTCCCCTTGAAGATGTGGGACTGTTTCCTTGTGGCTAATTTGTTAAAATGTGGAATGTATACTTTAAATAAGGATACTAAGAGAAATTACAGGTTGCCTGAATATGGTAGCTAAGCATAAATATCTTTAGAACCTCCTTCCAAAGAAAGAATTTTTTTGGAAAAGTCCAAATGAGTAAGTTCCAAATCTTTTTCACAGAACTGGTTGGTTAACTGTGGGTTCAGAATCATTTGTTTATATCACTGGTGAAGAGAAATGAGTCCCGCTAACCTTCCAAGGAAACAAGGGTACACCCAGCTCTCATTTCCCCCTTCCACTGCTAAAACATTAGTCAGAGGGTCACATGTATGTTATTAAAAATTAAGTTCAAAACACTTAAAATAATTCTGTATTAGAAACTTGCCTATTGTAAGTCTCTTCTTTTTGGAAGTCATACTGGGCTGGTTAAATGCTCCAATTCCACTGTTATTAACAATTAGGAAGCAGAAGAACATTCCAGTTAGTTTAAACTGGAGGTTTAGTTACTACAGCACTGACTCCTGGTTGGCTGCGTGGGTTCAGTAAGGTCTACTCCTCTTCCTCTGGCAGAATGTGCTCCTGGATTCTGTGGTTCATTCTTTGGCAACTTTTTAGCTATTGCCATGAATATTTCATTTACAGTCATTGATGTTTTAGCTGATTTCTCCAGAAATAATAAACTGTTATCATCTGCATAGGACTGTGCTTCCTGGAAATTGACAGCTGTTTTATTGGCGAGGTCAGCCTTGTTTCCTGATAAAGCTATTACAATGTTAGGACTGGCTTGCCTCTGAAGTTCTGTAACCCAGTTTTTGGCTCTGACAAAGGACTCCTCGTTTGTGTCATCATATACAACTATGGCTGCTTGCGCTCGTCTGTAGTACATGGGTGCTAGGCTATGGTATTGTTCTTCACCAGCTGTATCCCACATTTCAAACTTTACTGTTGTGTCATCAAGACACACAGTGTGGGCTAGAAAAGCAGCCCCCATGGTACTCTCTTGAAATTCATGAAAGTGGCCCTTCACAAAACAAAGCACTAGGCTCGATTTGACAAAAGCAGACTCTCCCAGAAGTACTAGTTTGAACTGGCATATTTTATTTCCAGTATTTGGCCTGTTAGGTCTTGTTGCTCCTCGATTAGCCATGTCCAAATTTGAAAGAAGTCTCTAATTTCAGTCTCTTAAATGAACTTCCAGGATGCAAGGTGTCAGTTGTTTTCTTTCCGGAGGTAAAGAAACCTGAGACCGCAGCGCCTGGGGCCGCGGCTCCGCAGCTTCGGGCTGCAGGTCCCGGTTGGAGCCTGAGAGGCTAAGGCTGAGGCTCCCTAACTTGGTTTAAAATAGACTCCTTCTGGCAGTTTTTTCAGAAATTCACTATGGGAGCAGAGATAAAAAGAAACTACTGAAACATCTCTGGCTGGTCCATAAAATCTTGGAGCTGTTGCTTTTATGCTGATTATTATCAGCATAAAAGATTACTAGGGCTTCCCTGGTGTCGCAGTGGTTGAGAGTCCGCCTGCCAATGCAGGGGACACGGGTTTGTGCCCCGGTCTGGGAAGATCCCAGATGCCGCGGAGCGGCTGGGCCCGTGAGCCATGGCTGCTGGGCCTGCGCGTCCAGAGCCTGTGCTCCGCAACAGGAGAGGCCACAACAGTGAGAGGCCCGCATACCGCAAAAAAATAAATAACTAACTAAATAAAAAGATTACTAAATGGAAAGATTATTAGAGGGAAATCATTTTGTCATTCCAAATCATCTCTAGATTAGCCTTTGCTTGGATGATAAAATACTAGATGAAATGACATTTTAAAAACTTCTGTTATAAAACATTGCTTCCTGAATTCATGCATGCCGAGTCTAATGCCCTATGGTAAAATGGTTGCGAGTCTGAGCTCTGGAGCCCTACCACCTTCAAATTTTGCTTTTGCCACTTTTTAGCTGTGTGACCTTGGACAAGTTACTTAAGCTGCCTGTGCTTTAGTTTCCTCGTTGTTAAATAGAGATAATAAAAGTACCTACCTTATAGGACTGCAGGGAGAACTTGCTAAATTAACAAATGTAAGACTTGGAATATTGTGAGTGCTATGCTTAGTGTTAGCCCTTAGAACAGTGTTTGACAATTAGGCACTGGGTAAATGTTACCTTTTACATTACTGTTTTAAATGATAGAGGCTGTAATGCAGGAGAGTGGGAAGAACTCAGGAAGGGAGATTAGGACAAATCCATCTGGTTTACATGCTTTAGTCATTGTATCTACAGTGTTTATCAAACCAGTTATCTTTCTTGAGAGCTACAATTTCCTGGGCATCTGCAGATGCCCAGAACTCAAGATTGGAAGGAAACATGAAGCTCTAATAGTGGGTAATTAGAAGGAGCTCACTCTAAAAAATGTTTGTTTTTTAATAAATTTATTTATGTATTTATTTATTTTTGTATTTATGTATTTATTTATGGCTGTGTTGGGTCTTCCTTGCTTCACGCAGGCTTTCTCTAGTTGCGGTGAGTGGAGGGCTACCTTTCCTTGCGGTGCGCGGGCTTCTCATTGCGGTGGTTTCTTGCGGAGCACAGGCTCTAGGTGCACAGGCTTCAGTAGTTGTGGCACGCAGGCTCAGTAGTTGTGGCTCGCAGGCTCAGTAGTTGTGGCATGCAGGCTCAGTAGTTGTGGCTCGCAGGCTTCAGTAGTTGTGGCACGCAGGCTCAGTAGTTGTGACTCGTGGGCTCTAGAACACAGGCTCAGTAGTTGTGGCGCACGGGCTTAGTTGCTCCGTGGCACGTGGGATCTTCCTGGACCAGGGCTCGAACCCACGTCCCCTGCATTGGCAGGTAGATTCTCAACCACTGCACCACCAGGGAAGTCCCAAAATATGTTTGTTTTTTAATGGCGCTTTAAATGAGCTCATGGGAAGTTTATTATAAAATGCTTGCCTGCACCAAATGCCTTAATGGGAGAAGCCTTATTGAAATTCCATTGTTTAAATAATATACAGGCCATGTCCCTCCTGGAACTCTGTTCCCTCTGTGGGAGTCAAAGATTCTTTGAATGTCCCAAGGTATTCCAAAGCAATCACAAAATCACATTTCAGAGCTAGAAGGGGATTTAGAAACCATCTCCTCCTAAGCTTTCTTTTTACAGCTGAAGAAACAAACCCAATAGGGTTAAAGGATTTGCCTGAGGCAACTCAGCAACCTTGAAGCTAAAGTCGACCCCCAGTTTCTTTAACTCTTAGTCCAGCCCCTTGCTACTAACCTGTCCCCAATCTTAGAGAGAGAGGGAGAGGGAAGGAAAGAGGGAGGGCCAGAGGGGAAAGGACCCTGCTACTTGCAGATGGAGAGTGCCCCAGTTTTTTCCCTTTCACACTGAAAAAAGAATAAACTGATCACATACCTGTAGAAACAATTATAATTTAGCAGAGAAAATATCAAGGCTAAGCAATGAATCACCAAACATTCAAGGCGAAAGTTTATTACCTTTCTTGTTTATTTTTACTTCATCAGGACTAAAACCTGTTGCTATGTTGGATCTGGGCAGCATTTTGTGATGCCTGCAGACAAACAGCGTGGCTAACTACCCAGGTGGTGAGGCTTTGCTCTCCCGGAATATTCTAGCAAACAATGTAACCTGACACGGGTGTGACAGGGCTCTCCGGGTGGTTATAGTTTATCTTTGGCAATTCCTTCTGCACCCCTTCCACACCCATAAAACCATACAGGAACCATCTAGGAGCTGGGCTTGGGGAACAGGTACTCTGTGATGTGGGCCACTCCATCCCAAGGAAGTTATGGCTCCCCAGTCTAGGGTGCCCACCGTCCACAAAGTAGATTTCTGTAAGAAGTGGACCCTACCAGAGGAGCACCCTCTGGTGCTACCAGAGGAGCACATATTGAATTTGGAGGGAATAACACACAACTGTTTACTCAACTTAGAAGGTACTTGCAAATCACCCGCTCTCTTCCGTTGGTGAATAAACAAAGCTTATATGCAAATGATGAACACCAGTTTTGGCAAGGACTCCTGAGCAGTGTGGGTTGGCATGCCAGTGGAGACTTCATCGGAGGGTTCCTGTCTCCCATCTTTAACTTGGTGGGTTATCATTTAGTTATTCCAGTTACTTTTTAAAAAATTTTTAACCTTTTTATTTTTGGCCGTGTTGGATCTTTGTTGCTGTGCGTGGGCTTTCTTTAGTTGCGGCGAGAGGGGGCCACTCTTGGTTGCGGTGCGCGGGCTTCTCATCGCGGTGGCTTCTCTCGTTGTGGAGCATGGGCTCTAGGCGCGTGGGCTTCAGTAATTGCGGCACGAGGGCTCCGTAGTCGTGGCTCGAGGGCTCTAGAGCACAGGCTCCGTAGTTGTGGTGCACGGGCGTAGTTGCTCCGCGGCATGTGGGATCTTCCTGGACCAGGGGTCGAACCTGTGTCCCCTGAATTGGCAGGCGGATTCTTAACCAGTGCACCACCAGGGAAGCCCGTATTCCAGTTGCTTTAAATGTATGTGACATCCTACCTCTGCAGAGATATTTCTGCAAACCTGACTTGCACTGCACACTAATGGGTAGAAAAAACTGAAAGACTTAAGAGATAAGTCCTTGCAATTAAGTGTGGGGCCCATACGGAACTCTCAGAGCTGTGCAGTGTTTGCATATTTCTGGGACGTTTATCACCTGACCTCTGCAGTTGCCTTCTATTACTGGAGATTCCCTAACCACCAGATTGCAGCTTCTGCACTTCAGAGGCTCACAAAGGTTTTTTTTTTTGGTACGCGGGCCTCTCCCTGTCGCGGCCTCTCCCGTTGCGGAGCACAGGCTCCAGACGCGCAGGCTCAGCGGCCATGGCTCACGGGGCTAGCCGCTCTGCGGCATGTGGGATCTTCCCGGACCGGGGCACGAACCCGCGTCCCCTGCATCGGCAGGCGGACTCTCAACCACTGCGCCACCAGGGAAGCCCTCACAAAGGTTTTTGTTTGTACCTCAGATCATGTAGAGCCAGCATCCAAACACTAGTGTCTGCAGCCTAAATACCGTTTAAGGCTTTACTTTTATAAAACAAAGAGGCTGCTTCTGAGGTGTGATTTTCTGTGCATGCTGGGACCCTCCACATCCCCCTCCTCGGACCAGCTCGTGCCTGGAGTCCTGCCTGTAGAGACTCATCAGTCAGTAAAAGAGTAATTTACCTGGACTGTACAGGTACGCTTCAGACCTCTGTGAACGCTTGAGGTTATGCACAGAGTTTGAGTGCATTTGCCCATTTTTAGCCCTAAGGGAGGCTCTTTAGGCCTTTGCTGGTAACCAAAAGAGTCGGTAACCACCAAAAGTTTAAGAATGATTGCTTTTTCTCATAAGATGTTTTAAGTTATTTACTATTGAATGTGCCTGAAAACACATAAACACATGACCGTAAATTTTATGTCACAAAGAGGGCCAGCTGGAAACTTTGCCTAAGATATTTTCTAGGAAAACAAACAATAATTTTATTAGCTTTCTTCCTATTCTTTATTCAAAACAAAATATCTGTACTTTTTTTTTTTTTAAATATCTGTACTCTTGAGAGAGAGATTCACAACACACTTGCTACCTTTTCATTCTTCACTTCAAAAGTAAGGCCCAAGTGCAGGACTAATGGGGATTCTGAAACTGACTATGGAAGATGTTACCTCTTAGAGGAGAGATGGTCAAACTTCTGTAAACAGTCAGTAGTAAATATTTTGAGCTTTTTGGGCCATGTGGTCTCTGCTGCAACTTCACAGTTCTGCTGTTGTGTGGAAAGCAGCCATAGACAATATGTAAACAAATGGAAGTGGTGATGTTTCAATAAAACTTTATTTACAAAAACAAGTGGCAGGCCAGATTGTCCCATAACAGCAGTTTGCACCCATCTTAAAGGTTTAAAGATGCTATTGAATGAAAATAACAAGGCTCACATATTTGCCAGGTTTATGATGCATACCAACTTCAATCTACTTTGCAAAATACGAAATGCTGGATTATATTATTCTATTGATTGTTGTGTTGGAATGAAAGCATTTAATAATTTCAGCAAGTTATTCTACAGGCTGGGCAAGCCATGGGTGACATTAAACACCTGACAATTAAAATCAATAACTCCACGTGCCACCATCAACAAAACGAAAAGAAAACCTACTGAATGGGAGAAAATATTTGCAAATGATATGACCAATAATGGGTTAATATCCAAAATATATAAACAATTCATACAGCTCAATATAAAAAAAAAACAACGATTAAAAAATGTGCAAAATGGGCTTCCCTGGTAGCACAGTGGTTAAGAATCCACTTGCCAGTGCAGGGGACACGGTTTCGAGCCCTGATCCAGGAAGATCCCACGTGCCATGGGGCAACTAAGCCTTTGTGCCACAACCACTGAGCCTGCGAGCCACAACTACTGAGCCCACGTGCCACAACTACTGAAGCCCATGTGCCTAGAGCCCATGCTCCGCAACAGGAGAAGCCACTGCACCACAACCAAGAGTAGCCTCTGCTTGCCGCAACTAGAGAAAGCCCACACACAGCAACGAAGACCCAACACAGCCAAAAATTTAAATTAAAAAATCAATATTTTTTAAAAAAAAGATCAAAAGACCTGAATAGACATTTTTCCAAAGAAGAAATGCAGATGGCACAGGCACATGAAAAGTTGCTCAACATCATTAATCATCAGAGAAATGCAAATCAAAACCACAGTGAGATATCACCTCACACCTGCCAGAATGGCTATCACCAAAAAAACCACAAATAACAAATGTTGGTGAGGATGTAGAGAAAAGAGAACCCTCATACACTGTTGGTGGGAATGTAAACTGGTGCAGCCACTGTGGAAAACAGTATGGAAGTTCCTCAAAAAACTAAAAATAGAACTAGAATATGACCCAACAATCCCACTCCTAGGTATATATCCAAAGAAAACAAAAACACTAATTCAAAAAGATACATGCACCCCAATGTTCATAGCATTATTTACAATTGCCAAGATATGGAAGCAACCTAAGTGTCCATCAACAGATGAAGGGATAAAGAGGATATACATACATACACACACAATGGAATATTACTCAGACAGAAAAAAGAATGAAATTTTGCCATTTGCAACAACACAGATGGACCTGGAGGGTACTATGCTAAGTGAAATAAGTCAGACAGAGAAAGACAAATACTGTATGATATCACCTATGTGTGGATTCTAACAAATAAAAGAAATGAATGAATATAACAAAACAGAAACAGACTTCCAGATATAGAAAACAAACTAATGGTTACCAGTGAGTGGGTAGTGGGAAGGGGGAAGGGGCAAGATAGGAGTAGGGGATTAAAAGGTACAAACTACTGTGTGTAAAATAAATAAGCTACAAGGATATATGTGTGGTACAGGAAATAGAGCCAATATTTTATTAAAACTTTAAATGGGACTTCCCTGGTGACGCAGTGGTTAAGAATCCACCTGCCAGCACAAGGCACACGAGTTCAAGCCCTGGTCTGGGAAGATCCCACGTGCCCTGGAGCAACTAAGCCCGTGTGCCACAGCTACTGAGCCTGCACTCTAGAGCCCACGTGCCACAACTACTGAGCCCACGTGCCTAGAGCCCGTGCTCCACAACAAAGATAAGGCACCAAAATGCCTTGACAAGGCCCGCACACCGCAACGAAGATCCAAAGCAGCCAAAAATAAATAAATACATTTATATTAAAAAAGAAAACTTTAAATGGAGTAGAATCTATAAAACTATTGAATTACCATGTTGGACACCTGAAACTAATATAATATTGTACCTCAACTATACTTCAGTAAAAAAATTAAATAAAATAAGTAAAAGACATAGCTTTAAAAAAGAACTCCACATGTCAGATTTTTCCAGGGCATAAGACAAAAACAAAACCAGATTCTTTAAACCGATTTGTCTCCATGCAACTCAAGGAAATCATATTTTTGGCAAATGACAATGATAAAATAATCCTTTTACCCTCAGGCCTCACTCCGGGTGGGAAATCCCTCCCGATCCTCCACAGGTAGACTTCTTTTTTTTTCTAGAAACCTGATATGCTTTAGAATCACAGGCTTTTGGCAGTGCAAACACAAGCAGGCAGTACCTGCCAGGCTTCAGGCTGCTTCTTGTCCAACTGGGGAGAAAAAGTCATCTTTGTGATGCTTCCAAAGTCTGCAGTTTCCTTCATTTCCAAGGAAGAATAGAGAAACTCTGGTCTTCTTTTTACTTTCCGCATTCAAAATAAGAGTCATTTTATCTTCCTGTTTAATATTTAGTTTTGCATGCTGTCTGGTTAGAACCTTCATATCCGCACAGTATCAGATCACGAGGTTTGAACAAATGAACTAAGAGGAAAAGGGAAAGGGCTGGAATCGGCACCCTATGAACCAGAGGCAAGTCAGTCAAAAGATGATCAAAGAGCCCATCAAAATTGAAATCACTCCTCTGGAAAATAGACACCCTCAGAATGAGTGAGTGCTGAGTGCTGACTTACCTACAGGAAAAACAATCAAAATGTATGTAAGCTCTGCCCACTGTCCACAGGAGCAAACAGCAGTTGAAAAAACACAGAGAGAGGGCTTCCCTGGTGGCGCAGTGGTTGAGGGTCCGCCTGCCGATGCAGGGGACGTGGGTTCATGCCCCGGTCTGGGAGGATCCCGCATGCCGTGGAGCGGCTGGGCCTGTGAGCCATGGCCGCTGAGCCTGCGCGTCTGGAGCCTGTGCTCCGCAACGGGAGAGGTCACAGCAGCGAGAGGCCCGCGTAACGCAAAAAAAAAAAAAAAAACACAGAGGGACAAACCAGGAAAGATTTTACACTGCCGGTAACAGATTTAAGTCGACACGAGTAGCCAGACTTCATACATGCCAAGGTAGGAGGTGGTACAAGAGAGAAATCAGGGGTGCAATGCAGGTGCAAGAGTCAGTAGGAAGGAAAGATTTTTTTTTAAAGTTAAGCTTATTGAAGCATAATTTACAAGCAGTTAAATCACCCTCTTGAGTGTATAGTTCTATGAGTTTTGACAAACACATACAATCATGAAAAAATATTTCCATCACCACAAAAAAATTCCCTTGTCTCCCTTTGTAGTCAACCCCTCTGGCAAATCCCAGCCCCTCCCAACCACTGATTTGATTTGTGTCCCCACATGTATATTTCTGTCTTTGCCTTTTCCAGAATATCAGATAAATGAAATTATACAGTGGGTAGCAGAAAAAGTGGGATTTTAATCTCAAGCAAAGAGGAGTGTTTTAGAGATCAAATGTCTCTAGAGCATCTTAAGACAGATGAGGCAGTTGGTAAAGGTGGCCTGTGCTATAAAAACTGCCATGGATAGTGGAACTTCTGCAGGTATGTTATTTCCACACAAACTTCCTAAAATGAATACCTGAGCATGCCACATCCCTACTGGAAACCTTCAATGGGTTCCCATTGTCTTTAGGATAAAATCCAAACTGTTTCATGTTGGCTCGCCAGGCCTTTCTTTTTTGTTTTTAAAGAAGATGTCGGGGGTAGGAGTTTATTAATTTATTAATTTATTTTTGACTGTGTTGGGTCTTCATTTCTGTGCGAGGGCTTTCTCTAGTTGTGGCGAGCGGGGGCCACTCTTCATCGTGGTGCGCAGGCCTCTCACTATCGCGGCCTCTCTTGTTGCGGAGCACAAGCTCCAGACGAGCAGGCTCAGTAGTTGTGGCTCACGGGCCCAGTCGCTCCACGGCATGTAGGATCCTCCCAGACCAGGGCTTGAACCCGTGTCCCCTGCCTTAGCAGGCAGACTCCCAACCACTGCACCACCAGGGAAGACCAGGCCTTTCTTGATATGATGTCTTTTGCCTCCTCCAGCCCCATCTCTCCTCATTCTCCTCTTCTCCATTCTCCACTTCAGAATTTCTGTGCCTGCCACTCCGCCCACCCCTGGTTTATCTTCCTGAAGTGCATTCTCTTTCACCTCTGGGCCTTTGTACGTGGGTTTCTTTCTATCAAGTGCATTTTCCCATGACCCCTACCTCTTTGGTTTCAGACTTTGGCTTCCTCTAGAAGCACTTCCTGACCCTCCCAGTTTGCTTTAAACACCATTCTTGTGTGGGCTCCCACACATGTACTTCCCCTATCTTAGTGCTCGTCAAGCTACATTGTAATTGCAGGTTTAACGGTGTGTTTCCCCAATGAGACCTTGAATTCCATGAAGCTCCAGGGGAACAGAAGCCTAGCCTGTCGTACTCATAGTTGTATTTTCAGCACCTAGCACGGTGCCTGGTACCAAATGGATTCTCAATAAATATATTTTAAATTGAGTCAAACGGACAAACAAAATTTAGACAAAATTCAGAAGAGGGAGCGTTTCTTTTAGCTAGGGGTGGTGGAGGGGCCGGGAGGTAAGGAATCAAGAACTCCTTTAGGAAATGCATGCTATTTGAATGGGGCTCTTGTCCAGTTAATGCCTGTTGTCTCGCAGCCCCACCTGCCATTCTGTGCTATGTCTCGAAGAGGTAAGGCTGAGTGTCTGAAAACTACATTACTAGACCCTCTTATGTGCTGGGCCCAGAAGGGAATCCAAAGGCAGCAGAGAGAGGAGTCTTGCTCTGGCTCTGAGAGTGAGGTGGCTGCTGGAGCTGCAGCAGGGGTGGGGATCCAGACGTTAGCAGCCCAGGCCATGGCAGCATCATTTCAGCAGTTCCAGCCTGGTCCAGGCAGCACCCCTTTGGCATATCCAGAACTGACAAGCAGCACAGTAGTAGGTGTGGACTGAGAGGCTTTAGACCGAGGGTGCTTAGCTGTGCCTTCTCTTTTACTCCTTCAGCTCCGCCCGCCTCACCTTTTGCTATTCCAACACTTCCAGCATCTTTGCAACCAATTCCCTGTATTAAATTCCCTGTGTTTGAAACGCCTAGAGTGGTTTCCATTCTCCTGCCTGGACCCAGACCAATACTGCCTTGAAATCAGGATGGGGGTAAAGAGAGAAAGGGAGAGACTGCCATGAGCAAAAGTCCAGAGTTGGAAGAGTTTGGAGGGACTTTTGGAGAGCAGAAAACAGTCCAGTTTGGCTGGGATGTAGTGATTGAATAGGAGAGTGGCAGAAAGAAAAGCCACAGAGGCATAATAGGCTAGCTTTCCCACTATACTGCTTGTGGACCTTGGTCTACAACTTGACAAAGATGTTGGGTTTATGTGACGTGATTTGGTAGTCATTGGCACAGAAGTGAGAATCAAAAACATAATGCTGGATGACATCACCAAGGGCGAGAGTAGAGAAGCCAGTCCCACAAGGATGCACGTGGGAGGTGGGTGGGAGGATGAAGTGTTGGAGGTGAGAGAAAGGACATGGAGAAGTAGTGGGAATGTAGGTGGCAGGAGGACCAAGACAGTTCTGTGCCACAGAAGTCAAGGAAGAAGAAGACTTGATGAAAAATGGGACTTGCCAAGACTGTCACTTCCTGCAAAGCGTTAAAAAGAATAAAAGTTGAAGAAAAATCCATGGGGTTTGCACATGTCAGTCTTAGTGATGTAGCAGGCACAGAACTGAGATTTCTAATGGCTAGAGTGGTTGGATAATGAGGAAGTAAGACAGTGAGAATGGCCTTTTGGCCCCTTCTGCACCCATTTTCTCTGCCTACCACAAAGCCCTTCCCTCCCCACACCCTTAGCCCCTTACCCGCAGCTCCCCACACCGCCTTCATCCAAGTCTAGGATGGGTCAACTGTTGGAATTATGTATACAAAGCCAGCTCGCTGACTTGCAGCTTTGGACTTCAGGTAGAGAGTATCAGCTTATTGTAGAGGCCAAAGCTATTCAATAGCATCAAAGAATGGTGCTCAAAGTTGCAGACTAAATGCCCTTAACATTATGCTTTCAGTTTTCCTTAAAGATGTCTAGCAATTTATTAAATAAAGGCTGGTTGCTATCTACGACTTCATTAAAAACAAACATATAAAAATTATACAGTTCTCCCCTCCCCTCCTTTTTTTAAATAAAGTGTAGCTTGTCTCATGTACTTGACATCCACTCAAAGTCACAAAATCTCATCGACACACATCATTGTGTTGAAAGCTGCATATCTTACAAGACCCTGGTGAACTCTGCAGACCACACTCTAAACAGTTGGTCAGGGGAGGCCACAGAGGGAGTGAGCAGGCTTCCTGTATTTTGATAGACTAGCGGAAGCCAAGGTTAAAATCTGATTACTTTGCAAGGATTCCAAAACTTGACCTAAATCACCTCGCAGAAGTCTGTTAACAAATCAGAGCATCTCCAGTAGCACCGAGCAAGAGGCATTCAATCCTCACAATTCTGGTAAGTTCCACTTTGGGGGTAGGGTATACTTGCCCAAGTCAGACCTTTCATAAAATGTAGAACCTACTAAATCCAGAGCTAACTAGTTCATGATCAACTATCAGCCTCTAAATCACATTCTGTATGGAAAAACAAGCCTGCGAAACATCCAAACAATGGTGCAGTAGGTGGAAACAGATGTCACCATTTATTTTAAGATTAGTTTATTCAACAATTGAAAGGGAGAATGTTGCTTAGTCTACACAACAGCTTAGGATCTGAGTAGTTTACCTGTTATTTTTTAAAAATACAGGGCTATCAGATAGTTTTCGAGATTTTCAAAGCAGAGCCTAAATGTTTAACTCTGTGTTGTGCTGCTATATTAAAAGAAAAAAACAAAAAATAAACAGGTTAAATATTTTAAAGTAGCTGTAAAAAAAAACAACTCTGAATTAGTCTCAAATGAATTAGTCTCTAATTTTATTTTTTCTAACTGCCAATAAGAAGCAATAAATACTCATGATTGGTATCTTTGAGGATGACACTTTAACACGGAGCAGGAAAATCTCAGTTAATTTCCACTTCTGGTCTTGAACTAATTTTTTTTTTCCCAAAGTGTAAAAATTTCAAGCAGAGATGTTGCTGTATGTCATCTTGCTTTCTTTCTTTATTTAGTTATAGAGAGTGTGTGGGAAGGAGAAAGAGGGAGGAATAGGGATAGCTGGGTGGGTTCAAACTACTTTTCCATCACCCTCCTTTATGACAAAAAAAAAGAAAAATGCGTGAAAAATGAGTCTTTACCTTTGCTGCCTCAACTTCATCACCTCCCATTCACTTCACAGCCCACTGCCATCTGGCTCCCATCCCATTTGCTCCATTCAGACTGTTCTAACGAAGATGTCAACAGTGTTTTCCTACTTGCCGAATCCAATGACCTATTTTTAGGCCCCCTTCTACTTGACCTTCCTGCAGCCTTGGACAGGCTGTGGGACCCAAGTTTCTGATCTCGGCGCCCACGGTAATCGGCTTGGGGGAAGCGGGGCCCGGGTGGCTGCACAGGCAGAGCCCAGTGAGTCCTGGGAGGCTGGTCCAGCAGCAGCGATGCAGCCCTTGCAGGGGAGCAGCGGCTGCTCAACTTTGGTTGATTTTCGCCATGGCAGAGTGTAGACACGGTGTTGTTAAATCTCTTAATTTTTTAAAGAAAAGCTTTTTTAATGAGAATCCTTCTCATTTCTAAATATTGGCTCAAATTTTTAAAATGCTTGTGGAACAGGTAACCATATCTGTAGAGCTCCCAGGAGAAGCCTCGGCTGGAGGTGGTCCTCCCCTTCTCTTGGCTTCTGCACTTACCTCTCTCTCCCTGTTCATCTCTGCCTTATTTATTTTTAAACATCTTTATTGGAGTATAATGGCTTTACAATGGTGTGTTAGTTTCTGCTGTATAACAAAGTGAATCAGTTATACATATACATATGTTCCCATTTCTCCTCCCTCTTGCGTCTCCCTCCCTCCCACCCTCCCTATCCCACCCCTCTAGGTGGTCACAAAGCACCAAGCTGATCTCCCTGCGCTATGCGGCTGCTTCCCACTAGCTATCTATTTTATATTTGGTAGTATATATAAGTCCATGCCACTCTCTGACTTTGTCCCAGCTTACACTTCCCCCTCCCCGTGTCCTCAAATCTGCCTTATTATTTTTTTTAAAATTTATTAATTTATTATAGTTATTTTTGGCTGCACTGGGTCTTCATTGCTGCTCGCGGGCTTTCTCTAATTGCAGTGAGCTGGGGGCTACTCTTTGTTGCGGAGCACGGGCTCTAGGCGCACGGGCTTCAGTAGTTGCGGCACGTGGGCTCAGTAGTTGTGGCTCGAGGGCTCTAGAGCACAGGCTCAGTAGTTGTGGCGCACGGGCTTAGTTGCTCCATGGCATGTGGGATCTTCCTGGACCAGGGCTTGAACCCGTGTCCCCTGCATTGGCAGGCAGATTCTTAACCACTGCGCCACCAGGGAAGTCCCAAGTCTGCCTTACTTTTGTTCTTGCTTTTTTTTTTCTTCCATCTATCTCTCTCATGTTGGAGTTCCCCAGTCTTCCTTCTTGGCCCTCATCTATTTTCTTATCCTCTTGGGCAATGTCACAGGCCTAGGGCTGGTTGCATGTGTTTGCGATTAGTACAGTCGCAAAGAGTCCCACGCTTGGGGTTTCATGCTGCTGTCCTGAGATTCTTATGCTATCCTTGAATTTGTGTTCGGGAGTGAAGCTTGATGGCCAGCGGGAGCATGTGCTGAGGGCTTGGCATCTCAGTGTACGTGCTATCTTTCCTCCTGTGCCTCCCTGGGAAGTGTTCTTGGCCACCAGCTCTCTGACCCTTGTGCCCTGGGTCCTGCCTGCTCTCCCTTACTCCCCCTCTCCCCAAACTGCTGCCGCCCTCTGCCCTGGCAAGGATCTGAGTGCGGTGTGCGGAGGTTTGGGGTCACAACCAGTGGCATCTCAAGGGCAAGGCCCGGCAGTGGTGGCTGTCCCCACCCCAGGCTGGCAACACTGCAGCTCCTTCAGTGGGCGATTGGCTGGGGCCAGCCTCTCCTTGATCCAAATACCCGGCACATCCTGGCACAGAGGTTGTGGTACCCTTGGGGTCGCCTATCTGCTGTAGGTTGGGACAGATGGAAATGGGAGATGCCTGACTTGACTTCCCAGCGCCCTCTTGAGGCACGGCACATTGGTCTGGGGGCTGGTGGGAGGCGAACACAGCATCTATCAGGTCCAAGTGCATGCGGATCTTGCCAGTCCCAAGGCGGAATCCCCAGCACCTTCAAGGCTCTGAACTTACCCTGCAAGTATCCCCAGATCCTTTGGGCCCATACCGTGCCTGGGGAAACCTTTTCTTCCTCCTAACTTCTCTGAATCTGGCTAGTATTCTTTTCGTCTGAGCAGCTTTGAGGCACCTTCCAGAGTCCATCCAGAAATATGAATTGCATAATTTGAGTGATTCCATGTACACAGAACAGTTGAACGTTCTGATATCTACATTTAGAACTGGCATTGCACAATATAAAGATGAATGGTAAAATTCATGACAATAATTTAATATTTTTATTTACTTAGAAGAACATTAAATAGCAAATAAAAACCACCATGACACGCTGAGAGACTGTGGAAGGAAGGAAAATGCTTTGTATTTTAGTACAAGTTTATTTAATAACTCGGTCCCAGGGGGACCGAAAATGGAGGCAGACCCCACATCTGTGTAGCTAAAGGTTCATTTCAAGCACAGACATATCATGAAGAAGAAACATAGAAAGAGAAGCAGGAAAAAAAATTTTTTGCCACTTGCAAAAACATTATATAATGGAAATTAATGAGTAATGAAATAATTCCTCTATTATTTTTTTGGAAAGCTATTAACATGACACTTTTTATTTAAAGAAATGTTTTGACATACAAAAAGCTATACATAATTAATGTATACAACTTGATGGATTTGTAGATAAGTATATATCTGTGAAACCATCACTGTGACCTGTGCCATAAACTTGTCCATTACCTCCAAAAGTTTTCTCCCAACCTCGTATTTATTATTATTGTTGTTGTTATTATTGCTACTATTATGTGATAAGAACACTTCACATAAGATCTATCTTCTCAGCAAAATTTTAAGTATTCAATATAGTACTGTTAACCACAGGCACTGTGCTGTACAGCAGATCTCTAGGACTTATTCATCTTGTATGACTAAACTTTATACCCTTTGGCTAATACCTCCCTGTTTCTCTGGCAACCTTCATTCTACTCTTTCTTTCCAAGAGTCTGACTATTTTATAATCATCTTGTAACTGGTATCATGACACTTAAAGCTTCACACTTATTTAAAGTCCACCCAAGGAAAAACTATCAAGGCCATGTCCAAGTAAATTCATGTCTCCCCAAACTTTTTAGTCATAACGTACATTTGATCAAGAATTCTCTATGTTCATTACATGTTTTCCCCCAGTGTCTTACAAATCCAGATACCAGATGTTAGGATTAAACATCTTAAGGAATCAGAGAAAGTTGATATGGTGCCAAAGCACTCTGGTGAAAACACTATGATAAAATGTTCTACTGACCCCAAAGACCATTAATAACATATATTACATTTTTATCAACATTAACTAAGAACTTCAGGACAAGGTCTATTGTAACCCAAACTTTAAACTTTAGTAATAGCAGAGAGAGAGTTCTTTAAAGTTAAAAAGAGGGCTTCCCTCGTGGCACCGTGGTTAAGAATCGCCTGCTAATGCAGGGGACACGGGTTCGAGCCCTGGTCTGGGAAGATCCCACATGCCGCGGAGCAACTAAGCCCGTGCACCACAACCGCTGAGCCTGCACTCTAGAGCCCGTGAGCCCCAACTACTGAGCCCGTGTGCCACAACCACTGAAGCCTGTGCACCTATAGCCCGTGCTCCACGAGAGAAGCCACCGCGATGAGAAGCCTGCACACTGCAACAAAGAGTAGCCCCTGCTCGCTGCAACTAGAGAAAGCCCGCGCATGGCAACAAAGACCGAATGATGCCAAAAATAAATAAATAAAATAAATAAATTTATTTTAAAAATAAATAAATAAAGTTAAAAAGAAAATCATATGCTCAACATCCCTAATCATCAGGGAAATGCAAATCAAAACCACAATGAGATATTACCTCACACCTGTCAGAATGGCTATCACCAAAAAGAACACAAATAACAAATTTTGGCAAAGGTGTGGAGAAAAGGGAACCCTCTCACACTGTTGGTGGGAATGTAAATTGGTGCAGCCACCGTGGAGAGCAGTATGGAGGTTTCTCAAAAAAACAAAAATAGAACTACCGTTTGACCCAGGAATTCCATTCCTGGGTATATATTTGAAAAAAAAAAAAAAACACTAATTCAAAAAGATACATGTACATTAATGTTCACAGCAGCATTATTTACAATGGTCAAGATAGGAAGCAACCTTAGTGTCCATCAATTGATGAATGGCTAAAGAAGATGTGGTGTGTGTATATATATATATATATATATATATATATATGTGTGTGTGTGTGTGTGTGTGTATATATAATGGAATACTACTTAGCCATAAAAAAGAAGGAAATTTTGCCATTTGCAGCAACATGCATGAACTTGGAAGGTGTTATCCTAAGTGAAATAAGTCAGAGAAAGACAAATACTGTATGACATCACTTATATGTAGAATCTAAAAAATACAACAAACTAGAGAATAAAACAAAAAAAGGAGACTCACAGATATAGAGAACAAATTAGTAGTTACCAGTGGGGAGAGGGGAGGGGGGAAGGGCAATATAGGGGTAGGGCAATATAGAGTAGGGGATTAAGAAGTACAAACTATCATGTATAAAATAAGCTACAGGAATATTTTGTACAACACAGGGAATATAATTCCTAAATTATGTCTTCATAGCTTGCTCCCACTGTTTCAGAATGTCCAGAACACATCATCTGGGGTGTTTGTTAAAAATGCCAGTACTTAAGCACCATCCCAGACCTACTAAATTAGGATCTTTTGAGGAAGGACTGAGGACACTGCATTTTTTTTTTTTTTTTTGCGGTACGCGGGCCTCTCACTGTTGTGGCCTCCCCCGTTGTGGAGCACAGGCTCCGGAGGCACAGGCACAGCGGCCATGGCTCACGGGCCCAGCCGCTCCATGGCATGTGGGATCTTCCCGGACCGGGGCACGAACCCGTGCCCCTTGAATCGGCAGGCGGACTCTCAACCACTGCGCCACCAGGGAAGCCCGACACTGCATTTTTAATAAGCCCTCCGCCCCATCCCAAGTGATCATTAGGCACTCCAGATTTTAGGAAAACCCAATTTCCAATATAAACACAAGAATTTTAGATTGTCAAATAAAATAACTTTTAATTTCTCTTTAACAATATTGGGAAAATGAGGAGTTCCAGCAAAGTGAGTTTCCCAGAAGAATTTAATTTCAGTTTACCCCTGGAAGTCCTGGAACTTCTCAGTGTTTTAAACATTTTAATGAAAATCCTTCTAAAGTGTGTTATATAATGCACCACCTTCTCAAACAGAATATATTACACTCATTGGGCATCGTTATGGGTGACTCAGGATCATTATTACAAATATCCATTATTATAGGAACAGCTTAAAAAGTTATGAAGTCTATAAAACTGTCTGATCCTACCCTAAATTCTACTGCCAGCTGTGTTTTTATGGTACTACAGCTGCTTTTTTGTGTTTTGTTTAGATTATTTTCCTTTCTCCCTTGCTGGTAGGTAACTTTTATTAATGGCACCATTACTTTTTGTACTTTCCACATTTCTCTTTAATAAGCTCTGGGAAAGCATGAGGAATTCTAGATGAGAAAGTTCTTGTGTGGGTGTAAGGATCTGTTGGAATGCTTTCAGGTATCATAAAGAGCCCCAAGTCAGACTGGCTTAAATAATAAAGGATTTCATTATCTCACATAACAAGAATCCTTGTTTTTGCATAGGAGTCGAAATCAAATTGTATATACAAGTTTTATTCTGCTTTTTTCACTTATTATATCAAACCGTTTCCTATTTCATTAAAATCCTTAATAAATATTCTTATACGTAACATTTCATCATACTAATTAATTCAGTGGAACTGTGTTGGGTAGCTTCTAGGTGCCAAGCACAGGAAGGAGGGTGGAGATGAAGATCAATAACAGACATGGTTCCCACTGTTCTGCACTTCCACTTTACTAGAAATGTGCCATTATTTACTTTACCATTATTTTGTTTCCAAAGAATTGTTTTACAATTATAAATAACATTCTGATAAACATTTTGCTTAAATTTGAGTTTATTTCCACATGAATAATTTCTAAAAGTGAAATCACTGGGTCATTTTAAGGCTCTTAACATATATACACACATATATATATACATATAAATGTATATATATATATATTTTTTTTTAAGTTTGTGGTAAAATACATATAAGTAAAACTTACCATTTTAACTATTTTTTTAAATAAATAAATTTATTTATTTAATTTTGCCTGAGTTGGGTCTTCATTGCTGTGCACGGGCTTTCTCAAGTTGTGGCAAGCGGGGGTTACTCTTTTTTTTTTTTTTGCGTTACGTGGGCCTCTCACTGTTGTGGCCTCTCCCGTTGCGGAGCACAGGCTCCGGACGCGCAGGCTCAGCAGCCATGGCTCACGGGCCCAGCCGCTCCGCGGCATGTGGGATCTTCCCGGACCGGGGCACGAACCCGTGTCCCCTGCATCGGCAGGCGGACTCTCAATCACTGCACCACCAGGGAAGCCCAACGGGGGCTACTCTTTGCTGCGGTGCGCAGGCTTCTCATTGTGGTGGCTTCTCTCATTGCGGAGCCCGGGCTCTAGGTACGCAGGCTTTAGTAGTTGTGGCTCACGGGCTCAGTAGTTGTGGCTCACGGGCTCAGCTGCTCCGTGGCATGTGGCATCTTCCTGGACCAGGGCTCGAACCCATGTTCCCTGCATTGACAGGCGGATTCTTAACCACTGTGCCACCAGGGAAGCCCCCATTTTAACTATTTTTATATGTGCAATTCAGTGGCATTAGATATACTCACAATGTTGTACAACCATCATCAATAACCATCTCCAGAGCTTTTCAACATCCCAAATTGAAACTCCACCCATGAAACGATAACCTTCCACTCCTCCCTCTCCAGACCCTGGTAACCTCCATTCTGCTTTCCTTTTCTATGGATCTGACTATTCTAGGTACCTCATACAAGTGGAATCACACAATATTTACCCTTTCGTGTCTAGCTTATTTCACTTCGCATAATGTTTTCAAAGTTCATTCACAATGTAGCATGTATCAAATTTCATTCCTTTCTAAGGCTAAATAATATTTTATTGTGTGTATATACCATATTTTGTTTATTCCTCCATCTGTTGATGGACATTTGGATTGTTTCCACCTTTTGGCTATTGTGAATATCTCATTCTATTTTTAAATTTCTTTCTGAAATAAATTGTACCCGCTTAGGTCTCCTGACAGTATATAAGTACTTTTTTTCATAGTTTATTTCCCATAAAATTTTTAAACTTTGTTAATTAATAGGAGAAAAAAAATCTTAGCATTGTTTTAATTGATATTTCTCCACTTTTTAGTCAAGTAGATCATTTTTAACTGTTTATATTTCCACTTTTGTGAAATGTCTGTTCATGTTTCTCATCCCTATATATATTAGTCTTAAGATTTTTCTTATTGTAAGAGTTTTTTCAATTTAAAAATATTTCCCCATTGTCAAATTTACTGCACATGTATTCCCAGTTTATTTTAGCCTTTAGTTTTGATTAGGCTTCTTTTCGATGCAGAGAATATTTTTCATTTTAATGGAGTCAAATTTATCATTTAGTGCATTTGTAAATTATATAATTTATTTTAAGCTTAGAAAAGTCTTTCCCATCAAGAGCATATTTCTTCACTGATTCTTTTCACTCAACACTTTATCCATCTGGAATTGGATATGTTGGTGCAAGATGATCTAAGCAATTTTTAGGGACACTTTTTATTGCCAGTCTTAATCTTTCTGCTGCATTGGCTCCTAACCACTCTTTCTGGAAGTATGTCTACAATTTTGTTGCTCACTCTTTCCTGGTTCTTCCATATTCTTGCTATTGGTTTTCAGTCTCTTTTCTTGCCCCTATTTTTCTACTTGTTCCTAAAATTGATTTCAATCATTTATTCTTCTCATTCTTCTCTTCTCTGACTAATCAGCCCCTTGGACCTATATGTGACTGACACCCTCCCCCCTTCTTATAATCTTTGGCAGAAAATCCTACCTGGATCTATATGTTCAGTCATTAATTCATTTAATATTCACCAAATATTACTTGAACATTTACTCTACCAGGCACTTTTTTAGGCTCAGGAGATAAAATGCCTACTCTCATGGAACTTACATGAGGGAGACTGACAATATTCTAAGTACATACAATATATAGTATTTAAGGGCTATAGAGAAGTAATGCAGGCAAGGAAGTTAAAAAGTATCTATGGATGGATAAGAGGGTGCAATTTTAAATTGAGTGGTCCAGGAAGGCCTGCTGAGAAGGGGACATTTATGCAAAGAGCTGAAGGAGATAGATAGATGAGGGAACAACCATTGTGGACATCTGTTAGAAGAACATACCAGGAGAAGGGAAACCAAAAGCAAAAGCCTGAGGCAATGTTGTACCCAGTTTCTTCCAGAAGGAGTGAGGGAACTGTAAGGCTTATGCAGATTGAATCAGAAGGAGAGCAATAGGAAATGTGGTCAGAGATGCAACTGGGGCCAGATCAGCCATTTATTGCTTTTACCTCAAGCAAAATGGGCTGTTCGAGAGTTTTAAGGAGGGAAATAAAATGATCTCTGGCAGATGTGCTGAGAATAGCCTTTGGGAGAGCATGGGCAAAACAGGGAAACCAGTTAAGAGGTGCTTGCAATAATCCAGGCAAGAGGTGATTGCTGCTTGGACCAAAGTGCTAGCTGTAGAGGCTATGAGAAATGGGTAGAGTCAACAGGATTTGCTGAGCGATTACACGCGGGAGTGTGAGGAAGGATCTCAGTCACTGACTGAGTTGGGGAGTAGAGAGAAGCAGGTTTGGGGAGAATATCAGGAATATGGGTTTTGAACATGTGAACTGGAGATGCTAATTAGATATCCAAGTGGAGATGTCAGTGTGAGTCTGGAGTTCACAAGACAGCTCAGAGCTGGAGAAGTTAATTTGGGGGTCATTAAACTGTGATGGCATTTAAAGCTATAAGATTGGCTGAAATTATCAGAGAATGAGTGTAGCTAGAGAAGAGTTCTACACACTGAGTTCTGGGTACTCTGTATATGTATAAAACCACCATTTTGATAGAACAGAGGAATAAAAACTGAGAGGAAAGAGTAAGCTCTTATATAGGTTTAAGCTCTTATATGATTATTGAAATCTCAGAGCAAATTTAGCTTTGAGCTTTCTGGAAGCTAAAGAATGAATATTGCTCACAAATTCTCAGAAGGCTTATTGCCATTATTACATCTTTCTTTTACTTTGCAATGATAAACCACTAGCTTTTCTAAAGATCTTCTCCCACCCATTTCTGCTCCAGTGGGTGTACACGACTGTGGTTTTCTTCCATCTGTCCCACCATATTGTTTATTAGGTAGAAATAAGCTTTTAGGTTTAGATCTTTCAACTCATAATGTAGTATTCTAAGAACTTCGCAAATAGTTCAATGTTGAAATGTGCATGCACACACACACACAAACACACACACACCATCATGAATTTGAGGCCTCATGATGTCAAGATCTATTATTCAATTATCTACATGCTAATGTTTAGTGAAATATGGTTCTCCAAAGAGTGCATATTTACATTTTTATAAGAAAGTTGGTTTTGAAAAAATATATATTTATTTATTTACTTTTGGCTTCTTTGGTTCTTCGTTGGTGTGCGCGGGCTTTCTCTAGTTGCAGCAAGAGGGGGCTACTTTCGTTGTGGTGTGCGGGCTTCTCATTGCAGTGGCTTCTCTTGTTATGGAGCACGGGCTCTAGGCGCATGGGCTTCAGTAGTTGTGGCACATGTGCTCAGCAGTTGTGGTGCACGGGCTTAGTTGCTCCACAACATGTGCAATCTTCCCGGACCAGGGCTTGAATCCGAGTCCCCTGCATTGGCAGGTGGATTCTTAACCACTGTGCCACCAGGGAAGCCCTATAAGACAGTTTCTACTTTCTTTTTTCAGCTGCTAGTACTTCCGACTAGACTATCTTCCCCTTTCTCTTTGTCTTGTTACCCTTTAACTGGTAACAGCTTCCTAACCTTCAAAGCCATCTTAATTGTTGTCTTCTCTAAGACAATTGTCTCCTCTATCGTCCTCCCTAGCGCCCCAGTAGGACTGTGGTTATACAGCATTCTCTTTTTACCCTTATTACTATATTTTTACCCCATTATGACATTTTTACTGTAAATCCTCATTCATATGTCTCCATCACTAGGTAGAGTTTCTTGGGAGCAGGCAATCTATCTTTTTAACTTCTGATGCTCAGTAAGTAGCACGGTGACTGGCATTAGTAATCAATTGATACATATATGGTGAAAAAATTAATGCCCTTTGCAAATGAAAGAGCTTTAATGAACACAGAAAATCAAGGTTCTCTTGTTGTTGGGTGAGCTTCTAATCCACATCACATTAACTTTAATTTCTAAATTATTTTCCAAGTTTTAGAATAACTCAATACACTATTATATGCAACTTTTGGTTGGCTCTGAGGGAGAGTGACATTTTCATTATTTTTACAGCCAGCTCATATCTGGTACCATGTTAATAGAAGGTTTTTTAAGGGATTATACTTAGATCCCTATTGTTTGCCAAACCGTATTTTCTGTTACCCTACAAAATCTGATTGCCTACTAAATGCCAGGTACTGTATTAGATACTGGACTTATTTAAGCTTCAGGATAGTCTTGAAACCTAGGTTTATTATTTTCATAGGCACTGCATTGGGTTGGATTGTGTCTTCTTCCTAATTCATATGTTGAAGTCCTAACCCCTAGTACCTGAGAATGTGACCTAATTTGGAGATAAAGTCTTTGCAGAGGTCATCAAGTTAAAGTGAGGTCATTAGGGTGGGCTCTAATCCAATATGATTAGTCCTCATAAAATGAGATAATTTAGAGACAGACGTGCATAGACAGACAGGAATGTGAAGAGACACAGGGAGAAGATGGCCATCTACAAGCCAAGGAGAGAAGCCTAGTCAGATCTTTCTCTCACAGCCCTCAGAATGAACCAGCCCTGCTGACACCTTGGTTTTGGACTTCTAGTATCCAGAACTGTGAGAAAATACGTTTCTGTTGTTTAAGCCGGTTTGTGGTACTTTGTCATGGTAGCCCAAGCAAATGAATACAGACATGTATTAATTTTCTCAATGACAAACAGAGTAGGCTGATCCCAGGGTTAATTGGTGTCACAGACTTTTTTGTTGTATTGTGAAATACACTCCTTGACATTTCAAACTTTGGGTGAGGGGTACAAGAATATAAACCTAAGCTACTGAATTTTCTTTAATAAACTCACTTTGGATCATTTGGCCATTAATTTAACAAAGGGTTTGCAGTTATTTAAATACTTATTTTTTTACTACTTCTAAGGTTAGTACAGTCTATAAATGAGTTCCTTGCTGTAATAAGGACTATTTCTTTTATTTGCACCTGTTTAGTGCACAAAGGACAAGATAGGATGGGTACATTTTGGTAAAGTGTGGATAATCTCATGGTTTTATAGTCAATCTATATGCTGATGACTTCTACATGTATACCTCCAGCCTGGGCTTTTCCTCTGAACTCTAGACCTGTATATCCAACTGCTCATTGACGTTTCCACTGAGGTGGCTAATAGCATCTCAGATTGAACCTATCCAAAACAGGCTTTTTTTTTTTGTGGTATGCGGGCCTCTCACTGTTGTGGCCTCTCCTGTTGCGGAGCACAGCCTCCGGACGCGCAGGCTCAGTGGCCATGGCTCATGGGCCCAGCCGCTCCACGGCATGTGGGATCTTCCTGGACCGGGGCACGAACCCGTATCCCCTGTATCAGCAGGCGGACTCTCAACCACTGCGCCACCAGGGAAGCCCCCAAAACAGGCTTTTAATCTTCTCCACCACCCACCCCTACCCCTGCCCTGCTCTTCTCATAGTCTTTGCTGTCTTAGTTGATGACAACTTCACTCTTACAGTTGCTTAAGGCAAAAATGTCAGTGCTATCCTTGACTTTGTTCTCACACATTGTTTTCAGTTGGCTCAATAAAGCCAGTTGATTCTACTTTCAAAATTCACCAAGAATTTTACTATTTTTACCATCACTTCTGCCTCTATTCTGGTCCAAACTGCCATCACCTCTTGTCTTGTTTGTTACAGGAGACTCCAAACTATTGTCCCTGCTCCTGCCCTGAAGCAACTGGAGTGATCCTATAAAAACGTACGTCAGATCTCATCATGCTATTCAAAACCTTCCACTGCTTTTTTTTTTTCTTTTTTTTAAGATTTTTTTTTTATGTGGCCCATTTTTAAAGTCTTTATTGAATTTGTTACAACACTGATCCTGTTCTATGTTTTGGTTTTTTGGCCGCGAGGCATGTGGGATCTTAGCTCCCTGACCAGGGATCGAACCTGCACCTGCTGCATCGGAAGGCAAAGTTGTAACCACTGGACTTCCAGGGAAGTCCCCTTCTACTAGTTTCTGACCTCATTTAGAAGAAAAAGCTAAAATTCTTACTATGACCTGGGAGACCCTGCACTTTCTGGCTCCTATTTCTAGGCTCCTATTACATCTACTATTCTCTCCCTATGTCGACTCTAGCCATACTTACCTCCTTGTTATTCCTGGAACAGGCCATACTTTTGTTTCCCCCAAATCTTCCTGCTTCTGGGATCCTCTCTCCCCAGATAGCTGCGTGATCATCTCACCCTGTTCAAGTCTTTACTCAAAAATCACCTTCCTTCACCTTGCTTCTTTTCCTCCTTTATTACTTATCAGCATCTGACAATTGACACATATTTATCTTACATATTGTCAGCTTCCCCAGCTAGAACGTAATTCCCATGAGGTGTGTTTTTCTTTTCTTTTTATGTTTCCCCATAGTCAAGGGCCCAATAAATTTTGGACAAATAGCACTAATTTGTCCTGCTTAGAGAAAAAACACTGAACTGTCATCTTCTTCCTTCTGGATTTGCAGTAATGCTACAAGAATGTGCTCCCCCATAATCTGAACCTCCATGTCTCCAGGCTGTTTTCCTTCTTTTGCATGTCAGAAAGCTTGTTCCCAAACAAGCCTTTAATCATTCCACTCCTCCAAACATATTCTGGAACACCTTTGTGTAAATATTAAAACATTCAGACAAATGCCTAATTTTCCAGTTCCTGGCAGCTGCATTATGTGAAGTATGAGATCATTCATAAACTCACTTGATATTAATTTTTTGAGGGAAGAACTTGAAAAATGAACTGTTTTCTTGGAAGTTTTATCCACACCAGAGATTGTAAAACAATCATTTAATGATGGCAGATATTATTAAACAAAGCATGAATAAATGAATGAAATATCTATTTTTTTTATTGCTGTTATGTGACTGTGAGCTCCTTAAGTCCTGAACGTAAGGATTGTTTTTTTCATCTTTGATCCTAGCACCTAATATATTACCTGACACTTAAATTCAACGTTTGATGCATGAATCATGAAGGGCTTCTCTTAGTTCATAATGCCCTTTATGCCTTGGTCCTCCTATGTCTCTGCCATTACTGTTATGTCGAATCCAAGTTATGTATCTCCCTGAGTTTGCTTGGTCATAGTCTTCTGTTTGATGCTACATTTGCCATCCTGGAGCATTATTGCACTGCAACAGCACCCTTCTAGGTTGCAAAAAGGATGCTTCAATCTTCCTTGGAAGAAGGCTTGTTGAAATCTGTGGCTGTCTTGGTGATAGTGGCCAAGACATTGTGATGCTCTGTTTGCTCAGGTCCCTCATGCTGCTTTGGGGCATGACTTAGTAATGTTTTGTTTAATGCCTTGAATCCCCAGCCTTTTTTTCCTGGAGGCTTTCTGTTGCTGCAGAGGTGGTAGGCACTGCTGGAAGCTGCAGGCTGCGGGTGGACAGTTGGGGAGTGCTGTTGGCTCCCATTCACTTGCCGCCTCAGCTCATGCATGGATAATGCCACTGCTGCTGAGAGTGTGGCTTCCCTGGCAGCTGCCTGAGGAGGCAGGAGCCTTGATTCAGAAGTACAGGGGGCTCACAGCTCCTGCAGGAACCTTTGCCTGAAGGGAGCCTGGAGCTCCATTGTTCTACCTTCCTCTGTTCCAAAACACTGTGGTCTCCCAAGTCTGCTACGGAGAAATCACACAAGACCCAGCAGCCAGTTCAGGAGTTCATCCCCTTGATTTTTTTCTACTTCCTTCCCTGCCTCATTTCTCCTTTCCCCTCACTCTTGCTTCCCTGGCATTGCACTCCCCAAGGAATTGTTCTTATATAAGCCTTTACCTCAGATTCTGTTTTCTAGAGAACTGGGATTCAAATACCATCATTGATCATCCCCTCAGGCATAGGCCCTGTAAAGATTTTTATGCGCTTACTTTTGTGGTATGTGCTCTTATCTTTTTCTTGTGTTCTTTCTTTCCATGTTCCTCTTTTGCACAATTTAAGTGAAAACAAGCTCTTGTCCTTAACACCCTTATGAGCTTAGATACTAACAGCTATTTATGCACCAGGTACCTTTACAACCACTTTTACCTCACAACAACCCTGTCTAGGTACTATTATTATGAACTTTTTACAGAAGAAACTGAAGTTAAAATGTTTAGTGACTTGGCCAAAGTCACACAGTTAGTAAATGGCTATGTGAACTCCAGAATCCATATTCTTCTCTTTTTTTAAATTTATTTATTTTATTTTTATTTATTTTGGGCTGCGTTGGGTCTTCGTTGCTACGCGCGGGCTTTCTCTAGTTGCGGTGAGCGGGGGCTACTCTTTGTTGCGGTGCGCGGGCTTCTCACTGCGGTGGCTTCTCTTGTTGCGGAGCACGGGCTCTAGGTGCGCTGCCTTCAGTAGTTGTGGCTCATGGGCTCTAGAGCGCAGGCTCAGCAGTTGGGGCGCACGGGATTAGTTGCTCCGTGGCATGTGGGATCTTTCCCGGACCAGGGCTCGAATCCGTGTCCCCTGCGCTGGCAGACGGATTCTTAACCACTGTGCTACCAGGGAAGCCTTTTTTTTGTTTTTTTTTAATTTATTTATTTATTTTTGGCTGCGTTGGGTCTTCGTTGCTGTGTGCGGGCTTTCCTAGTTGCGGCGAGCGTAGGCTACTCTTTATTGCAGTGCACAGGCTTCTTATTGCAGTGGCTTCTCTTGTTGCAGAGCATAGGCTCTAGACGGGTGGGTTTCAGTAGTTGTGGCAGGCAGGCTCAGTAGCTGTGGCTCGTGGGCTCTAGAGTGCAGGCTCAGTAGTGTGGCACACGTGCTTAGTTGCTCTGCAGCATGTGGGATCTTCCCAGACCAGGGTGCAAACCCATGTCCCCTGCACTGGCAGGCAGATTCTCAACCACTGTGCCACCAGGGAAGCTCCAGAATCCATATTCTTAAAGACATCATAGCTTAAATAAGCCTCCAGCAAGGACCTGGCTTTCCTGGAACCAAGATACAGGAGTGTCTCTCCTTACAAAGCGTTTAGATTCCAAATGGCTGTACTTATGGCCATGTTTTTATTCATTCAAACTTAATGAGAAGGGGTTTAAATTTGCAGTCTCCAGATGAATTTTCCGCAAAAGGAAAGGGAGATGGGAAACCCTTTGAAACTTTAAAACTTTAAAACCCTTTGAAATGTCCTTGCTCATATATGTTGTATGGCATCTTTTCCTAAAATAGATATGTTTTGTATATAGTAAGTCCCCTTCATATGAATGAGTTCCATTCTGAGAGCACGTTCATAAGCCCAATTTGTTTGTTAAGTCCAACAGAATTAGCCTAGGTACCCAATTAACACAATCAACTATATAGTACTGTACTGTAATAGGTTTATAATACTTTTCACACAAATAATACATAAACAAACACAAAAATAAAGAAAACATTTAAAATCCTACAGTACCTTGAAAAGTACGGTAGTACAGTACAACCAATGGCATACAGGGGCTGACATTGAGTGAACAGGAAAGAAGAGTTACTGACTGGCGGAAGGAGAGGAAGTGGGAGATGGTAGAGCTGAAAGATCATCAGCAATAGGAGATGGAGGGCAAGCTGCAATTTCACTCACGCCTGACATTGATGGAACGTGCGTTCGCATCATCGAAAGTTCGCAACTTGAAGGCTCGTATGTAGGGGACTTACTGTACTTTGAAATTGAGTGTAGGTAATTTCCTCCTAGATAATCTCTTCAAGTATTGAAAGTAACACTTTAGCAGCTTTGTGCCCTGTAACTCACAGGTGTTATGAACATTTGATTAGTGCTTTGAGCCCATGGAACCACACTTTGCCGGAAAACAAAAAATTTACCATCCTAAGCTTTAGTTCTAGAACAAATACTTGGTCTTAACTGACTTCAGATTAGGTTAGTAGGCATCTGACTTAGAAGCTTATCTCTTGCATCATACTCCAAGGTTTTTCCATTCTATCAATCACTTTTCCAGTCTCTCGCTGTCAAGAGCATAGGTGTATCATGTTTTACCTGTTGCATAATTTGCCTTTTTATCTTCAGAATCGTCAGTACTATCCAAGGAAGTCATCTGTGTACAAATGAAGCAATTCTCATTCTCTCATCATTTTCAATTATGAATATCTCTTCTTTTATCTTCATCACAATTCCACTCTTTTTTTACAGGAACTGTCAACTCCTACTGCTTTTGCACTTATCAGATACTACATGATCATTATTATTCATGTAACACCTCAGATTAAGCAGTACCAGAGCCAACATCTTTAATAATAGAAATGACCCCAGAGCCTGCTGACTCCCATAGCTTTGGTGGGCAGAGTTGACTTGCTTTTGCTCTGATGGGTGGCTTTAAAAAAAAGTTATGTTAATACATTAAAAATTCTTAGTTTTTTATTTCCTACTCTGGATGCACGACACCTTTTAGGAGACTTCCTTTCTCCACTCAAGCAGAAAGATGGTATGAGGTTTACCACCTTCCCTGGATTAGGTAATATTCCATGCCTTATTGGCTTTAGGGAGAAGGAATCTTGCTAATGAGTTACTCCCAATGTGTCTCTTTTTTTTTAGTGCTTTAATTTATTCAACAATTTGAGGGCCATATTTATATGCGGAGGCTTCACTGATCAGATACTGGAACCATCATATAAGCAGTATCACTTTGGACGTGTTTCCAAAGTTCTCGGGGCCTTGATTCCCTTGCAAACTAGTGTGGGGAGTCAGTGGGAACACATAGAAGGGTTGGTACGCAACGGTGCTTCCACCAAAGGGAGCTCTTTGCATTTCTCCAAGGGGCTTAACCAGGATGAGCAAATGAAGCGGGCTCTCGGATGATGTTCAGTCAGCCCCCGACATTCCAGGAACACGAAGTCGAAGGTGAGAAATCCTACTTGCAACCGCCCTCCAGGTCACAGGCGGACCGGAGAAATTCCGTGGGCGGTGCGAGTAGCAAGACAAAGCTCCTCTCGGTTAACCACAGGCTGGAGCTCCCCACTTCTCCACCCCCATCCCTGCTCTCGCTCCACGCCCACCCACGGCCCGCCCGCGTCACAACGTCATCGCCTGGCTGCCGGGTGCAAGGACGCGCCGCCCACGGAGGGGGAGGCGGAAGCCGGGAGGGCAACCGCGCTCGGCGTCCCGGAACCGCGGGAGTCTGAGAGCTCGCGCACCTGGGGAAAAGCGGCAGGAGACAGCGGGCATGCGCGAGGCTGCCGGGCGGCGCAGGCGCGCTGCTGGCCTCACTCGAGGGACCAGATCCGGTTCTCCGGGTTGGAGCGGGTGGGATGTCGTGGGTTGTCCTGGCTGCCGGGGAGAAGGGGGGAAAATGGTGATGCGGAAGGAGGCAGACTCTTCAGAAGGGCGGATTTGCTTCTGGGATGGAGAGGGCCCGGGTGGACGGATCCTAGTGTGCGTCTGTGCTGGGCGCCCCACAGAGTTAGGGATTTGTCGGAAGATGAAATTAATCCACCGCGCAAAGTGCGATGCAATTTTTCTAAGCCAGGAACACGCTTAGAATACACGCCCAGAGCCTGGGGCCAGTTCTCCCCTGGGATGACTACGTATCTGTGTGCCGGGCACCAAGCAATGGCTGACCTGTTATTTCAGTCTCCCGCCGCCACCAAAAACCCTGTGAGGCGGGTTTATTACGTGGTCCCCAGTTTCCTCTTTGGAAACCCAGGACAGATTATCTTGTCTACAGGTCGCGCAGCTGAAATACCGTGGAGTTGCTCTTGCCACCAGGTTTGTCTGATTCCAAAGCTCACTGCTGCCTGTCAGAAGCTTGAAGTCATGAATGGGTGAAAATTAGACACATTCTGTAAATAAATGGTAAATCGTGAGGTTTGGACGTTAAAAGGTATAAATCAGGCTATAGGAGTAGGTAGGTGTCAGGGAAAAGGGGTCAAAGTGGATTTTGAATAGGATTTGGCTGGAGGTAAGAAAAGGGAAAGGAAAGGCTTGGAAGTGGAACAGGAAACCTGAGAAGAAAAGGAAGCGATTGCTTCAACTGGAGCCTTGTCTTTACGTTTGGCTTGCAAATTGTAGCATCTGTAATTCTAGAGATAGGCTTGTCTTCCAAAGCAGTGGACTTTCTCTTTTCTGCACCTAGGTTTCTGCTCGATGCACAGTGATAACTATTCCTCTGTTCAGCAAGAAGATGCATTCTGGCCACCCGTTTAACAGCCGGAAACTTTGGTACCCGTGACAAAGATGATACGACATGGAGGGTGTTTTGCTGAACCCTGGCCTGCCTGAGAGAGGTCTCTTTAGTGCTTGCAGGTTCTTCTACCTGTGTAACTCCTTTGTGGCTCCAGTAGTGAGAAGAATAAACAATCATAAGCCCCAATCCAGTACCATCTCAGTGCCAACATCTATCTTTAAAAGAAAGAAAGAAAAAAAGCCCATATCATCTTTGTTTAAAGAAGCTTGGACCCAGTGATTTGTTCATTTGTTCGTGGTTTCGTACTGCTATTGAAACAGCAGTAACAGCTTGCTCTGCCCAATTTAACAACTGATTAACTACTACCTTGTATTAGCCTCTAATTGTTTAATGGGTGTAAATTTTATCTGCTAAGCAAGATTGTAAGATTCCCCACACAGGGACTGTGTTCTCCGTCTTATATCTCTGAACTGACTTGACTTTTCCAAGTGTCTCTCTTATACCCCCTTGAATCCCCACTAAGTACTCTGCCTGGCACATGCTAGGCACTCAGTTAATGTTGAATGAAATGTTGCCTTCTGGAGAGCAGAAAACAAGCCTGCTATTTCTTTATATTTTTCTGGCCCTCTAGTACAATTATCTCCTTTTGGAGGACATTCAGCAAATATGTGACTTGATTGCTGTGCCTTTCAGCAGGGGAAATATAATCTCCCTGATGTCTTATAAAGAATTGCCACCTGAACACCGTGTCTTCAAGAAGTCTGTCAAGAATTCATTGTTGATAGATTGATTAGCCTCAAAGAAATTCTTAGTTCTTTTCTGAAGTGTGCATCTGTCTTTCCACAGTCAGTGACATTCATGGTTATGTTGATCAGACTGCCTAAGAAATTATTTGGGAGATTGTGTAATTTGAGTATCTTCTTGACTTGAGAAGACAAACCAATAAAAAACCAAATCAAAACCCTAACCCAACAACAGAAACCCAATAACAAACAGGACCTTTGTGCTTAAGAACTCTATCTGCAAAACAACTTTGTGCCTCCGGAGACGGAATGTGTGTGTGTGTGTGTGTGTGTGTGTGTGTGTGTGTGTGTGTGTGT